>NW_024609857.1:71165995-71575353 GCF_016920785.2 Ixodes scapularis
TAACTCGAGCGGTGCGTTGTTTTTGTCTAACAACTAGCAGACGCGCATCAAGGAGGGAAGTCCAAGGACTCACTGGCGAGGTGTCCCGAGCCGCCGAGGTTTGTTTGCTAAGAACCGAGAGTAAGCGTGTTAGTGTCCGCAAGCTCCCCCCAAATACTTTTTCCCTCCTTTCGCGTGCAGCGAGACTCCTCACTCTTTAACGGCGTCGGCGGGTGGGCGCAGTTAACGTCGTCTGCTTTACGTCTGCTAGTCAAAGCGATGGCTGCTTTACCTTTCCTGCGTCTGTCGGAGATTCACCGCTTTTTTTACCGGCGAGAGTCACCGTTGCCTCGGAAAACAAGGAGATGACAAGAAGAAGAGATTGACCTCTTAATCTAAAATTGAGGTCAGCGATCAAAGTATAAGACCGGAAGGGTTCTCCAAGGGTCGCGCGGGCATATTCCATTCAGCACGCCAGCCGGTCGTCGGCAGACGGTCGCCGGGTCGGAGTGCCTGATAGGCCTTTCTGCCGAGCTCGCTTGGTCGTTGTCGGTGGAATGGTGGCCGTTGGAGCTTTTCCCGGGTGTTTGTGGATCCAGCGTTCTTGTTTGTCGTGGTCTGTTTTAAGTACTTTTTACTTTTTTCTTGCTGCTTGAAGTCGGCACGCGTGAGAAGCGCACGTAGAAAAATGAACGTCCGTTGGTCGTTGCGACCGCGACGCTGTCGGCCATGTTGATTTGATCGTAAGAAGTGCGTAAGACAGCTTCGGAGCTGTCGTAGGATTTCGTCGTAACCTGCGCAAAACTTACGAAAATTTCGTTTCGTGAATAGGAATTTGTTCTCAAGTTTTGTCTTACGCATATTTTTTGGCGTAAGATCGTTTTGTGAACCTGGCCTCTGGCCTCTGCACTTTCAAAAGTCGCAGGAAAGGTAAGACAGACGCAGACGACGTTGCGAGCAGACGACCTTGCAAAGGAGCAGTCGACACTCAGATAGGGGGTCGCGATCAGCCAATCAGGGCTTGGCGTTCTGACGTCACCGCCACCCCCTGCGCAAGAAGCAGACGAACTTGCCCTCCGCATAACAAGGTACACAACTTAATGACGATGTTTTGCTCCTTCATTGTGCATATTAAGAAGTCGCCAGCGATATGGGCTCATCAAAATCGCCAACTGGAAAAAAAAAGAAAAAAAATGTTCGTGTTATAGTCAACATAATAGATTATTATGTTGACTCTAGGATCTCGACAGAAAAACCTTCGTACTCTAATTACGGGCCTGTGGAGCGCACTTCGTGTCAGGTGAAGAACTTCTTAGCGATTGGCTCGAACAAGACACTATTCTGAAATGTGGTTATACAATGACGGCTTTATGACTTTAAGGAACTATTGGTGCCACAATAAAAGCCCTAATACCTCCAACATGGCGCCAAGGCACTGATAGCAGACGACAATGCTGGTCTTGATTTAGAGCCTAGTCGGAAGTGACGTCAGGCGAAAAAAACCCAAACTTAAAAGCGAAAAAAAAAGAGCAGCAAAAATAGGATTGAGCGTTCGGCGCTCCTTGCAACTGAATTTTATCTAGAAAACACGAACAAATATAATACGTTACTATACCTCGGCCCAAATGAATCCGAATTCCGAATTTTATGAAACGAGTGACGACGCACTGATGCAACCGTCATCCTCTTTACACCGATTTTGAACGCCAAGAAAATTTTCCCCTCTGTTTTCGCTTCCCAGTTGCCCGGAATTTGTTTTATACAGCAAAGGATCACACGAACATTTATCACAGTGGGCTTCCAAGTTCCCCGAAGAATGCCGCTTTACAGAAAGTTGGTGTGCTATGTACGATCGGGTCGTGCACGAAAACACCCCATGTCAAAAGCCCCGTGTCAAATGTTCCACGACTGACACTCCACCCTCTTGTCACGCCTTCAAAAGGCCAGTTTTATGAGAAGCCCATGACGCGAATCCCAAGATCAGGTGGCCGGGTCCTCACCGTGACGGTTGAGCATTCTACTTTTAATTAGGAGACAGCAAGTGTGCACGCAAGCGTGTGTAACGTAATCATGTCGTCATTTGTAGACCCTCAACATATTAGGATGACGAACAATTCTGGTTGAAGCGCGCAAAGGGATTCTGCACGTCGGGCTATCAGGCTACACACGTACGATCGCCCACATGTCGTTGGTATTCTAGACTACCGGTGTGGCGCATTCCACATGTCTGTGCGCATGTTTTTTGTGTGCATGCTCTCTAGTTTCGCTTATTTTGAAGCATAAGCTAGTTAGTTTCAATGGTGCCCTGAGGGAACGGCAAATTGCGGACGATTTTCTGGAAATTTATATCGCCCTTTTGTTCCGGATTTCCCCTTCTCCTCTCCTCGCCCAAACTCCCGTCTTCGTCATCACTGAAAGCTGAACGAAAGTTGGGATGGTAAGTGGTTGGCCTAATTGGTGTCCCATTTGAAAAAAAAAAGATAAATAAATAAAGCGATAAAAAGAGAAGACGGAGCGACGCAAACTACTAGTGTCGCAAAACTATCGATAGTAAATCGTCGACAGTACCATCAATAGGTTTACGATAGTCGACTATCGATAGTTTTCTGATATTTGATTAACGATAGTTTTTCGATAGTCGACTATCGATAGTACTATCGATAGCTTTTTCACTATCGATAGTCAGATTTCTGGCGACTATCGATACTATCGATAGTACTATCGATAGTTTTGCACCACTAGCTGGGCCTCTTGTCGGAAGTTCGTTACTAGTGCGACAGTGTGTCCGTCTTGGAGTTCCGCGATACCTCTTGCGACGCCGATCCCTCTTCCTAGAAGCAAGGAGGCTTTTTCGAGCAGAACGTCGTCGCAGAAAGCCTCATCGATTCCGATGGGTACGAAAACACTCGGCCGCGGCGGTAAATTCACGTGGTTTGTGAGGACTCGTACCGCGGATGACGTCGCTTTGGGTTCCTCCGGTGGTGGAGCAGGTTTTCGTAGCGTCAGCCGGTTTGCTCCGAGGTCGATGACGGCGCCATACTAGCAGAGAAAGTTCATTCCGAGGATAACGTCCCTCGAACAGTCTTGCAGAAAGACGAACTTGACAGGGAACGTCTCACCGCGGATTTCGACTCGAGCAGTGCACCTCCCGACAGGCGTAATGATGTGTCCTCCAACAGTTTGTATCTGCGGCCCCTCCCTCGGCGTCATCACTTTTCGAAGGCGGCGAGAGAGCCTCCCACTCAAGACTGAGTAGTCTGCTCCGGTGCCCACGAATACCGATGCGTCGTGGCCGTCGATAATAACGTTTAGGTTGTTGGACACCGATGCAGGCGCATCGTTGTTATGCGGAGCATCGGAAGAGTGGGAGCGCTACGTAGTTCTTGGAGGCTCTTTGCTTCGGTCGTCTTCGGCAGCGCCACCTCCAGGCGTTGCCGCACTTAGTTTGCCCAACGAGATAGGGGCGAGAGGCTCTCCCGACGAGTGCGGCGGAAGGGCGAAAGCGCACGTCGAGGCGAAGGCAAACGGGAACCTCGGGTGGAGTCGGCACCGGGGACAGGCGTCGTCGAAGGTACTCCTCGATGTCCCTTGGTCGCTCCCCAAAGGCGGGGTCGCGGGTCGCTTGGCGCAAAGCCTCGCAGGCCCATTTGTCGGTACGGGCACCTCCGGTAGACGTGATCGGCCTCGCCGCAGTGATAGCACAGCGGTCGTCGATCGGCCGCGCGCCACACATCCGTCTTCCTTGGCGCCGGTTGTTCAGTGCGGACGAGCTGGGATTGCCCTTTTGACGTCAGAAAGTCTGTGGCTCTGGTAGGACACGTCGAGGTGGCGTCGAATACTGCTTGGCAGCTGGCGCCGGTCTCCGAGCTACCGCGGCGTAGGTCAAAGAGGGCTCCTCGGTTGCTGCTACGCTGGCAGAAGCCTCAGGTTGGAATGCCCGCTGGACCTCCTCGCGGACAACTTCGGCTATTGACACCGAAGCAGGCTAGTAAGTAGCTGGCAGGAGCTTCTTGATTTCCCCCCGGACGACATCCCGGATGATGTCGCGTATGTCCGGGGTGTTGCTGCTGTACGGCGAGAGGGCAGCGAAGCCAAGAAGTCTCTGATAGTAAGAGGCGCGTGCTTGAAGGGCACGTTCGATGTTTGTTGCCTCGGTGATGAAGTCTTGGACGGTGAAAGGCGGGTTCCGCACAAGGCCTCCGAAGATGGTTTCTTTCACTCCTCGCATCAGGAAAAGCAGCTTCTCTTCAGGAGCGTTTGGGTCAGCGTGGTTCATGAGGCTTAGAACGTCCTCGACGAAACTTGTGACGCTCTCGTTTGGCCCTTGGCTTCTTGCGTGAAGAACGTGACGTCAGCGGGCCGAAGTTCCTCTTCGGCCCGCTGACGTCGCTGCTGGCTGGCAAAAGTGCGTCGAAGCTCCGCCTGGAAGTCTCGCCACGACGAAATTGAGGCTTCGTGGTTCTCGAACCAGGTGCGTGCAGTGCCTTCCAGAGCGAAGTAGACATTTCGCAGGCTCTGCTCCTGACCCCATCCGTTCAAGCGTGAGACGCGTTCGTACTGGCCCAACCAGTCGTCCACATCTTCATAAAGATTGCCACTGAAATTCGGCGGCGTCCTTGGTGGGGCTTGCGCGTAGACAATGGACGTCGGTGGCGTTCCGTCTGCTGCGACGTGGTGTCCATCGTCGCCTTCGGTAGCTTCTTTGTTCTGTCCGGCAGTGGCCCAAGTTCCGGGGGTGGGCCTAGGTTGCGGCGACTTGATCGGGTCTCGGTCCTCTCTTCGTTGGGTCCTCGGGGGCTTGGGGTCGGACTTGCACAGCGGGCCCTCGTAGGGGTGCGCTGAACGGACATGCATTCCCAGCACCTCCATCAAAATGTCACGAATGACAATTGATGAGGCGATGATAACTGAAGAAACTAAACGTTTAATTGGGCGAACTTGTGCCCAAAACAAAAAAGGAGGAAACGAAAACAGCAGAGCGTCGCGGGTGTCGATGTCGGCGAAACCGCAGGATCGCGCGCTGGGGCGAGACTGGCTCGGCTTGCCAAGCGGAGCCTTTTTTGTACACGCGAGAGCTTCTTGAACATTCGGCGTAGAAGGTCCGCTGCGTAGAACATTCCAACCTCGAATCAGCAAGAAGGTTTTCGAATTTACCAGAACATCACATTACAGCGTCAACGTCAACAAAAATCTGTAGGCGCGGCCAGGAATCGAACCCTGGCCTCGTGCGTGGAAGGGAAGCGCGATAACCGTTACGCCGCGGGCGCGCTGCCTACTTCGTCAGCTGCGCTCGCGGAAATATTAGAATAGACAGAAGAACGGTGACAGACAAGCGTCCTGTCTCTTCTTATAGACCCGTTGCTTTCGGGGAGGAGTCGCGAGCGCATCCGCAAAACGCGACCATGTTATGCTGGCAGCACCATCCAGGCGGCACTGTAACGTTCGATTTAGCACGTGCCACGTTCGAATGCAAGCATCTGTCAACATCTGTAGACGCGCAATAACAAAACGTCTAAAAAAAAAGATTTATGCAGCTCGCGGCCTTAGCGTGCCATTAGCATTCCTTTCAGCTTTATTATTTTATTGCTTTCTTCCATAGCTTCCGTAAGCCCGTATGTTTCACTTTACGTGACAGCGAACCTGAAGCTGTATACTTGCAAAAGCATCTTTTCCTGAACGATGCTCGCATTGCACGAGCGCGCGTGCTTGGCAGGGACACTGCAAGCTCGGAGCTAGCTCTTGTAGCCTCTGCTACGCTGGTACTTAGAATGGAACAGAGTAAAAAAAAACTCTAGTGGGGAAGCGTAATGACGCACGCTTGAAACGCGAGCCAAATATTCTATATTGCTCGCTTGGAGCGCTGCTCAAAACTTGAGAGCTACGGGCCTTAGGAAGCGCGTGCGTGGCCGAGTAGATACTGCGCTTGACTGTAACTTGGCCTTCTCGTAAGTTCGAGAACATTCTCGTCTGATCGAGTTCCGAATGCTATACGCATCGAAAGTCCTACGGCGAATGATCCAGAAACACACGAGTGTACATAAGAGACTGCGCAAGTCGAGCTCGCTCCAGCGCTCGATCCTGCTCTTTCGCCGACATCGACGCCTGCGACGCTATCCTTTTTTCTATTCTGTTTTTGGGCACAATTTCGCCACATTAAACGTTTATTTCTTCCTGTTTATATATTGTTCTTTTGGTCACCACCCGTGACAGTATATTCTTCAACTTTTCTTCCCGGACTCAAACTTTAAACCATTATTAATGCGCGCCAGCTCGTCTGCACGTTAACCATTTTGTTTTTCTCACAACGGTGCCCTAAGCGTTACAAATATTATCACCTAGGCAATCAGCTTATTCGACAAAATAAACATCTAGGTGTCGGAATAGACTTCTAAAAAATGTGGACCCTGACATCCTAAGAAACGCAGGGCGTTACAATTTATCGTTGGGCTTCTTGCTTCGTGATTCTTTCTTCGAAGTTCTTATCAGATTATGTCACAAAAGAATCGGCCGCAGAGCCATATTAATATGCTTGGGACACGCCGCCACGCACTGGGTTACTTAAAGTATTATGGCTATAATAAGTGTAGTTGGCATGTCGGGGTAGCACTTAGGCAACACGAGTTGGTATTAATCTGTCGAGGTCAGCAGACTGCAGATGAAGTTCATAATTTAAAATCTACAGATTGTGCCAGAATTTAATGTTTTATGGGCGGAATGACTGTTCAGAATTACGTCGGAATAGCGCAGCGCAGTAGGTAAAAGAATACAAAACAAATTGTTTCGACTTACTTCATCCTCATGGACTCCATCATCATGTAGAAGATCTGTCCTCCAAGGCCTGTAGCAACAGTTTCTCCATTGGATCCTTTTCGATATCCTATTACCGGCGGCAGCTAAAAATTGGAATTACAATATGTTTCATATTAATACAAGTAAAATCTGCGTTGACATTTCACTTTTAATAATACTAAAACAAACATTTTAGCTCTGGATACGATAGATTTTTTTTATTTTTGCTTTCAAGATGAAAATATATTGTTCTCTTGCCACAAAATGTCCTTGCGCTTCGCAGGAAAGACCCTTGAATGGCGCACAGCGTATTGCGCCTTCACGCCTGTCGGCGGCTCAATCGTGACTACCACAGTGCGCTGGCGTCTCCTTCCTATAACGGCCACGCGACTCGCGACCGGAAACAGTGGCATCGAACACTGGCGTGGATGCTGTAGAGGTGTGGGCACGGTACGTTAGGATGTCAGTACTCTGGATTGCCCGCAGGTCCAGTATTTGGTCGTCACTCTTGGTAGACATGTCATCTTTCAAAAAGAACCCCAAAACCGCGTTCAGTGCCCTGTGCGAGCTGCCTTCCACTTGAATATTATTAAGCAACGTGCAATTGAAACAAATTGTGCTCTGTATTTCTGTCCACCTGAGACTGAGAGGCGTCCTAAGTGCAGTTTATCTACTCTGTACTGAGTCTATCTCTCTGCTCACGACGTTTGTTAAAAGTCGCTGTTATACGGCGAACGAGTGGTCCAAAAATGCGTCTTCGGCGCATCGGAGCCTAAAAAAAAAGGCCAGCCAATCAGAGGGCTACAAAGAACACTCAGGGAACTCGCGGTGACTACTCACGAGGCAGACAAGAGCGGATCATCATTGGTTAAGGTGTGTGTATGTGTGTGTGTGTGTGTGGGGGGGGGGGGGGGCAAAACCACGTAAAGCTATTCGGGGGTAAATAAATGTACGAAGTGAGCAAAGGGCAGACCAACCTGCATGCCGTATAGCCACTGTCAGCTATAAAGAAACGCAGGTCGTGGAGAGTCTCTGGCATCTTAGTATCGCTCCTCAGCCAATGGGATTGCAGCTTTAGCCGGTAAGGAGGTCTAAGAAGGAATACCAAAGCAATATGCTTGAACATGATGGGCCACGCGCTTCCTTTCTTAAGCTCTCAGCGAATGTAGTGGTCTCGATTGGAAGGGAGTGACCAGGAATCCCGAGAAAGATTGTCGCAAGATTCACTGGGAACGATAGTTGAAGACGACGCCTATTCCGGTACCGAGAGTTTTGGTTGAAGGGTGTATACAATAGACGATACACGTAACTGCTTCGTGGTCCGACTGCACCGAGTGCGCGGCCATCCTGGTGGCGTCGAGTTTCATGCGTTTCGTTTTCTTGGCAGCTTGGTCTTGTACGGCATAAACTTAAGAACGCCCCCCCCCTCCCCCCCCACCCCAGACGTTAAATTGTTAGCCTACACTTATTTCATTCGACCCAAACTCGAATATTGTTCCATAGTATGGGATCCATATACAAAAAACACTCCGACATTCCAGAAAAAGTTCAAAGACGCGCTGTTCGTTTTGTTTATGGTAAATCCAAACGCACCGATTCCCCATTATTACTAATGCAGACTAATAATATACCTACCTTCCAACACTGACGAAAGATTGCCCGTTTAAAGGTTTTACACCAACTTGTCAATTCTAAGATTTCTCTAAATTCCCGTTCTTACGTTAGTGCACTTTCAACCAGGCAAACAAGACACAGTCACCGCTACTCTTTAACGCCCTATTTCGCACGTACAAATACATTTAAGTTTTCACATTTCCCAAGAACAATAAACGAGTGGAATTCATTGCACCTGGAACTGTTTTCATCACCTGATTTTGCATAATCGATGGAATCTTTTTATCTATCCTAGTGACCCTCGCCGCTTTAAAGTTTCATTGTAGTCTTTTTGTCAATGTATATTTTGATGAAGCTTTCAGCTTAGTAGTTCACTGTTATCTTTGTCATTGTATATTTTGATGGGTCATTGTTATAACTTTGTGATTTACTAGATTTTGATATAGGCATATCTTGTATATCTTGTATTTCTGTGCAGCAGTTTTTCAACCATTGTTTTCTTGTTTTATGTACAACCATTGTTTTTGTAGCGTTATTTATGTTTACCGCCCATCCTGCTTGGACCTCGAAAGGTCTGTAGTATGTACTAAATAAATAAATAAAATAAAATTTTCGGTGCAGAGAAGCTCTACCACCGATTGTGATTCAGCAACTTTTTCTCTCTCGCTTCCTATCACCCAACGTGGACAAAGGACTAGGCCATCATGCCTTTCATCTCTGAGGACGCTTTAAGTTATTTTTTCACGCGAAGACGCATGAGGTTTTACTGTTTTGCGCTAGACTGCTCCACTCCAATATATGCGACTCGAGGATAGTTTCTTTTTTTTTTTAGCTCTTACTGGCGAAAGGTTTAATTGATGGGGAAGCTCTGAGTTCTTTTAAAGGAAACTCTCCCGAGAAATAGTTTATGGATGTTGCAAAGAGCTTCAATTGGTTACGGATAGCCTCGACATCAATCACAGTTGATGGATGTCGCGCTGGGTAATGAAGATTTGTTCAAACCTTACAGAATGACAGAATTTACTTTACAAAAATTAGTCCCCGAGTACCTTTCCGCTAAACAACATTTTAACCTCGGCTGCGATTAAATATTAAAAAAAGGAGGCCGAGAAATAAAGTTGGCATCGCCGGTGTTGCTCCACCCGACGTCTACAGCGTAGCTTTTTGCCGCCGCCGACATCGAAGTGTTAGCCACTGCAATGAACCTAAGCAAGTGATGTAACCGAACGTGCCGTTCGACGAAAAAAACAGCAAAATCCTGTCTCTGTGAGATTTGAGAGCAAACAGACACGTCGTCGGTGTATGTTCTGTTTTCTCTTCTAAATGACCCCGCTTTAAATCTTCGAGAATATTTTCTGAACAAACACTCCCGTTTTGCTTTAAAGGTGTATTAAAATCCTCGTTTACCGACGCCATACCAAGTGTAACGAAATCGCTGCTAAGCAATGAGTTTTCCCGGGGTGTCCAAAGTAATAATTTTTTTAGTATATGAGAGACTGTGTTTTTGTTTTTTTTCTTGCTTTTGTGTTTACTGTAAACCATACAAATCCTCATTGATGGTTGGTGGCGTGGATTATTAAAACTGTCATTTATTTGCCTTACTTCACAGCCTGCGTCTCGTCCGCATTAATTGAGCTGATTTCGAATCAAGAAAAACAGCATGTACCAGAAAATAAATCACAAATTCAGAAACAAATTCGTAAAATTTCGTAAACAAATTATGGCCCAGTTTGCGCAGTCCGATAACATCCGTATATTTTTTCAAGTTGTCGACGATTTTTTTTTTGGTCAAAATGTGCGTGTGAATTAACAAATAATAGGAAGAAACAAACGTGAACCCTGTTCCCGCTTGCGTTTTTGTCACGCACGAATCGAAGGTGTACAGCTGCTTCCGCAGCAGAACGCAACAACGCGTTGGCACCGCATCTCTCGCACGAAGCGCGATCGCTTGCTTACAGAGGTTCTCTGCCGGTTGGGTCCCTATTTTCGCTTTCTCGCCGTTACCAAGATGGCGAACGTAGTTCTTGGCACGCTACTAGATGGCGCTCTACAAAATTCGTCACCTGCTTATGGCGTAAAACAATCTGTCCAACAAGCGAAAGTGTAACGGCGTAGCAACAGCGTAGTGTGACTGCTCTACTCGAAAGACATTAGACCAGACTGTGACTTCCGAAAAAAATTATCTTACTTTGCGCTAAGCTTCGCTGCCACGAAAAGTACAAGAAAAGGAACAAAATGAAAGTGAAAAAAAAAGTAGGAGAGTAGAAGAGGAGACAAGTGATTGTCTAAACCGTCCTGGGTGTGTCACTTCAAGACGTCTATCAAAAGCGGACGCTGAAGCAGTGTGTTTCGTCACATTGAAGGCATCGAATGGCCCCTCCCCGTAACAAGCCCGGGCTCGGATCATGCTAAATCTCTTATTTCTCGGATACGACTTGTGCTGCTCGAAGCACAAAGCCAGGCATGAATAGGACTCTACCCACAGGACCACTTCTGCCTGTTCCCTAGTTTATTGCTTCGCTGGCACGTGTGCTCCTGGCAAACCGCACCTAGATTATGCAAAGCTCATGCACTTATGGCATTTCAACGTGATCGCAGTGACACTCTTTGGCAAAAACAAATTGGATACGAACGCCACGCTATAGTTCGGCTGGGCCGTGTGACGAGTGAATGCTTCTGAGGATGCTCGGCGTTGGGATCGGTTCCTGACGCTGATCGAGTCGGCGCCATCCTAGCGTGATGCCATTACATAACAATAATTGGCGAGACATGCGTGACCCTTTTTGATGGCTATAGCGATTGTACTGCATGCTCTAATAATTTTCGTTGCTTATAAAACCAAAACAATAAAAGAAAATCGTTGCGTCTATTTTTTTTTTTTAATTTTCAATAACCACGTTATGGTTTTATCGCCAATGTCGGTAAATGCATTTGAACCCAAAATATAAACTTCAAATCGGACGAATCACCGAATATCTTATTTTATGCAAAATATCACCGCGTGGTTCCTTTTTTCAAGCAAAACGGTCTCACAGTCTTTTGATATTGGCAGTTTTTTTCTCTAATACAATTGACGGTTGGAGCACATCACAAGAAACTATATATGCGCATATTGCCTGTCAACTCAATCAACGCAAAGTAGGACAATTACCAAGCCTAAAAAGCAAATATAGCTGTTTAAAGACACTGTTTATTTTACATGTTCAAGAAACACAAGCTTTGGATCACATTCAGTTTTGTTTAAGTAATCCGACGTTCTTTGTCCCGCAAGCTTTTACTGATTTCTTAATTATTGTGGTGTGTGTATGTTTTTACAACCGGAAGTTAGTCGCTTCAGTAGGCCTCTGGTGTATCAGCTGTACATGAGCAATAGAACTTAGGGTTAATTATTAACCGAGCATCAAAGAGTATGCCGGGAACGTCTGCAGCTGTAGCTGTTTGAACGCAAACAGTTAAAACAAATGGCAGTTCCCAGGCGCGTTCTACAAAGCTTTCTTTCGGTTATTCACTTCCCATCTCTTGTATAAGGAAAGCCAGCGCGTGTTCCTACGTTCCCAGCATTATCTTAGATGCTTGGGTAATTTAGCAAAATATCTATTTAGCCAGTGCAGTGCAACTGCTAGGCTAGGGTCTTCAGCGTGCATCACGCAGTAGTGATACACGTCCGCACGCCAGTGCGATGCTCATCCATATCGAAACGGGCAGGGGCGAGGATTGAACCCATGAGCCCTGGGCTTCGCAGAGCGAGCTTTCGCTACACGGGCTCCGAGCTGCGGCGAGCTGCACACTCGACCACAGATCCCCCTTCTGATTTAATGACGTGATGTAGAAAATGTAAAGGAGTTGTGGAACCGGCAGCGCTGATATAATAGAATGTCCACTTCATGTAAACGAAGTGCATTAAATTTATTAGGCGTTTAATTTGTAGAGATCTCGCTGCTCTCCCCCGCGTCGACCCTCCGGACCCTAATTTCCGGCCTCCGAGATACGTCATGCCTCGGGGGAGCGGCCATGGCCTCGCGTACCACAGATCCGGGTACAGCGCTCCCCCAGCTCACTGACGTCACGGGACTGGCCTCCCAGAACAAAGGGGCGAAGGCTTGAAAAGGGGAAGCCGGCCGGACAAAGGAAGTCTCTCTTGGACGGCAGCTCTCTTGGACGGCGAACCTCTCGGGCGGCGGGACACGAAGTATGGTGCAGCGGTAACAAGGAGACAAGGACGCTGGCGCGGGATTCAGCGGGAGACGAACGATGACGCGGGGAAAGTGCGGGCAAGACGTTGAGTGGTGGACTCGACGGACGAACCGGACTGCGACCCTGGACGACGACGTCCCCATGACGCGGTGTGAATGACCACCGCTGGGACTAGGAGAAGCTGCAGTGGCAGCGGACTTCCGCCGGCCTCGCTGATGACCGTTCCCCGATCCCGAAACCCCCCAGGCAATAAGTGAGTGAATAAACCCTTTTGCCGAGAGCGAAGTATTGCTGTGTCATATTCATCCGGAGACAGGGTTTGAGGGAATCGGAGCTATACTCCGCGACAACTTTTCTTGGCAATGCAGTGGAAGGTACAGGCCCGCGTCCCCTCTCCCATTTTGAGTGTGCGCGACCTCTCCTCCTCTCGCCGGAAATGGGGGAGGAGGAGAGCCTGCGTACACTCAAAATGGGAGAGGGGACGCGGGCCTGTACCTTCCACTGCATTGCCAAGAAAAGTTGTCGCGGAGTATAGAAGCCCGCATATTGAACTTCTGTTAGAGGCAATGTTTTCTTCTTTTTTTTTCAGAAACAATTGAAAGTTCGTTTAAAAACACTCTAGACGTCCATGAATTGGATGCATATATCCAAAGAATAAGCACCATTCAAATGTTGATGCGTCGTGTTTAGTTCCAGACCCTTCCTTCACGGTGATGATCACTGCGCATAACCCCTTGAGAATCCGCTGATGTAAACATTAGCACGGGACTCCTTGAGCGACTGAAATAAAGTCGAATACGTGAATACTAACAAAATATCCTTCCTCTTTGCTGGTTCGGAAAAAATAACGAGAAGCCCGGACCGAGACTCCGTCGTGGGCAAATCATAACGTTACCGCCGACACGGTCTCCGCAAATATGTACATCCTTTCAGCCCTTTGACTGAGGGTCGAAGCTACAGTTAAATACTTACCACCTCCTTTCACCGGCCCCCGGCATGACTCAAACTTCTAGATTTTACGGCTATTATGTTTTGTGTTCTGATTTAAGCCGTTATTGGTTTCATAGGTGTGTCATCATCAGCGTTACAAAGAGCTTGAAACGCAAAAGGCGAGTGGAAATCTTACTGTCACGGCAATGTGCGCTTTTGTAACGCCTAAGTGGTCTTAGGAGTTGCGGAAATGCCAGAATGTTACAGCTACTTTAAGGTCACCCATTTGTCAGGTCAAAGTATATAGTAAGCCACGCGTAAATCGACTGTAAGCGTGTAATAGACCCTTTCCGAAATTTAGTGTCATCTGCCGGTTCGTAAAGCAGTTTAGATTTTGCCATATCAAGGGCGGAAATGAACTTGTATCGGCACCGTCACTTTCGCAAGTCAACGGCTAGCGAGGAATTGTTCATTGTGAGTTCTTTCTCGATCACTTTCAGTTCGGTGGTGACCAAAAACCTGCATTCAGAACAAAGCTCCAACCCACTCAGATGCCTCCAGAAAATTATATACACCAAAGCGTTTTAAAGCCGATTGTGTGCCGCCCACAAATTGACTAAATCTGAGTTATTAGAAATAAATGCTTACGTAGCTTTTGTGTTCCATTCCTACGTCGCGTTGTTCTGACCCCCGAATGTACAGTCTCCGGCGATATGAAAGACCCACTGGGAGCGCGTGGCCGAGGCAGTGGCTGGCGGGGGCGCTACGAGCGCTCCGGGCAATTCCATTCTGCTTCGAGGGGAGGACGCTCACTCAGGGCTCAGCACAAACTGATAAGCGCGCGCTTTAGCTGAGCTTCGAGTGAGCGTCCTCCCCTCGAAGCAGAACGGAACTGTCCGAAGCGCTCGCAGTGCCCCCGCCAGCCACCACCTCGGCCACGCGCTCCCAGTGGGTCTTTCATATCGCCGGAGACTGTACAGGCCTCGCATATCCGCTTAGGAGCATTTCCAACGTCTTGCTTCATCAGTCACTAGAAGGCCGCCATTGGTATGGCACAGATGCCGTTCCACGGATGATGATAGTGATCAAAGTGACCAGACTGAATTTCGGAAAGGGTCTATTAGCCGCTACCGGACTAAGGGCCGGTTGCACCAACGCTGCTTAGCGCAAAGTGGAGCCTAGCCGGGAACCTAAGCTAAGTTTCGGTTTCGTTCAGTTGCACCAAAATCGCTTATCGCTAAACCTAGCACTAAACTACGCTTATCGTAAGCGCTCAACATTGGGCGCTTTGCTTTTGGTTGTTTCTTAATCCTGGATTTAAAACATGGCGGCTGGTTTGTGGCGGTCGACGTGGTGAACGAAATTGGTTGTACAAAGTGTTTTAGGCTACAACAGCGTGAGAGTCTCGATAGAATGACCTTCGATTGTGACAAGGATGCAAAATATTGTCGCGTGAAGTGTTTATCGACCCCGGTTTTCAAGTTGGCTCTCCACTTTCAGTGCGTGTTAGCCCTACCGAGATACGTACGGAAGGGAGGCACTCACTTGATCGAATGACGTTTGAGCGAACGCCCACGTTTCACCGAATGACACTTTAGCGAATAGTTGGACGCCACGAAGCGGCGTTTTCGGGTGGGCCAAATGGGTTCACATTTTTGTAATGAGCCGCCGCAGACTGTCGCCGCGAAGCGGCGTAAAGCGCAGCGCGGCGGATGGGTTAACGCGCGCCCCGTTATTCGCTAAAACGTCGATTCGCTCAAACGTCGCTGTTCGCTAAGACGTCATTCGCTCATGTGATATGGACCCCGTCTGTCTTCCCGTTGGTTATTCTGTCAACGAGCTTAGTCGTATGTACTTACTCTACTGATTTTCGCATTACTGTAACGTATTATTATTTACCACCTTGTTTATTCCTACTCGCAACGCATATCCTTCAATCCGATCAGCGCGTTGAATAGTGGCAGTACATGATCTCGGCGATCAGCTGATTGTCGACTCTTCTGCCGTTTGCATCAGATTGCGGCGCTCTTAAATTGTAAAACAGCGAAAAGTCAATTTCTTTCGTTTTCTGAGTTTCGAGACAATCTTCCGTGAATTTTTCTTGTCTCGCGAGTAGAATCTTAGCTTCAGAAAACTGTATCGTTCCATAACCGTAACTTTTCTGGTGATCGTGTTTTTTAGGGATATTTTGCTTTATAGCTTTCATTCGTGGCGACGACAACTTCTATTCGTGGCGACGAGAACTGGACGACTTCTATTCGATGATTTCCGGGCATTTTCGCAGCTGCCGTGGCGAGTTAGCCACTGTTTTGAACTTCGTCGGTCTCAGGCATGACTTGATTTTAGTAGTCATCTTACCTGCCTAGTTATTCTCGATGATGTTTTGTCCTTAGCGATGTAGCGAGTAGAGCGTCCTTCTCGCTTTCGGGGAGATTTTGGGCCCCCGATGGTTCCTTTATTTCAAAATGTGAGCGCGAAAACTACTGTCACTGTGAAAATATTCTGTTATTGACCGATATTAAATACTCAATCACAGATGTGAAGAGCATTCGTGTTTATTTAAAGCGTTGACTCCTGTTTTCGAAAGTTAATCGAAAAATTGATTGAATTTGGAGACCTTTAATTCCTTACTTGCCGAAGAAATACAGCGAAAAGCAGACGCCGACTACAGCAGGTTTTTTGTTTACATCTCGAGATTCCTCACCGCCAATCGTATTCCTCCCTCTAAGCGTTCCCTAGTTCGCTCTGTTTCTCCCTACATTCCCTAGGCAAATCTAGCGTTTAGCTAGGGGCGCGTCTGTAAAGCCGGAATTGAAACCCGTGCTTATCCGAGCTTGGTTTAGGACGCTAAACCGACTTATGAAAGAGCAGCTTTGGGTTAAGGTAAGCGACGTTGGTGCAACCGGCCCTAAGAGTGTATGTAGAGGTTTCGATTAATCACCGAAATACTTTTTCATTCAAACTTTAGAAAAAAGGAGATTGTTTTACTTAGATGCATAATTGTTCGTCCCAACTGTTTTAAAAGCATTCAAATATAAAAATGATTATACCCACTTTCCACTCTAAGAACAAAAGCACTCTTCGTAGTTCGTTTGGGGGGAAGAAAAATAGACCGCATTTTTTACGTTATGTTTTTAAAAATGGACCAGCAGCATATTGCTTGGCACTTCCCGTTTTCTGGTTTGATCATAGCTCAGAAGCGTCGAAATGATAAGCGAAAAATATTTTGCACGAATATCCTAGCTAGGTGGATTGTTTTATTAGGAACAAAAAAGTCTAAACTAGTAATCACTTGTTTAATGAGCTATGTACCAGTATGTATTTATGTGATTTATTTTGAATGCTATTGTTCCTCTACAGGACTAATATAGAAGTGGTATTACGCAATCACATAGAATCATGCGCACAAAATGCACAAATCATTATCACCACATCACATAATTCGGGAGTTTTCTCACTTTCAAGCTTTGTCGACATTTTATAACAAAATAATATTCACGTTATCTTGTCACCGGATGCGTGACCTTCACCCACTTAAAATTCAACATTTCCCAGGTTCGTGAGCTTTTCTGAATCTCTCAAGAACCACTTCAGTGGAACATGCTGCCATCTATGTTGGTAGACTTAGACAAACTCTTGCTTCATAATAGAAATGACACGTACCGATGACAGCACAAACTCAAATGTGTGTGGTCACTGACAAGCTGTGGACTGACAAGGACCGACAACGCGAGCTTCCTACCTTTGATAATACTTCGGCTTCTCGTGCAGTTCGAGCGCGCGGGCGCAGCAAAAGCGCAGTGGGAGGCATATAGACCTCGCGCTGAAGACCGGGCGTTCAAGAGACACGCTCTGTCGTTCTCGCTCAGTCAGTGACTATATACTTCGTCTCACCCACCGTGGTCTCACCTTAGCATGGACTAACCGAGAACACACTTAACTTTTTTACACCCTTTAAGGGTGCTACAGCACCCTTTAGGGGTGCTGCAGGGGGTTTGCACCCTTCACTTAGCCGTCTAGCACCCTTTTGCTTGCAGGGTTAGCACCCCTCAAGACGAGCGCGAGGGTGCTTTTGCGCGAGCACCCTTCCGATTCATTGTGAGGGGTGCTGAGAGCTGGAAGGGTGTTGGAACGGTGCTCAGTTATTGGGTCAAAGGTGTTCTTTATTTTTAACAGCATAATTTAGAAAAAAAAGGAAGCTAGGCTCAGCGTACATTAAATGAATTGATGAACCACAGTATATTTTTTATTCATTTTATTTTTATTTATGGCTAATCAACCAAAATCTGTATACTCCGAAAATCCGATCGGCATCTATTTCAAATTACGACCAGCAAAAATAAAGCTCAATCAATCAACTAGTATTTACTGCAGAGTTAACGAAGAATCACTGGATTTCACGCTGGCATAGTTCAATAATAACAATAAAAATAAAATCATTTATTGTTTTTTGCAGTGCCCAGGGACATTCAATAGACCGATCCCACAGCTAGTTTGAGTACGCCACCGCTGCCGACATGCATCGTGGGAGCTGTAGTCTTTCTGCACACGCGACAACCCTGCTAGAGGTCTGCGCGAGCAGAGCACGAGGCGGCATGAGCTATCTCGTGAATTGGCGTCTGCCTCCTACGAACTACAGCTATGGCGGCGTCACGCATGCGTGGAACGCTTGGTGAGATCGGTCTATTGGCCTTCTTGCTAGCGTAGTTCAATAGAATGCATAAACAGATATGCTTGCGCGCGCGCACATACACATACACGCGCGCACGCGCGTACGCAAGCATGTACACGCGCAAACGCACGCAGACGCAGACGCACGCACAAACAACCACGCGGACGTATCCACACGCGCACACGAGCACGGGAGCATGCACGCACACACGCACGCACGCACGGAAATGAATACGACAAACGAAACGTGCTTGAGCTATAGTTTCGGTTTCGTGTTTAAAAAGAAAACCTAAAACTTAGATAAAACCTAAGATAGGCTAAATTTTTGTTAACTTTCTACAACATTATAGTGACACTATTAATAGTAATATAATACTTAATTGCTTAGTTTCGTTTTCAAAAAAAAAAAAAAAAAAAGAAGAGCCTTTTGAAGACTGCGCAAGGCCCATCGCTATTGCACTCAGCTACCGTTGGCAGCCGTTGGAAGCGGGTCCATATCACAAGAGCGAATGACATTTTAGCGAACGGCGACATTTGAGCGAATGTTCGTTTTAGCGAATAACGGGGGCGCGCGTTAACCCATCCGTCGCGCTGCGCTTTACGCCGCTTCGCGGCGACAGTCTGCGGCAACTCATTACAAAAATATGAACTCACTTGGCCCACCCGAAAACGCCGCTTCGCGGCGTCCGACTACTCGCTAAAGTGTCGTTCGATGAAACGTGGGCGTTCGCTAAAACGTCATTCGATGAAGTGAGTGCCTCCCGTTGGAAGCAACGTTGGTTGGAAGTTAGGCAGGCTTCGAGGATCGCTTCCTTTTTACGTTTTAGCCGATATTTTAGATATCTTCCTTACGAATAACGTGTTCAAGCGTAGCAAGGGATGACTGAGAGCTGGGAGACGCTGCGTCTTACCAACGCAAGTTGCGGACAGTCCATCAACACTGCTGCAAACGCCGGTGAGCACTTCTGTTTTTGCGAACTGCGTCGCTGTTTTGAAACTTTGTCGTGTACCATGTGCTTGCTAAGCTATGCTTGATTCTAACGATGCTTCTGGCCGGTGTTATTTCGTTAATTAAAAAGAGCGTACGTTGTTCAAAACCTATGGCTTGCTCCGCAGGGTGAGAAAGATTCGTGTGCAGCGGAGCCGAGAGGCTGTTCTGGGCGCCGTTCTACGACGTTCGTCCGATGACGCATTTTGCGGAGCGTTCAAGTGCAGTCTGACGGCAGTTCAAGCAATCACAGGTCATGCTAGTTCTGCCGTGTGGTCTCAACAGCCGCTCGCCACCGATTCGTTTCGTAAAACGGGAGCGAGAAAAAACGTTACAAGAGCGAGCAGCATGATTTCTTGCCTATGCTTATAATGCCTGTGCCGCAGAAACGCGCGGTCATTTCGCGTATGCCGAAGCGGCACGCTTTTGAAGTTTACGATTGTGCGATGTAAATAAAGTGAGTTTCAACGTCGCGTTTTTACGGGGCAGCGAAAGCCGCTTCGAAAGCAGAGCAGCTAGAAAAAGCAAAAGTATGAAAAAATGCGAAAAGATCCTGAATATTCGATGGTGTTGAAAGACTACCAACGTACCGACTCGCCCAGTTATTCTTTCTGTCAAAAAATAATAACCAATAGTAATAAATGAAAAAATACCAACTTTTAATTGGTTATAAATCATGTGTAATTCATGCAGTACAGCCTTCCCTGCTCTGTTGCTTTCATGAGATCAGGTAATGTGTAAATGTGTAGGATAGTTCACAGGAACAATTTATGTCCGACCCATGATATTGTACGTTTTCGCCAAATGCTTCAAGTTATATAAAAAAATGCTCATCATAAATTAAGCCACACCACTGAATGTACACCAGTGTGTGGTGTTATGTATGTTCCCAGCAAAAGAAAAAGATGCATTCAAAAAGGGCTAAATATTGCGTTTCCTCTCTGTTGGAGCTTTTTCAGGTACACTCAAAACGTGGGTGTCTACGTCTAAAAGAGTGGAATTGACATTTCCCGCAGGGCTGGCTGGCCTGACTCAGTTTGGCTGGCAGCTTGCAACCTATGCGAACCTGGAGAACTGCACCACAAGAGTGAGAGTGACGCCCACCCTGCACTTCCTCTACGATGGCACCATAAGGAAGAGGGAGGTGCCCCCAAAGTGAATGCAATGGCAGGTGGGTCGTTAAAGTGAACCCCCATACAGATGACACCAAACAGAAAATCATTAAAAATGAATTATTATCAGAAACAAAGAATGGGAGTCGCACAGACAAGGAGGAGGAGATGAACACAGTGCTGTGTCATGTCCGTATGCTCTGTTCCCATATTCTTCACAATTTATTTTTAATAATTGTCTACCAACTGGTCCAATCAACAGCACTAGCCAACAAGAGTATGCTGCTATCTTTTACTCTGCATTAACACTGTGCTTACAGTTAAATCCTACAGTAATGAACAAACAAAAAAATGGGTGCAAGCCAGGCACGTTGCCAAAATCTTGATTCCGCGGCGCCCATGACAACATGCTGTATGAGGGGGATGGGGGACAAGAGGCCTCAGCATAATGGAAGACTTCGGGGAGGGGGAGGGGGGGGAGGGAGGGAGCGGAGAGGGGGATGGGCTTTCGTTATCTTTTGAGTAGGACAGGCGCTGGCAATGCCTCTGTGGCACTGGGAAAGCTGAGGTTCATATCCTTCAAATTAATTGGATCTAAAAAGCTATAATATGTATTAGCGGCTGAGAAACTGCCCTGGGGGAATGCAGGCAGAGGATAACAAAATTGAATGCACACACGACAGAACAATAATACAGAAAAACAAGACAGACAGAATAATCCACTACCGATGGAGTTGCCATGCAGTTGCTTTCATTTTGTGCGTTGTAATGTCGTTGGGCTCCCTGAAGCAATTAGCTAGACATGTCAGTTTGTACTGGGCAAAAGACGATGAAGGAGCATTTTTTTTGTTGCATTTTATGACCTTCCATTTCAGCTTCCTCAAATAAAAGGAATCCTTAGAATCCCTGTATTGGTGGTTTGGGCAACCTAGGCAATAAGGAGAGAATTATATTACTAGTGCATTATGTTTTATTTGAACAAGACAGAACCAGCTTGTGCTGCAGTGGCGTCACATAATGTTGAATGCACGTGACTTGCGACGCATTGGCGATGCCTCATGAAGCAACTACGATGGGTCAGACCCGCCGCTTTGTCCTTTTTTAAAGCAAAATGAATATTATAATCAGGGAGCTGCACCAGTTATTTATTAAGGTACTTTTTATTTAATATTGCAGATAAACAAGGAACATCTGAAGTTATAATTATAAAGTATGGAATCATTAAGCAACGAAAACATCAAATCATCAACACACCCGCCATGAAGCGGTGGAACAGGGGGCGCACCGCAGTAGCTCTCAGCAGTAAAGGCACACTTAGCAGTTGTCACAGCTGTGCAGTGGCTGCAATTACACCTGTGTGATTGCAGGAAACGTTGCTTAGAACCAAGCTCCTTAATTTTGTGCAACAGGTGGTTGTGGGACTAATGCAACAAATGCTCGCCAATTTGTGCTTTCGTCTCGCCGGGCGCTGTAAACAGGCATGCTCGGAACATTAGCATGGTCTTGGTCGTCTTCTGCTGCCCCTGATACCGGCAGGACCAGAGTCTTCGCCAGTGCGCTTTAGATGCTTACAAGAAGCATGCTTGTACAGCACTACATCCAGCTCCACACCCCTTTTAGTACCCGAAGCTCCAACTTCGATGGACCTTGCAAATCATGTAGGCAAGCACCGTGGAAGGCGAGCCCTCCACGGCGCCAAGGGCATGAAAACAGTAGAATTTCTACTAACCTTATACTGGAACTGTGCTACTATTTTTCAGACATCTTGGCAGTAGCGGCTACGATGATCGTGGTTTACAATGTCAAGGAAACCATGGCACTGTCACATCTGTTTGTTGGAGAGGAGGTAAGCTCTCAACTATCTTTTCTAGCATAGGTTGCAAAATGTAACCTAGCGCTTTTATGAACTCCCTTGCGCACAATCTTTCTAAGCAAATGTTTAGGCAACATTGGGGCACATATGCAATTGTGAATGTATTCATCTTATTAAAGTTTTCCATTTTTTTTTTAATGGCAGCCAAGCATGTGGTACATTACAAACTAGCACCTTTCTTGCACAACAGATAGAGCCATGTTCCATGCTTGTACATAGTTTAGCCTTCATCTAGATCAGAGTTTAGCAAAGTTATGCAGTTGGAGGTGATGTTTAGGAGTCGCATGGTCTCAGGGGAGCCAATACGATGCTGATGGCACTGCTTCACATGTTTGACTACAACTTCGTCAAACAAGCTTTCTAATCACTGCACGGCACACTCTTATAGAAAGGTACAAAAAATCCAGTGGCTGTCTTTCCTGACACACTGATGGTTGGAAATATCATGGCCAAAAGCAGTTTCCACAAAATTTCTAACCATCTAAAGCAAAATATTTTGGCCTAAATGTACATGGGAGGTGAAGTAATTGCAGATCAGAAGATCACACAAGGAGAATGTGGATTCCTGTTGACTGATTCTGGCTTTTTTGCAATGAGCAAGCCAAAGCAACGTTTACGTCTCTATGTGGAACCAGACTTCTGGCTTGCATTGCCGAAATTTTTTGCTAATCGCAGAGATAATGCAGGTGTCCCTGTCGCACTGATGATCTTGCATATTTTTCAGTGCTGGGAAAGCATGATTTACTGCTACTTGTCTAAGTTGCATTCTGTACAAGTGTAATCAGGCCTGCAGAGGGTGGGGGTATTACATATTTAACATAGATCAAGTGACTATAGCAAATAACACTGGACCAGCTCGCTGGTAGATAGTGATATACTAACTGTGATGATTTAGAGAAGACTATCACACATGGTTCCTGCCTTACATTGCATTGATTTTGTTTGCTAACACAGGAGCAAGACATCCCGGCAATGCCGTGCGTCGTGTACTCTGGCAATGACGCCGAGGGGGCTGACTTTTTGTACCTCGCTGTCGATAGGCAGCGGTTTTTGTCCGTGAAGAATGCAGAGGACGACATCGCTGCCATCATGGTGGCTTACTGGCTTTTTAATATACGTACTCGAAAAAGGCAGCAAACACAGTTGCTGTACTAGAATGGTTGTTTGTCGGCCTCAGCAGCACTACTCCGAGGCCAGTTCTGATGAAATTCCTGAACAAGGTCGCAAGAGCGTGGAATCAATGAGGCCGACAAACAACCGTTCTAGTACCAAAGGGATGCTGAACCGAGATTTGGATGCACGAAACCAGGGCGAAGCACTAGGTGGGATGCTGCAAACCTTAGAACATAACTCATATGACGGTATCTTGTACGGATGGCAGTACTTTTTGGAAAATATGAGCATGATTAACAAAGCTTGCGACATTTGTATTCTCTTCCCTTTTTCGAAAATATACCCATCCAGTTGAGATACTGCAGCATGAGTGATGTTTTGGGGTCTGTAGCATCTCTCTGTGTGCTTCTGGTGCCTTGTTTTGTGAAGTCAAAATTCAGTACAGCACCCATTTAACCTTCTAACTCGAAACTAAAATAAATGTACTATACTTTCCAGACTATAGTGCACAAACTATACATGTCTAAAAGTTGATATTTTACACCGTACAGTCTATCTACAGGTGTGGACTCTACTATTTTAGTTTCAAGATTGTTCATTATTACAAAACTGGTTAGGCCAGATTGCCGTGTTTTGGATATTTTACGCTGGGATAAAGTAATCAAGACAACCTCTTACCGTCAGTCTGTTTCCCAGGCTTTCGATACCTCGCATCTGACATGTTGTTTGCTTGGGAGCCCGCAAGCAACCAACTTAGGTCAAGCTTAATCTTGAGGAACTCTGCGATTGGCTGACGAGCAGATTACAGAAAGCCCCCTGGCATTCATCCGCAGATATCTCTTTTGTGGAGTTCTCCAGCCTGAAGTTTTCCCCGAGGACTATACAACGAGTGCGGACTATCTAAGAAAATACTTTTTCTTTTTAGTCGAAACTTACCCTTGCGCATTATACAGCTGACTGTGAAGTATAGTCTGGAAAATATGGTAGCTTGTTTTAATGTTTTAAGCCCTAAACTAAAAAAAGTGTAGCTTGATTTTTATGCAACTTTAGGGTCCTAAATGAAAGTCTCATGTGCAAGGGAACAAAAAGTATACACTCGAAACGGAAGGCGTCTAAATTGATCTTCTGTTCTAGTCATTTTATCAAGAACCATTGTGATGTACTGAGGTAATCTGTATTGATTTTTGTTCTTTTTTTCTTATTTTTGCTAGCATCTTAGGCCTGCACTGTGATATTTAAAGAAAATATAATTGGTTATTTGTATGGAGGACATAGCTGGTTATTTTGTTGTGCTCACATAATAGTTCAATAAATGATTATTCATTTAGTTTGGCTTTTATTGACTCAAACCCCTTAATTTTGTCTCGATTTTTACTAGCATCTAGGCCTATATATGCTGTGATATTTGATAGAATGCCCCAAGTATTGTATTTGGATATGTGTGTGGAGGACATACCTCATTATTTTTTTGTGGTCCCATAATAGCTCAATAAATAGTTATTAATTTAGTTTTTCTTTCAGTTTTTTTACTCATTTTATAACAAATTGTATTTACTTGCAGCTCAATCACATGCTGTTTGTATGCAGTTGATGCCACTCGCCATGCCTTGGGCGAAAGTGTAAAGGTACTACGGCATGCCAAGTATGACAACTCGTAACCACCTCATATGCAAGGGAAGTGACCGACGTGCCAGAGCAGGATGCAAGGACCAAGTATCGGAATTGAACAAGCTAAGCTCCTTGTTTATGTTTGTACCATACACTTTCTCACATTGCTTAGCTTGCATGAGCAAGTGCTGATTATGCATGTGATGCATATCACATTTCAGTGTTGGCATTTTGACAATTGGACACTTGATGACACATTGAGATTGGTGGCAGACTCCTTCTTTAAAATGATGTTTGAGAATGTCTCCCGCTGATCTATTCTAATATACGAGTATTAAGACCATCGAGCAATTAATAAATTCAGAAGCTTTAGGCATGGAACAAATTCTGTGATATTTTCTTATTTTCCTTCCAAATTTTGTCGGAAGTAAAACTTAAATTGCTCAAGATTTTCCTGCAACTTCCGTTTGCACATAAGCTTCACATTGAAATATTACCTTTTCTGCCATGCACATCTTGCCTTCATTATCGGACAGTGCATCTATGCACGGCTGCTTCAAGTAGCATATGTGCCGATGCATTGCACACATCAAATCAGGAATCCAGTTTCTGTAACAAGGTCCTGTGCTGGCACTGCACTTTTGCATCTCCTTATTTCTTCACTTATCTGGTCTGCATACTTCGTGGTTTTCTGGTTGCCATGCTTGGCATACTGAACCCTGTTTGACAGGTGCTGAGATACAGGGTGATTCATTCTCATCGGAACACATTCTTGTAAAATAAAACTTTTGTTTTATGCAAATTATCTTTTTACAGTTGAGTTATAGTTGTCCTGGCAGACACTTTATACAGTCAAGATGACAGTTAAAAGTGGACTTATTGCATAAAATTCATGAATTAGCTTTTTAGTTACTGGTTCGATAGCACCAGCACATATTGTGAAAATGGGGGCAGTCACCTTCTCAGACCAGCTTATTTTTCGTGAAATGAGCACAAACCTCAGAAAAAAACGATTGTGAAAGATTGTTGCACACAAAACGGGTTGTGGGATACAATACTTTCTGGACCGCTACAATACCGCTGCCGTTGGTGAAATGATATTTTCTCTTTTTTGGTCTATGTGCTCATTTCAGGATTTATAAAAAAATTACTGATTTAAGGAAGTGATTGTCTTCAATTTCGTAACAGCTGTCGAACCAGTAATTGGAAAAGTTAATCAACTAATTTTAGATAATAGTCCACTTTTAGTACCAGCCTGCCTGTACAAAGTGTCGGCTTGGCTAAGTGCTCATCTGTAACGAGATCATCTGTGTAAATGAGAAAAGTTTTGTTTTACAAAAGTTTATTTCGATTAGAATGAATCATCCTCGAGCACCCATTAAAATCAGCATCAGCACCCTTGGATTGCGGTGCATTGCACCTTGCACCCTATACTACTTCACACCCCTATAGGGTGCTTTGGCAGAGGGGTGCTCGTTTGCACCCTCAAAGGGTGCTCGTCCTGGGACAAGTGCTTTACACCCCTAAGGGGTGTAAAAAAGTTTAGTGTGAATGCTGTGCTAGCGCGAGCGGTTAGCCTTGACTACCTCGACTGGAGCACTCGCTGCACGGGCGCTCGTGCAGGCGCCGATGCTTCATTCAAAGCAACAAGCTCGCGCTTTTAGCAAGCGGCTAAAATAATCCGCACTAAGCTGAGACGAAGTTTTTTTTTTTTATAGCAATAAAGTCGTGACAACGTCGACATTAACGCATTTTTTTTTTTCAGAGGAAGGCAGCTGGTCCGTAACTCCGCGTAACTGCTATTAATATTGTTGCGTCTTGCTTTTTAACCGGTAGAGCCACGATAGGATGCATCTTTTTCACCGTGTCTTTTTTCCAAAAAAGCATTGACCTGTCTCACCATGCGCCCAATACATGCGTTTTGCCGTCATAACTTCAGTTTTCACAAGACGCAGGCGGCAGGGGCGGCAGTGCACGCGACAACTCAAGCCGTTTTCTGCTACGCACGCTAAGAGCTCCAGCAAGGCCGTTGCACGTGCAAAAAGAGTTTCCTCGGTGCCTTGGGGCCACGGTTGCGTAGCCCAAAAACTGGCTCGCGAGATCGGTCTATTTCGGCTGACCTTCCTCATTGCCAAGTGCACGTAACTACCATGTTGTGCGCGCTGGCCTAAGGCCGATGGTTCGGAAAACCTCATTCGCTTAAACAGAAAGATGCACACGTTTCGTACTCTACCGCACGCCGCAGAATAAAGAGAAAGCCCTAAAGCTCATCTTCAGAGACTACGACATACCTCACTTCCACATGCACGCAGCACAAATCCTTCGGACGTATTCATGATACAACCCCAGATTGAGCGGGAATCAGAGTGTAGGGGCCCTGAATTACAGAGAGTTTCCAACTGCTCGATCGGTTGGGGCCACGCGGTTCATGGGCCGCGCTTGCAGTACGAGTTCCGGGGAGGTGAAGAACTCAACTGGTTCGTCTGTGAGCGTCTCCGTCTTTCCGCCCGCCTTCCTTCTCGCCACGCGAAAACGAAGCGCATGCGCACTTTCGATCAATAGAAGCGAGATGCATCCGCCATTAATTTGCAAGCGCTATGCATGGTTTGAGATGGACCCTTTCTTCAATCTAGGCTCTCTATCAGAGTGCACATCCAGTGCAGCCGTCTGGTGGCTTTCAAATGAAGAATGCTGCTGACTGAGCCCTTTGTACTCGCGTCGAAAAAGGCGGCCCTTCTAACTTCAACGTCCTGCTCGCGTCACCCGACTATGTATCATATTATTAACTTTTTCGGCGATTTATTTACTATATTATTTTTAAAAAATTATTCATAAAAAACCTGGAAGCTCGAGGAGTAGTAGGTATTATTTAAGGGCCGGTTCCTTGCTCCTCAATATATATATATATATATATGTGCAGATGAATGAACCGTACTTAATCCAATTAATCAAAGGATCAAAGTTTTCAGGAACCCGCCGAAAGCCAAAAATCGGCGGAGCCAGGATTTGAACTCTGGGCCTCCCAATGTCCGGTCGGGTGTCTCTACACCACTCCACCTTGGCTTTCTGGCGTTTCCTACCTGTCTTATTAATGCACAAGAAACGAAATGTATCCAATCGGAGGTGTTCTGGAGACACACGCCCCCGCTTGGAACGCGGTACGACGCTTAGTGTCACGTGGTACGTGCTCGTTTGTGCTCCAGAAATCCTCCCACTGTTTGTCTCGTCCCGTGTACATGTAGTATTCTTTGTTTATGAGCTTTAGAGACACGGTATCATCATCATCTGCGAGAATCAAGAGCTACGTTATATATATATATACCGGGTGTTTCTGTGAAGACTTTCAAAAATCCTAAAACTTAAAGCGTAAAAAAAAAAGAAAAAAAACTTTCTTCGGAAACAAACTACCAGCCACGGCGGACGTCAGGAATTGCCAAAAACATACTAATTAGCCAACTAATTAATTAAAATTCGTTAATTAACTTTTTAATTAGTGGAAATAGACATATGGTTTACATTAGAAAGTTGCTGAGCGTTATCGAAAACCACTAAATCAGTCGTTTTCAAAAAGACCTTCGGCGCTTGAGAAGAGTAGTAGCGCACTAAAGTTACCACTCGTGGAGCAGGTACAAGGCTGGGGCGAGATAAGAGACGGAAAAATCGCGCGGGCGCCTTATCGCAAGTTCGCAACCGCTAGCTTTGTACCTACTCAAAGAGCGGTAACTTTAGTGTGCTACTACGCTTCTCACGCGCCGAAATTCTTTTTGAAAATGACTGATTTAGTGGTTTTTGATAACGCTCAGCAACTTTCTAATTAGAACCATATGTCTATTTCCACTAATTAGATAGTTAATTAACAAATTTTATTTAACTAGTTGGCCAATTAGTATGTTTTTGGCAGTTCCTGACGTCCGCCGTAGCTGGTAGTTTGTTCCCAAAGTTTTTTTTCTTTTTTTGACGCTTTAATTTTTAGGATTTTTGAAAGTCTTCGCAGAAACACCCGGTATATATATATATATATATATATATTCTTTTTTTCAGCGGTTTCTATGTGTTTTGTTTTTGCAATTTGCACTTGATTGTTAATTTTCGGATTGAGTGGTGCAGTTGAAATAAGTGCGTATTTTTATAATTTTTCTGGAGTGCGAGAAGAGACTGCTTCCCACATACTGGAGGCTATTATTAATCGAGATTCTTCGGATCTTCACTTATCCGATGAAACAGACGTTTCGACGTTTATCGCTTCTGGCTTGTCAACCGCGGATTTTGTAGATGGTGCGAGCGACTACTGAGTGCAATGTCATTTGAATATTATACTGTAATTATACTCTCGTATGCGCCCTATTTTTTTCATCGCCTTTATATATTTTTTGATTGAGGAAGACGGAGACCCTGCGCAAAGTAACAGAGACTGCCGACAAACGCTCTGGGAACTAGGAAATTCCTTTCAGTCTTAAATTTGCCCTGTTCCAAGCGCACCGGACGCCTGCCTACCCAGTGCTTCTAAAAGATTGGCGGCAAAGCGATTATTTTGCTCAGTACCTGCCAGAGGGTGCCTATGACAGTTTGAAGAAATTGACATCCCTTTCGTCCCACCACGTAAAAGCTAAGCTCCCGAGCACCTCTTCTGTTGAGACGGACAATTTTGTTGGAACTGTATTCGTGATGAGCCATTTAAGTTACCCTAAAATGCGTCAGTACTGGGCTTATGGGACCAGAGTTCCTGCTATCGCCGATGTCATCACAAGGAATTGGTTATTTAACATTGAGGAGCAACCCGAAAGCAGTGAATGCTTTGGGTGTTTCCGATGATGAAAAAAGAATAATCGGTTATGGAAAGTCAGATCGAGGCTGAGCGAGGTTCATCTAACATGCTGGAAACTACCAAAGACACGAACTGCTAGCATTGATGAACAGATTATGTCGTTTACCGGTACAACATCTTTCTTGATTCTCTCATCTATGAAGGCAAGAAATCCCCCAAGGAAGAGAACAGTCCGTTCCTCGGAGTGGGACCGAACGTTGTCTTACGCTTAATACAAAACCTGCCACCAAGAACTTACTTTTTTTTTGTGATATACTTTACGATAATGTCTCTTCCAGAACTTCTGGCGAAAAAAAAAAGAAAACCTGTGTGCGACTGGCACCATCACGAACTATCAATAAAGATTTGCTACTATAGATTTCCAGCGGCCACATGTCTCGAAACATACCAAATTCGCATATATGCCTCCTGAGCGTTTCTCTACACTGCATGTAACGTAAAGCAGCTGATGTTATCGTACATCGGATAACCATATCAATAGTTATGATACATTATCTGCATTACCAAAATCTCAATATTTCTGTTTTGTGTATTCCCGAAAAATTAATTATAAAATCATTTCGCAGTCAATATAAATCCCTTTAAAAAAACAGACTAACTAAAAAAAACTTTATTCAAATATTTCAAAAGAAACAGTCAAGGTAGAATTTACATAAAATTGCAGTCGGAATTTCATTACTTGCTGGCACTTGTAAACTTGGGAGTCTGAAGATTGGTCTACTTAGATACCGTGGCTCCCCCATTTATATTCATGTCGCTGGAAGTTCGCAATCACTTCTTCAGTGCCAGACCAAAAGTTAGGGTTATCATAACCCCGGTAACAGTTCTCCTTACGACAAAACCTCATGTTCTCGATGACAACTCAATATTGTGCGTGGCTAACAACTATAGAGGATTCAAAAGGCACGTTTCGAACAACCTAGTCTAATGATTTTACCGGATGATAAAGATATAAATCTAACACCAGACACAATAAAACAAAACAGGTAACCATCAAGAGAGTTTATAGTCGGACTTTTTTGTGCAGTGTGCCAATTGGTGTTGTCGATTATTATTGATTATTTTCTTCACCGCAGCTCGCCTTGGGGCAATTAAAGATACGGTTTCTTAATTAAAATCACATTTGCATATACTAACATAAATAAGCTGCAAATTACTAAATATAACAAAAAGTAACCCCAAACACAATAAGATTGAACAATGATTGCATGCATGACAAGCGAGAAGATCTGCAGATGGTATTCACATGAAAAGTAGAGTGATTCCTAGTCAAAAGGGAGGGGACATGGATATTAACTTTGGATTAAAGCCATCACTAACTATAATTCTATTTACTATCTTGTGCAAAAAAAAAAAGAAGTAGGTTTTTTTTTGTTTTTTTTTTGTTTTTGTGAGACAATTAGCTTAGCAAGAACCATAGCCTCCTCTATACGGAGAAAGCCTGGCGCGTCGCGTGAAAAGACGGCCGCCGTAAATGGGAAAGGAGGGGCGGAGAAACGGGAGCGGAGAGAACCTTGCCCGCTAGCGCCACAAAAGAGCGAGCGGCCAAACGCAGAAACAATCTTTTTTTTTTCTCTCTCTTTTCTTGTCGCTATCGTGGAGAGGAGAAACTCAACGTCCACCCTTTCCCGTTTCTCCCTGCGCCCTTTCGAATCGCCGCGCCCGTTTCTCCCGGACTACGAAAACGACGGTGACGAAAACACAAAAACAAGCGTGGTTCGGGGAGCGGCCGCTCATGACCCAAGCGCTCGCTGTCTAGGTCTGCCCTCTCTGCTCTGCGCTACCATATTGGTCACCGTTCAACGCGCTCCTCCTCTCCTTTTTCCTGCGGCCGCGCGCTCTATGGCTCCGTCGTCGATGTGCCAGGCTTTCTCCGTATAGAGGAGGCTATGCAAGAACTTACCTAGAAGAAAGTTGCAATCGAAATAAAAGCTGCGCTGAAGATAGCGGTCGTAAACGATGCGTATTAAGCGCTTTTTCACACTTTGAATTTTGTTGATTTCGTTTCTGAAAAAGAATTCCAAGCTGTAGAACCGAACTCAAGCCTTGACCTAAGTAGAGAGCAAAATGCACGAATAATACAGGCAGGGTTTTTAAATTATTTCGTGATGCGAGATATCAGTCCCAACATCTTTCTCGCACTGCCAACAGAAGAGGACACATGCGAAGTAAAGGTCAGTTAACTATCTATGCTCACGACAAGGTCTCTTCCAACAGAAATGCGTTTGATTGAATGTCCCTTGAATACATAAACGTTATGTAATACAGTACCACGTCTGCACAAGGAGAAGACATTTGTTTTCAGTAGGTTCAGTGACAAGCTATTCACTGTACACCACTGAACTATGTGCGAAACACCGTTCTGTAAAGTTTCGCAGTCGACCAGAGTATGAACATTCATAAAACGCTTAATGTCATCTGCAAACAACAACAACTTGGCATTTTAACCATACGACGCTAAATCATTTACGAAAATAAGAAACAAAAAGGGGCCTAGAAGAGACCCTTGGGGAACGCCGGAATGGGAAAAAAAAAGTTCTTGAGCGACTATTATTATTCGAACACGGTTGGGACGACATGATAGGTAACTTTTGAAATTAATTGCACAACTCTGCACAACAACCCTATAAATATCATTTATATAAAAGCAACTCATGGTTTACTTAAACCGCTTTTGCCATACCAAAATATATACAATCAATTTGACCTCTGTTCATAACAACAGGGGCTGAGAAGTTGAAGAAAAGTGCACAAATTACCTTCAGCTGACCGTCCCGTCAGGAAACCTTGCCGGGAAGGTTCAAACCTTTGGCGGAAGGAAAATGAATTTGGTCATGCATAACGCGTTGAAACACCTTAGAAAGTTTAGACAACATGGGGCGATAGCTATTAGTAACAGAAGCGTCACCTCCTTTGAAAATCGCCGCGTTCTTCCAAAGCGATGAAAAACGCCGGGTCTAAGAGAGGGGTTAAAGATGTGCTTCAATATAGGTAAACCAATTCACCACAACACTTAATAATAAAAGATGGAATGGAGTGAGCCCCAGTAGATAATTTTGGTTTTAGTTTCTGCTGAGCTTGAGCGATTTTTCGATATCTACTCGAATACGAGACAAACAGTCATGGCAGTTGATTTTAATATTTGTAGACTGAACGGCTTATTGAACGGTGGAACAACAATCACTAAAGTAATCCGCAAACATTTCTGCAACATCAGCAGTGTTGGAAACATAGCTATCGGTATAGGAGTTTTCGCATAGGCAAATAATTTGACTACTATCGCGCTTGTGGTGCTTTGCGAATCTTGTGGGCACACTGGAGGCTCCACAGCCCAGTTGACCGACAGCGGGGCACCAGGTGGCAAATTTTCCTCGCGTGGCGGCGGAATCAAGCTGGCCACGCGCACATCGCGCGCGCCGCCTTGATAAGGCGGATCAGAGGCGGCGCTCCGGCAGTCACGGGCTAAACTGAAGCGCCGGGGGTGCTCGTCAGTTTTCTGTTAGTATTCTTCATCATCTCATTCATGTCTAATTAAGTGTAGTTTCTTGTGTCTGATTCCTCGCACCGTGCATGCGTCCACGAACACAATTACTCGTTAGGTAGGAGACACTATCGCTTGCAAGCTGCGCTGGAAAGCCAAACCTAGCGAATGTTTCAAGCAGGCATTCCCAGATATTTTTGCGAATCTAGCTTTCGCAAAGGAAATAACTCAACACATTTCATGAAGTGGTTGTTTACCACGAACAAGTACTGATTGCCGCGGTGACTACGTGGGAACGGGCCCATGGCATTACACCAACAAATCTGCCAAGGGCTCTGGCTTGTGATTGTTTGCATAAGACCGGGGGACTGAGCACCACCTGGTTTTGCCTTGTGGCACACCGAGCAGCTACGAGAGTATCGGAGCACATCCTGCCTCATGCCTGGGCAGGTAGCAATTCGGGATCACTTTTCGTAAGTTTTGCTCCCACTGCTGTGTCTTGCCCAGGCAGAGTCATGCATCTATCGAATGAAAAGCTTGCGAAGCTTGCGTAGCTTGCGGGGTATCACTGTCCGGAACGCCGAGCCATCCGGATCGTCGTCGGCCTGGGGGATGTAGCGCAGCCGGAGGCTGTCGTCGCTCATCAATTAAGACTCGAACCCCTTGTAACTTGGGCAGTCGACTGGACCTCTTGCTGTCAGTCAAGCGGACACGTGTTGGCAGAGTCCGCCATACAGTTGCGCCTTGCGAAGCCCCTCGCGGCTCACCGATGTACCCCACCGCTAATCTGGGGATCCTCGTGCCGTGGCCGCGACGGTCACCAAGCCTTGGGTATCGTGCGAGTGTTCCCCGGGAAGCGGAGCACAAGAGAGCGCATCAGAAACTTTGTTGGTGGACTTCAGGATGTACACTATGGAGTAGTCGTACTGTTGTAGCGTAAGCGTCCAACGAGCAAGACGTCCAGCTGGATCCTTAGGTCCCCTTAGCCATGAGAGCGCTAAGTGATCAGATTGAATCTGGAACGTTGCGCCATCTAGGTGCATATCGAGGCGCTTCAAAGCATGAATAATGGAGAGACATCCACGTTCTGCGACACTGTAGTTGCGCTCGGCTGGAGTTATCATGTGACTCGTGAAAGCAACTGGCTGAAGCACATCGTCATACTCCTGCGGCAAGACAACACCCAGGCCACCGTAGCTTTCGTATGTCTACAGAACGGACGGCTTGCTGAAGTCTGGGAGCTACGAAAATGCGTATTTGTTTACTATTTTTAGTATTGAGTGTGTTCCTTCGATGACCAACGACTTTGGTTATCTGTGGTGGTTGTGTCGAAACCATAGAAAACGGCACATGACCACCGAGAAGAGACCTCTAGATGGGTATGCATTTCGGGCTAGCTGGTAATTCATCGTTTAGAGGTTAAAAGCGCTAAAAACAACGTACAAGTGAAAGACACCAACACCACAGAGCGCTACTCGCAGCTGAAGTTTATTCATGAACCCCGCAGGGGGCACCTGTGAAAGCAGGTGTTTGGTGACTGGCGTCACTACGGACCCCGAGCCATGCGGGTGCGCCCGCCCACGTCTGGCTGTGCGTGGCTTTCCCGTGTCCGGGTAAAAGGGCATCCTGGTGGTTGAGCCGAGCCCCGGGTAGGTTTGGACCCTTCGGGGCCCCCCGGCTGAGGCAATACACTATTTCGGCCCCCGCTTCCCGTAGACGAGTGTCCTGGCTTGGCCCATCCAGGATGATTCAGTCAGTCGCCATTTCTTCTACTATCCTCTACCTCTTTCCTTTCTCATTCCTCCTTTCTCCTATTCTTTGTTTTCACCTCCTTTGGCGGCTAAGGCTAACCATGGGTGGCAACAGAACTCTCTCTTGACTCACACTTGGTTGTATCTTCCTAGTAGCACTGGTAGAGTAACATACTCAGACAAGCCAGACCTGTTATGAGATGTTACCTATCCCCTTGTTGGACTACGCGGTGGGTGGTGCGCTGCGGATGCCGAAGTTTCTGCCCTTCAAATGGGTTCCAAGCGAAAAACCTCCCCCGATCGGACCTTGAAAAGAGTGCGGACCGAAGTATTTACCAAAGAGACATCAGCTGCTGCCCAGAATAGCTTCAGCTCTTTCTGGTAATGCACTAAGAACAAAATGGAAAACCACTTGCCAAACCTTCACCCTTTCTTATTTCAAAAACTTTAGAAAACCTAATTGATAAAAACTTACAAGGAAAGAAACTAGCATTGGCGACTTGCTCGTTGATGTCGAAAACGGAGTGCAAAGTGTTCTTCTTTTAGACTTAAACAAGATATCGGACTACAAAGTATCTGTCACCCCACATCTCAGCTTGAACAGCTGCCAGAACGTCATCTCAGAGGACGACCGGCTGGAGTCTAGTGAAGAAGAAATCTTGGAGGGCCTTTCCGGGCAGGGTGTGGTCGCCGTGCAACGCATCTCTATGCGCAGAAACGGACAGGACAGACCCTCGAAGCACTTAGTTATCACTTTTGCCTCCACTGTGCTGCCCGAGAGCATCAAGGCAGGCTATCTTCACTGCAAGGTGCGCCCCTACATACCAAACCCGAGAGGATGTTTCAAATGCCAACGATTTGGTCACAGCTCTGTTACCTGTCGTGGGAAAACAACATGTGCAAAGTGCGGAGCTATAGACCATCCAGCTGACACGTGCGTTGGTACACTTCCCAAGTGTGTCAACTGCTCTGGTGCCCACCCCACCAGCTCTCAAGCCTGTCCGAAGTTTCAGGAAGAAAAGAAAATCCCAACGGCTAAAGATCAAAGAAAGCCTCACATGCCCTGAGGCAAAAAAACGATTTTCCTTCCTCCAAGAAGGCACTCATGCCGAGGCTGCGGGCACTCAGTACACTCTTCGTGACTTGGAGTGCTCACCCAGCCCCCCAACCACCAGCGAGGCCTCTGTGGGTTCTCAGTCCAGAGCGGCCCCGCCCAAAGTCCCACGTGTTAATACGATTTTCCATCGTCCTGGTCCTAAGCCCCGAGTAGTGCTTGACGTCACCCCCTCTCAGAGCAGTTAGGGGTCCACTCCTATTTCACAGAGGGAGAAGGCCATTGAGGTATCTGCCGATCCGACAGAACCACCTCCACCCGCCAATGGAGGTAGAAAACATACCCCCGGAAAGGGGGAACAAAATAAAAAAAACCTCCTCAGGTCACTGCCCCAACGAGTGTAAAATAGCTTGTGTCCACTCACAGCTGTGAACTCATATTTTTGACAATAATTTAATTAACTTGTGATTAGCCATCTTAGTTTCACGCAGTGGAACTGTTGGGGTCTCCACAATATAGGTGATGTTCAATGTTTGCTTAATGAGCTATGCCCAATCGCTCTAGCATTACAAAAGACGTATTTGACGTCCACACATACACAAATTTTACGAAACTACCATCTCTTCCGCAAAGACCGCTTAACTTCTCATTCATCTGGTGTTGTCGCCATTATTGTTCAGAGTGGAGTGGCATGGTGCCCAGGTCCCCCTTGTTGACACGCCCCTCGCGGCTGTGGCAGCACGAGTTCTTACGGACCGTCTCATTACGGTTGTTTCACTGTACCTTCCACCACACACACCCGTACACATTCATGACCTTCAGAAGCCTTTAACTCAACTTCCGCAACCTTCTTTTTTTTAATTTTAGGTGATTTGAATGCTCATCACACCATGTGGGGCAGTGCACGAATTGATTCCAGCGGAGGAGTCATTGAACGGTTTGTATTGTCTTCAAATTTATGTATTTTAAATAACAAAGCCTAAACCATTTTTAGTGCTGCGGAAAACTCTTTCACCTGCATTGATTTATCTATTTTATCACCATCATTGCTTCCTTGCTTTTCTTGGAAGGTGTTAGAGAATCCATTTGGGGGCAGCGACTACTTTGCACTTGTTTTAAGGAGTCTGGTTGATCTCCCCACACTTAAAAAGCGTAAGCCTAGGTTGAAACTTGACAAGGCGGACTGGAAACGTTTCAGCCTAGCTACTACACTTGATGCTTCACTATTGGCCACTCTGTCCCCTGATGAGACAACAACATACGTTACACAACAGATAGTCAATGCTGCTGAGCACTCTATCCCACGTGCCTCCGGTGATTTGCCAAAAAAGTGCAAGCCATGGTGGAACAAGGATTGTCCAACCACACTTACAAGACAAAATAGAGCCTAGAATGTCTTCCGTAGGTACCCCACCGTGGAGAACAAAATTTAATTTAGGAGACGAAACGCGCAAGCCCGCTGGACAAGAAAGAAGGCAAAAAAGACATCTTGGATGAAATATCTCTCTTCTATAAGTAGTTTTGTTACGTTTAAAGAGGGTTCGGATCGTGTACGGAAAATCAAAGGTGACTACAGGGCTTTTACCATCCCAGTATTTATTTATTTATTTATTTATATACCCTCAGGGCACATGGCATTACAGAGGGGAGTGGGAACAATAGTAAACATAATAAACAATTGGAACAAAATATACAATACTTAAAGAACAGGGAACATGAAATTGGCAATAGATATACAAAAAAGTGCGTGGTCATTAATTGATGTGAGTGATGCAGGTAAGCGATTCCAGTCTTTGGAAGTCCTGGGAATAAAAGAGTCATAATAAACGTTAGAGTGGCAAAATGGGACACCGACTTTGTGACGATGATCAAGGCGTGCTGAAACAAAGTAGGGGGGGATGATTAGTTGGGATTTAAGCTGAGGAATATGGTGATCGATTTTATGAAAAAGACAAATACGAAAGACTGTGCGACGATGTGCGAGGCTTGGGAGTAACAAATTATCTTTAATTGATGTAACGCTTTCGGTGCGGTTATAATTAGCGATTATGAAACGTGCAGCTCTGTTCTGAATACCTTCAAGTGAATCAACGAGGTAAAGAGTAGAGGGATCCCAGATGGAAGCTGCATACTCTAGCTTGGACCTAACTAGTGTTTTATAAAGAAATAGTTTTAATGATGATGGGGCGAGATAAAATTCCGTTTGAGGAAACCAAGTATTCGATTGGCGTTGTTAGTCACACAGTTAATATGAAGTTTCCAGGAAAGGTCAGCACTTAAAATAACACCCAGATACTTGTATGAGTTTACAAGTTCTAGGGGTGTGTTATTAATACTATAAGCAAAACTGAAGTTGGCTTTACATGTTATGCGCATTATTTTACATTTATTAATATTGAGCTCCATTGACCAGAGTTCACACCACTGTAGTATGGAATCTAGGTCATGTTGCAGTTTTTGTGAGTCAGAGTCATTAGATATTACTTGATAAATAGCACAATCGTCAGCAAAAAGTTTAATTGAAGAAGAAACCACCGCATGCAAGTCATTAATATATATTAAAAAGAGTAGAGGTCCCAGAACCGACCCCTGAGGTACTCCGGAAGAAACTGGTGCAAAGGAGGAGTTAGTACCATTACACGTTACAAATTGTGATCGATTCGTTAGAAACGATACTAGCCAGTTAAACACGTTAGAGTCGATGTTACGTTTACTTAACTTAAGCATTAAAAGTCGGTGGGATACCTTGTCAAAAGCTTTGGCAAAGTCTAGAAATATGCAGTCCACCTGAGATCCCTGATCAAGTGCCGAATGAAAGTCGCTGGTGATAGACAAAAATTGCGTTTCACAAGATAAATATTTTCTAAAGCCATGTTGAGCTGGTGAAAAGAATGAATTAGATTCTAGAAAGTTAACGAGCTGCGTATAGATTATATGTTAAAAAATTTTACAGGGGACGCTGGTTAGTGAGATGGGTCTATAGTTCATAGGAACGTGCTTATTACCAGATTTGTGCAAGGGAATAACTTTCCCAATTTTCCAGTCGGCTGGTACCAATGAAGTCTCAAGTGATTGCTGAAAAATATGTGTAAGGATTACGGAAGAGTATTGATTTGTAGCTTTAAGAAATTGAGTTAATCTCATCTATTCCAGTCGCCGAGAATAGCTTAAGACAATTGATGATGTTCAGAACACTATCGGGAGAAATGGTGATAGGATCCATTAATGGGAAGGAATCAACATGATAGCTTGGGTTAGCACAGATGGGGGTGCTAGAAAAAGACCTAATGAACACTTCCTGGAACATTGTAGCGCATAAAGATTCCTCGATCAGAGTTTCGTCTAGTGTTTTAAGTGAAATACATGAGGGTCTATCCCGGTGGGACAATACATTTCAGAATTGACGCGGATTATTTTTTAACATAGATGGTGGCAAATTGTGGAGGAAATTGACCTTAGCACTCTGAACTGCGCTCTTATAACACTGAGCAGCACTGAAGTAATTCTGCCAGCGAACTGGGCAGGACGTGAGCTTGCAAGCTCTAAATAAACGTTTCTTTTTGTTCGATAACCTCAGAAGCGCCCTGTTGAATCATGGTGACGTAGAATTTACAATTATGGTTTTCAAAGGCATATACTTTTTTGTGAGCGAAATCACCGCTTCCTTGAAAAGCGTCCAGTTAGTTTCAACAGAGCACTCCGAGACGTTCTTAAAGAAAGCATCTAAAAAGCTGGAAAATTCAACATTAATGGCATCAAAATTGGCTTTGCTATAGTCTCTGATAATTTTCTTTTGATTTCTGACACAAGTTGAAGGAATGCACAAGGTAAAATGCAATAACAGTTGGTCACTGAGGCCAGGAAGGTAAGTAATTGGACCGATTAGGTTGGGCATAGTAGTAAAAATCAGATCTAAAATGCTTGACTTTGTAGCCGTTACTCTCGTTTTGCTGTGAACTAGTTGAATGAAATGGAAATCAGAGAGTACACTTAAGAACTTTGCACAGTCTGTGAAAAACGGGTCACAGCAGGGGTCACTCGGTCCCCAAACAATGTTAGGATAATTAAAATCACCCATTAAAAGCAGGGGCGTATTTAGAAAACGCGTTGAAATTACATTCAACGCATCATGTAGCTTATCTGTAAAATCAGTAACATAAGCAGGTGGGCGATAACAGCATCCTAATACAAACTTTTGATGTTGAATGATCATACACACCCAAATTATCTCTAGAGAACTGTTAATATTTACAACAAAGGACGCAATACTTTTAAAAACTCCGATTAGAACACCTCCAACCGTTCGCAACTCCATGTCCTGCCGATAAGTAGTGAACTGTTTCAGTCCGAGAAACAACTCTGTGTCTCTAACTTTGGTGGAGAGCCATGTTTCGGTTAATACAATAATGCTAGCATCGCAAGTGTCTATGACAGAGCTTATATCCCCGCGTTTATTCATTAAGCTTCGTATATTCGTAAAAAGGATAGACAAGTTTGACAAAGAATCAAGACGGCCACCACCTCTCTGCAACTGCTAACAGGAACAAGTGCACCCTCCAGGGCAGAATCAGCTGCATCACGGCGTCTAACACTGCTTGAGTTATGCGGTCGAAGTAATTCTGTGACGTGCCATGCGTTATGGTCATATAGATAGCATTTTTCATTTAGAAATAATTTATTATAATTAAGTTTAAAAGTAGTACCGCTCGATTTTCCAAACTCAATAAGCTTCCTTCGCGCCAAACGAGTTGCAAAAGAAAAATCCTCGCTAACACTGACGTCCATTGACTCCAATTTCGTCTTTAAAACCATGACTTGCTCTTTTGCCTTGAAAGAAAAAAATTTAACGATGACTGGCCTACATTTACTGATATACTCCGCGACAACTTTTCTCGGCAATGCAGTGGAAGGTACAAGCCCGCGTCCCCTCTCCCATTTTGAGTGTGCGCGGGCTCTCCTCCTCTCCCCGAAAATGGGAGAGGAGGGGAGCCTGCGTACACTCAAAATGGGAGAGGGGACGCGGGCCTGTACCTTCCACTGCATTGCCAAGAAGAGTTGTCGCGGAGTATAGTGTACTGGCCAAGCCTATGAGCCCTCTCAATGTCGAAAGACAGGTCAGTTTCGCCATCGAAACAGTCAAACAAAGCCATTTTCTTTTTTGTTCAACTTGAGCCCACGTTTTCGCAGCACTATCAGCGATACCATAAAAAAGGGCGTTGTTTCGCATAGACCTATCTTCAAGTTTATCCGACCGATGACGTAGGGCAGTATTTGTTTTCCTCTGCTCTCCCATTTCCTTTCGTAGACCTTGTATCTCTTGTTCAAAAGCAGTTGTCTTTTTTTCGACGGATACAAGCCTTGTACTGATTTTTTTAACCTTTTCTTCAATAGATTTTCTACTTTGCTTTATTTCGTCAACGGAACTGATTAGCGCTGTTTGGCCAGCCTCAAACCCCTGTGACCGGGAATATAGCTCATTTAATAACCGGAACATTTGTGAAAATTGCTGAGCTTGCTCCGCATTCATGGGACCCGGATTTGTTTCAATATCTCCACAACAGAGCAGTGATCTAAACAAGCCCACACACGCTTGACTATAACGCGGCAAACAAAACAGACAGTGTGGGCGGGGCAGCAGCAGCAAAAAACGGTCGTCGGACCGGTAACAATGACTGTCGTCAAGTGCGGGACGTACCTGCACAAAGATGAAAGACAGCCTGTTACGCATGCTGCTCTCCGCGCTGCTGCCGGCCTGCCCATTGAACAGGTCGCAAAGGTTCTCCGCTTTTGTAGCCCCAGGAGGTGACGTTGACGTCCCACGTGTTCTTCCGTTTAGCCATGACACCTGGCGCTTCTTTGGCGAACTGTCGATCGTGATGTTGCAAGAAGGTGCCGGGATCAGCTGGGTCATCGCAGCACCGCTGTTTTCGTCGTTTGCCTCGAGCGCGTGTCGAAATCCGTTCCCAGAAATGATGATGTCAGTGGTTCGATGTGGCAGCAGCAGAAACTGCACAAAGATGAAAGACAGCCTGTTACGCATGCTGCTCTTCGCGCTGCTGCCGGCCTGCCCACTGAACAGGTCGCACAGGTTCTTCGCTTTTGTAGCCCCAGGAGGTGACGTTGACGTCCCACGTGTTCTTCCGTTTAGCCATGACACCTGGCGCTTCTTTGGCGAACTGTCGATCGTGATGTTGCAAGAAGGTGCCGGGATCAGCTGGGTCGTCGCAGCACCGCTGTTTTCGTCGTTTGCCTCGAGCGCGTGTCGAAATCCGTTCCCAGAAACGATGATATCAGTGGTTCGATGTGGCAGCAGCAGAAACTGCACAAAGATGAAAGACAGCCTGTTACGCATGCTGCTCTTCGCGCTGCTGCCGGCCTGCCCACTGAACAGGTCGCACAGGTTCTTCGCTTTTGTAGCCCCAGGAGGTGACGTTGACGTCCCACGTGTTCTTCCGTTTAGCCATGACACCTGGCGCTTCTTTGGCGAACTGTCGATCGTGATGTTGCAAGAAGGTGCCGGGATCAGCTGGGTCGTCGCAGCACCGCTGTTTTCGTCGTTTGCCTCGAGCGCGTGTCGAAATCCGTTCCCAGAAATGATGATGTCAGTGGTTCGATGTGGCAGCAGCAGAAACTGCACAAAGATGAAAGACAGCCTGTTACGCATGCTGCTCTTCGCGCTGCTGCCGGCCTGCCCACTGAACAGGTCGCACAGGTTCTTCGCTTTTGTAGCCCCAGGAGGTGACGTTGACGTCCCACGTGTTCTTCCGTTTAGCCATGACACCTGGCGCTTCTTTGGCGAACTGTCGATCGTGATGTTGCAACAAGGTGCCGGGATCAGCTGGGTCATCGCAGCACCGCTGTTTTCGTCGTTTGCCTCGAGCGCGTGTCGAAATCCGTTCCCAGAAATGATGATGTCAGTGGTTCGATGTGGCAGCAGCAGAAACTGCACAAAGATGAAAGATAGCCTGTTACGCATGCTGCTCTTCGCGCTGGTGCCGGCCTGCCCACTGAACAGGTCGCACAGGTTCTCCGCTTTTGTAGCACCAGGAGGTGACGTTGACGTCCCACGTGTTCTTCCGTTTAGCCATGACACCTGGTGCTTCTTTGGCGAACTGTCGATCGTGATGTTGCAGTAAGGTGCCGGGATCAGCTGGGTGATCGCAGCACCGCTGTTTTCGTCGTTTGCCTCGAGCGCGTGTCGAAATCCGTTCCCAGAAATGATGATGTCAGTGGTTCGATGTGGCAGCAGCAGAAACTGCACAAAGATGAAAGATAGCCTGTTATGCATGCTGCTCTTCGCGCTGCTGCCGGCCTGCCCACTGAACAGGTCGCACAGGTTCTCCGCTTTTGTAGCCCCAGGAGGTGACGTTCACGTCCCACGTGTTCTTCCGTTTACCCATGACACCGGGTGCTTCTTTGGTGAACTGTTGATCGCGATGTTGCAGTAAAGTGCAGGGATCAGCTGGGTGATCGCAGCACCGCTGTTTTCGTCGTTTGCCTCGAGCGCGTGTCGAAATCCGTTCCCAGAAATGATGATGTCAGTGGTTCGATGTGGCAGCAGCAGAAACTGTACAAAGATGAAAGATAGCCTGTTACGCATGCTGCTCTTCGCGCTGGTGCCGGCCTGCCCACTGAACAGGTCGCACAGGTTCTCCGCTTTTGTAGCACCAGGAGGTGACGTTGACGTCCCACGTGTTCTTCCGTTTAGCCATGACACCTGGTGCTTCTTTGGCAAACTGTCGATCGTGATGTTGCAGTAAGGTGCCGGGATCAGCTGGGTGATCGCAGCACCGCTGTTTTCGTCGTTTGCCTCGAGCGCGTGTCGAAATCCATTCCCAGAAATGATGATGTCAGTGGTTCGATGTGGCAGCAGCAGCAACTGCACAAAGATGAAAGATAGCCTGTTATGCATGCTGCTCTTCGCGCTGCTGCCGGCCTGCCCACTGAACAGGTCGCACAGGTTCTCCGCTTTTGTAGCCCCAGGAGGTGACGTTGACGTCCCACGTGTTCTTCCGTTTAGCCATGACACCGGGTGCTTCTTTGGTGAACTGTCGATCGCGATGTTGCAGTAAGGTGCCGGGATCAGCTGGGTGATCGCAGCACCGCTGTTTTCGTCGTTTGCCTCGAGCGCGTGTCGAAATCAGTTCCCAGAAATGATGATGTCAGTGGTTCGATGTGGCAGCAGCAGAAACTGCACAAAGATGAAAGATAGCCTGTTACGCATGCTGCTCTTCGCGCTGCTGCCGGCCTGCCCACTGAATAGGTCGCACAGGTTCTCCGCTTTTGTAGCCCCAGGAGGTGACGTTGACGTCCCACGTGTTCTTCCGTTTAGCCATGACACCGGGTGCTTCTTTGGCGAACTGTCGATCGTGATGTTGCAGTAAGGTGCCGGTATCAGCTGGGTGATCGCAGCACCGTTGTTTTCGTCGTTTGCCTCGAGCGCGTGTCGAAATCCGTTCCCAGAAATGATGATGTCAGTGGTTTCATGTGGCAGCTGCAGAAACTGCACAAAGATGAAGAACAGCCTGTTACGCATGCTGCTCTTTGCGCTGCTGCCGGCCTGCCCACTGAACAGGTCGCACAGGTTCTCCGCTTTTGTAGCACCAGGAGATTACGTTGACGTCCCACGTGTTCTTCTGTTTAGCCATGACACCGGGTGCTTCTTTGGCGAACTGTCGATCGCGATGTTGCAGTAAGGTGCCGGGATCAGCTGGGTGATCGCAGCACCGCTGTTTTCGTCGTTTGCCTCGAGCGCGTGTCGAAATCCGTTCCCAGAAATGATGATGTCAGTGGTTCGATGTGGCAGCAGCAGAAACTGCACAAAGATGAAAAACAGCCTGTTACGCATGCTGCTCTTCGCGCTGCTGCCGGCCTGCCCACTGAACAGGTCGCACAGGTTCTCCGCTTTTGTAGCCCCAGGAGGTGACGTTGACGTCCCACGTGTTCTTCCGTTTAGCCATGACACCTGGTGCTTCTTTGGCGAACTGTCGATCGTGATGTTGCAGTAAGGTGCCGGGATCAGCTGGGTGATCGCGGCACCGCTGTTTTCGTCGTTTGCCTCGAGCACGTGTCGAAATCCGTTCCCAGAAATGATGATGTCAGTGGTTCGATGTGGCAGCAGCAGAAACTGCACAAAGATGAAAGATAGCCTGTTACGCATGCTGCTCTTCGCGCTGCTGCCGGCCTGCCCACTGAACAGGTCGCACAGGTTCTCCGCTTTTATAGCCCCAGGAGGTGACGTTGACGTCCCACGTGTTCTTCCGTTTAGCCATGACACCTGGTGCTTCTTTGCCGAACTGTCGATCGTGATGTTGCAGTAAGGTGCCGGGATCAGCTGGGTGATCGCAGCACCGCTGTTTTCGTCGTTTGCCTCGAGCGCGTGTCGAAATCCGTTCCCAGAAATGATGATGTCAGTGGTTCGATGTGGCAGCAGCAGAAACTGCACAAAGATGAAAGATAGCCTGTTACGCATGCTGCTCTTCGCGCTGCTGCCGGCCTGCCCACTGAACAGGTCGCACAGGTTCTCCGCTTTTATAGCCCCAGGAGGTGACGTTGACGTCCCACGTGTTCTTCCGTTTAGCCATGACACCTGGTGCTTCTTTGCCGAACTGTCGATCGTGATGTTGCAGTAAGGTGCCGGGATCAGCTGGGTGATCGCAGCACCGCTGTTTTCGTCGTTTGCCTCGAGCGCGTGTCGAAATCCGTTCCCAGAAATGATGATGTCAGTGGTTCGATGTGGCAGCAGCAGAAACTGCACAAAGATGAAAGATAGCCTGTTACGCATGCTGCTCTTCGCGCTGCTGCCGGCCTGCCCACTGAACAGGTCGCACAGGTTCTCCGCTTTTATAGCCCCAGGAGGTGACGTTGACGTCCCACGTGTTCTTCCGTTTAGCCATGACACCTGGTGCTTCTTTGCCGAACTGTCGATCGTGATGTTGCAGTAAGGTGCCGGGATCAGCTGGGTCATCGCAGCACCGCTGTTTTCGTCGTTTGCCTCGAGCGCGTGTCGAAATCCGTTCCCAGAAATGATGATGTCAGTGGTTCGATGTGGCAGCAGCAGAAACTGCACAAAGATGAAAGATAGCCTGTTACGCATGCTGCTCTTCGCGCTGCTGCCGGCCTGCCCACTGAACAGGTCGCACAGGTTCTCCGCTTTTGTAGCCCCAGGAGGTGACGTTGACGTCCCACGTGTTCTTCCGTTTAGCCATGACACCTGGTGCTTCTTTGGCGAACTGTCGATCGTGATGTTGCAGTAAGGTGCCGGGATCAGCTGGGTCATCGCAGCACCGCTGTTTTCGTCGTTTGCCTCGAGCGCGTGTCGAAATCCGTTCCCAGAAATGATGATGTCAGTGGTTCGATGTGGCAGCAGCAGAAACTGCACAAAGATGAAAGATAGCCTGTTACGCATGCTGCTCTTCGCGCTGGTGCCGGCCTGCCCACTGAACAGGTCGCACAGGTTCTCCGCTTTTGTAGCACCAGGAGGTGACGTTGACGTCCCAAGTGTTCTTCCGTTTAGCCATGACACCTGGTGCTTCTTTGGCGAACTGTCGATCGTGATGTTTCAGTAAGGTGCCGGGATCAGCTGGGTGATCGCAGCACCGCTGTTTTCGTCGTTTGCCTCGAGCGCGTGTCGAAATCCGTTCCCAGAAATGATGATGTCAGTGGTTCGATGTGGCAGCAGCAGAAACTGCACAAAGATGAAAGATAGCCTGTTATGCATGCTGCTCTTCGCGCTGCTGCCGGCCTGCCCACTGAACAGGTCGCACAGGTTCTCCGCTTTTGTAGCCCCAGGAGGTGACGTTGACGTCCCACGTGTTCTTCCGTTTAGCCATGACACCGGGTGCTTCTTTGGTGAACTGTCGATCGCGATGTTGCAGTAAGGTGCCGGGATCAGCTGGGTGATCGCAGCACCGCTGTTTTCGTCGTTTGCCTCGAGCGCGTGTCGAAATTCGTTCCCAGAAATGATGATGTCAGTGGTTCGATGTGGCAGCAGCAGAAACTGCACAAAGATGAAAGACAGCCTGTTACGCATGCTGCTCTTCGCGCTGCTGCCGGCCTGCCCACTGAACAGGTCGCACAGGTTCTCCGCTTTTGAAGCACCAGGAGGTTACGTTGACGTCCCACGTGTTCTTCCGTTTAGCCATGACACCGGGTACTTCTTTGGTGAACTGTCGATCGCGATGTTGCAGTAAGGTGCCGGGATCAGCTGGGTGATCGCAGCACCGCTGTTTTCGTCGTTTGCCTCGAGCGCGTGTCGAAATTCGTTCCCAGAAATGATGATGTCAGTGGTTCGATGTGGCAGCAGCAGAAACTGCACAAAGATGAAAGACAGCCTGTTACGCATGCTGCTCTTCGCGCTGCTGCCGGCCTGCCCACTGAACAGGTCGCACAGGTTCTCCGCTTTTGTAGCCCCAGGAGGTGACGTTGACGTCCCACGTGTTCTTCCGTTTAGCCATGACACCGGGTGCTTCTTTGGTGAACTGTTGATCGTGATGTTGCAGTAAGGTGCCGGGATCAGCTGGGTGATCGCAGCACCGCTGTTTTCGTCGTTTGCCTCGAGCGCGTGTCGAAATTCGTTCCCAGAAATGATGATGTCAGTGGTTCGATGTGGCAGCAGCAGAAAAACTGCACAAAGATGAAAGACAGCCTGTTACGCATGCTGCTCTTCGCGCTGCTGCCGGCCTGCCCACTGAACAGGTCGCACAGGTTCTCCGCTTTTGTAGCCCCAGGAGGTGACGTTGACGTCCCACGTGTTCTTCCGTTTAGCCATGACACTGGGTGCTTCTTTGGTGAACTGTCGATCGTGATGTTGCAGTAAGGTGCCGGGATCAGCTGGGTGATCGCCGCACCGCTGTTTTCGTCGTTTGCCTCGAGCGCGTGTCGAAATTCGTTCCCAGAAATGATGATGTCAGTGGTTCGATGTGGCAGCAGCAGAAACTGCACAAAGATGAAAGACAGCCTGTTACGCATGCTGCTCTTCGCGCTGCTGCCGGCCTGCCCACTGAACAGGTCGCACAGGTTCTCCGCTTTTGTAGCCCCAGGAGGTGACGTTGACGTCCCACGTGTTCTTCCGTTTAGCCATGACACCGGGTGCTTCTTTGGTGAACTGTCGATCGTGATGTTGCAGTAAGGTGCCGGGATCAGCTGGGTGATCGCAGCACCGCTGTTTTCGTCGTTTGCCTCGAGCGCGTGTCGAAATTCGTTCCCAGAAATGATGATGTCAGTGGTTCGATGTGGCAGCAGCAGAAACTGCACAAAGATGAAAGACAGCCTGTTACGCATGCTGCTCTTCGCGCTGCTGCCGGCCTGCCCACTGAACAGGTCGCACAGGTTCTCCGCTTTTGTAGCCCCAGGAGGTGACGTTGACGTCCCACGTGTTCTTCCGTTTAGCCATGACACTGGGTGCTTCTTTGGTGAACTGTCGATCGTGATGTTGCAGTAAGGTGCCGGGATCAGCTGGGTGATCGCAGCACCGCTGTTTTCGTCGTTTGCCTCGAGCGCGTGTCGAAATTCGTTCCCAGAAATGATGATGTCAGTGGTTCGATGTGGCAGCAGCAGAAACTGCACAAAGATGAAAGACAGCCTGTTACGCATGCTGCTCTTCGCGCTGCTGCCGGCCTGCCCACTGAACAGGTCGCACAGGTTCTCCGCTTTTGTAGCCCCAGGAGGTGACGTTGACGTCCCACGTGTTCTTCCGTTTAGCCATGACACCGGGTGCTTCTTTGGTGAACTGTCGATCGTGATGTTGCAGTAAGGTGCCGGGATCAGCTGGGTGATCGCAGCACCGCTGTTTTCGTCGTTTGCCTCGAGCGCGTGTCGAAATTCGTTCCCAGAAATGATGATGTCAGTGGTTCGATGTGGCAGCAGCAGAAACTGCACAAAGATGAAAGACAGCCTGTTACGCATGCTGCTCTTCGCGCTGCTGCCGGCCTGCCCACTGAACAGGTCGCACAGGTTCTCCGCTTTTGTAGCCCCAGGAGGTGACGTTGACGTCCCACGTGTTCTTCCGTTTAGCCATGACACTGGGTGCTTCTTTGGTGAACTGTCGATCGTGATGTTGCAGTAAGGTGCCGGGATCAGCTGGGTGATCGCCGCACCGCTGTTTTCGTCGTTTGCCTCGAGCGCGTGTCGAAATTCGTTCCCAGAAATGATGATGTCAGTGGTTCGATGTGGCAGCAGCAGAAACTGCACAAAGATGAAAGACAGCCTGTTACGCATGCTGCTCTTCGCGCTGCTGCCGGCCTGCCCACTGAACAGGTCGCACAGGTTCTCCGCTTTTGTAGCCCCAGGAGGTGACGTTGACGTCCCACGTGTTCTTCCGTTTAGCCATGACACTGGGTGCTTCTTTGGTGAACTGTCGATCGTGATGTTGCAGTAAGGTGCCGGGATCAGCTGGGTGATCGCAGCACCGCTGTTTTCGTCGTTTGCCTCGAGCGCGTGTCGAAATTCGTTCCCAGAAATGATGATGTCAGTGGTTCGATGTGGCAGCAGCAGAAACTGCACAAAGATGAAAGACAGCCTGTTACGCATGCTGCTCTTCGCGCTGCTGCCGGCCTGCCCACTGAACAGGTCGCACAGGTTCTCCGCTTTTGTAGCCCCAGGAGGTGACGTTGACGTCCCACGTGTTCTTCCGTTTAGCCATGACACCGGGTGCTTCTTTGGTGAACTGTCGATCGTGATGTTGCAGTAAGGTGCCGGGATCAGCTGGGTGATCGCAGCACCGCTGTTTTCGTCGTTTGCCTCGAGTGCGTGTCGAAATTCGTTCCCAGAAATGATGATGTCAGTGGTTCGATGTGGCAGCAGCAGAAACTGCACAAAGATGAAAGACAGCCTGTTACGCATGCTGCTCTTCGCGCTGCTGCCGGCCTGCCCACTGAACAGGTCGCACAGGTTCTCCGCTTTTGTAGCCCCAGGAGGTGACGTTGACGTCCCACGTGTTCTTCCGTTTAGCCATGACACCGGGTGCTTCTTTGGTGAACTGTCGATCGCGATGTTGCAGTAAGGTGCCGGGATCAGCTGGGTGATCGCAGCACCGCTGTTTTCGTCGTTTGCCTCGAGTGCGTGTCGAAATTCGTTCCCAGAAATGATGATGTCAGTGGTTCGATGTGGCAGCAGCAGAAACTGCACAAAGATGAAAGACAGCCTGTTACGCATGCTGCTCTTCGCGCTGCTGCCGGCCTGCCCACTGAACAGGTCGCACAGGTTCTCCGCTTTTGTAGCACCAGGAGGTTACGTTGACGTCCCACGTGTTCTTCTCTTTAGCCATGACACCGGGTGCTTCTTTGGCGAACTGTCGATCGTGATGTTGCAGTAAGGTGCCGGGATCAGCTGGGTGATCGCAGCACCGCTGTTTTCGTCGTTTGCCTCGAGCGCGTGTCGAAATCCGTTCCCAGAAATGATGATGTCAGTGGTTCGATGTGGCAGCAGCAGAAACTGCACAAAGATGAAAGACAGCCTGTTACGCATGCTGCTCTTCGCGCTGCTGCCGGCCTGCCCACTGAACAGGTCGCACAGGTTCTCCGCTTTTGTAGCCCCAGGAGGTGACGTTGACGTCCCACGTGTTCTTCCGTTTAGCCATGACACCGGGTGCTTCTTTGGCGAACTGTCGATCGCGATGTTGCAGTAAGGTGCCGGGATCAGCTGGGTGATCGCAGCACCGCTGTTTTCGTCGTTTGCCTCGAGTGCGTGTCGAAATTCGTTCCCAGAAATGATGATGTCAGTGGTTCGATGTGGCAGCAGCAGAAACTGCACAAAGATGAAAGACAGCCTGTTACGCATGCTGCTCTTCGCGCTGCTGCCGGCCTGCCCACTGAACAGGTCGCACAGGTTCTCCGCTTTTGTAGCCCCAGGAGGTGACGTTGACGTCCCACGTGTTCTTCCGTTTAGCCATGACACCGGGTGCTTCTTTGGCGAACTGTCGATCGCGATGTTGCAGTAAGGTGCCGGGATCAGCTGGGTGATCGCAGCACCGCTGTTTTCGTCGTTTGCCTCGAGCGCGTGTCGAAATTCGTTCCCAGAAACGATGATGTCAGTGGTTCGATGTGGCAGCAGCAGAAACTGCACAAAGATGAAAGACAGCCTGTTACGCATGCTGCTCTTCGCGCTGCTGCCGGCCAGCCCACTGAACAGGTCGCACAGGTTCTCCGCTTTTGTAGCACCAGGAGGTTACGTTGACGTCCCACGTGTTCTTCTGTTTAGCCATGACACCGGGTGCTTCTTTGGCGAACTGTCGATCGTGATGTTGCAGTAAGGTGCCGGGATCAACTGGGTGATCGCAGCACCGCTTTTTCGTCGTTTGCCTCCAGCGCGTGTCGAAATTCGTTCCCAGAAATGATGATGTCAGTGGTTCGATGTGGCAGCAGCAGAAACTGCACAAAGATGAAGGACAGCCTGTTACGCATGCTGCTCTTCGCGCTGCTGCCGGCCTGCCCACTGAACAGGTCGCACAGGTTGTCCGCTTTTGTAGCACCAGGAGGTTACGTTGACGTCCCACGTGTTCTTCTGTTTAGCCATGACACCGGGTGCTTCTTTGGCGAACTGTCGATCGTGATGTTGCAGTAAGGTGCCGGGATCAGCTGGGTGATCGCAGCACCGCTGTTTTCGTCGTTTGCCTCGAGCGCGTGTCGAAATTCGTTCCCAGAAATGATGATGTCAGTGGTTCGATGTGGCAGCAGCAGAAACTGCACAAAGATGAAAGACAGCCTGTTACGCATGCTGCTCTTCGCGCTGCTGCCGGCCTGCCCACTGAACAGGTCGCACAGGTTCTCCGCTTTTGTAGCACCAGGAGGTTACGTTGACGTCCCACGTGTTCTTCTGTTTAGCCATGACACCGGGTGCTTCTTTGGCGAACTGTCGATCGTGATGTTGCAGTAAGGTGCCGGGATCAGCTGGGTGATCGCAGCACCGCTGTTTTCGTCGTTTGCCTCGAGCGTGTGTCGAAATCCGTTCCCAGAAATGATGATGTCAGTGGTTCGATGTGGCAGCAGCAGAAACTGCACAAAGATGAAAGACAGCCTGTTACGCATGCTGCTCTTCGCGCTGCTGCCGGCCTGCCCACTGAACAGGTCGCACAGGTTCTCCGCTTTTGTAGCCCCAGGAGGTGACGTTGACGTCCCACGTGTTCTTCCGTTTAGCCATGACACCTGGTGCTTCTTTGGCGAACTGTCGATCGTGATGTTGCAGTAAGGTGCCGGGATCAGCTGGGTCATCGCAGCACCGCTGTTTTCGTCGTTTGCCTCCAGCGCGTGTCGAAATCCGTTCCCAGAATTGATGATGTCAGTAGTTCCATGTGGCAGCAGCAGAAACTGCACAAAGATGAAAGACAGCCTGTTACGCATGCTGCTCGTCGCGCTGCTGCCGGCCTGCCCACTCTGCATTTAATCTGCCTCTGGGGTCTGTCAAAGAGGTTGCTAATGTTCCTGCGCAGCATTTTTATAGTGTATCTAGCTCTGATAATTATAGTGCTGAACTTAAAGAGTTTAAATCTCGCGCAGAGAGTTGCTTTATTTCTATGGGGGAGTCTAACTCACAGCCATATAATGGACCTTTTACAGTGTGCGAGCTAAAACAAGCTCTCTATTTAGACAAAAAAAAAAATGTCTGCACCGGGGCCAGACACACTGCACTATGCAATGCTTCGAAAGTTGTCACGTGACTCGCTCAGAACATTCCTTCTTTTTTTAACCCTCTGTGGGAGAAGGCATGCTTCCCCCAGTCATGGAAACGGGCTCACATTATACCGCTCCTGAAACATGGAAAAGACGCTACGCTCCCTTCCAATTACCGACCCATTGCACTCACTAGCTGCCTGGGGAAAACATATGAGAGACTGATTAACAGGCGGTTAATGTACCTTTTAGAAAAAGAGAATCTCTTTGCAAATAACCAGTGTGGCTCCCGTCGCGGAGGATCTGCAGTGGATGACTTAGTCCGCCTGGAAACAATGATCCGCGAAGCCTTCGTGCATTAACAACACTGCGTCTCTGTTTTCTTTGACCTAGAAAAAGCATACGATACCATGTGGGCGTTTGGAAGACTTAAGGACCTCTACAGCTATGGTATTCGGGGCGGAATGCTGAAGTGTATAGGACTGCACTTTTTAACTGTCCTATCCGTTAAAAAGTGTATACTTTTTAACGGATAGGACATTCCAGGTTTGACCGGGCTCTACTTTGTCAGATCCATTTGTTCAAGAAAACGGAGTTCCTCAAGTGGGCACCCTGAGTGTCACCTTGTTTGCGGTCAAGATAAATTCGGTTGCCAGAATTCTCCCGTCTTCCATCTCATACTCACTTTACGTAGACGATCTTCAAATCTCGTGTTCCTCCTGTGACAGTTTCACCTGTGAACGCCAGCTTCTGTTAGCTCTAAAGAAAACTTGATAGTTGGGCAGACGAAAATACTTTTAGGCTTTCTTCAGAGAAAACGCTTGGTGTGCCGTTTTCCTTGCCGCCGTGGGCTACCTTTAAATCCAGACCTCTAACTGAAAGCCATTCGGTTGCCTGTTAAAAATGAGCACAGATTTCTAGGTGTGATCTTTGACAGGAAGCTTACTTTTATTTCTCGCTGGAAGTGTCTTAAATAAAAATGCCTTAAAAATATCAGCTTTTAAAAGTTTTGGGTAAGAAGACTTGGGAATCAGATAAAAGATGTCTGCTGCGCCTATACAATTCCCTCGTGCGATCCCGTCTTGATTATGGTGCTATTGTGTATGAATCAGCACCACAATCGGCTCCGAAGATGTTAGATCCAGTGCACCAACTTGGTTTATGACTCGCCACGGGTGTTTTCCGTACATCCCCTATTCTGAGTTTGGACGCCGAGTCCAACGAGTTGTCGTTGGATAAAAGACCTCAATATCTAAGTATTGAACATATGCCTACAAAATCTTGGCTAACCCTCGCCGTCCAACATATGATTCCATAAACCGTTCAAGGATCTGTCGCCTCTTCGAAAACAGGCCCAGCATTGTACGTCCGTTAAGCGTCCGCCTTGCACACTATCATACATCTCTTCAGGTTTCTCCGGATGGAATGTCCCTACTTTGACCAGTTGACTGTATTGCTCGATCCCTGGGAGAGACTGCCGGTTTGTTGTGATTGGTCGTTTATGAAATATAATAAGCACTGTGTTACTTCGGTCGGTATCCTGCAAGATTCTCAAGACTTGCAGACAAAGTATGCTGATTATTGTCAGTTTTATACTGATGGTGCTAAGGCTCAATCCTTCACTGGATGTGCCGTGTATCCTGAGAACATTTCTAGAACTAAGTGCCTTAATCCGATCGCCAGTATCTTTACAGCAGAACTGTAGGCAGTGTTGTTAGCAGTTGACCATATTAGACTATAGAGCACAGTAAGGTAGATTATATATGTGGACTCGCAAAGCGTGATCACTGCAATTAGTTCCCTTAAAGACACAAAAAATATTATTGTACAGCTTGTGTGCACCAAGATTAATCGTGCATTACAGAGCGGACATCATATTATACTTTGCTGGCTTCCAGGTCATGTTATTGGGTAATGAGAAAGCTGATACGCTCGCTCCTTACTTCAGTAACCTTCGGCAGTCAGCAGCCTCCTTACCGTACCTGGATATCAAACTGGTCGTGAGGGCACCAATTTTCCAGAGATGGCCGACAGAGGGTGATTCCACGTCAGTTCATGCAATGGTGGTCCGGGTCATAATTTTGATATTTTTGTTAAAAATATATATGAAAGCCATGTTCTTGGAAGGAACATTTCGCTATATATGAACGCCGTGACGTTGTTTTTCGCTTAGATATAAAATAGAGAAGCTCGAGGCGTGGAAATTGAGAAGATTTCACTATGCTACTTTGCACAGTCGTCATTTTCTCATCGAAGTTTTCACGTTACATTAACTTTTTTAATAAATTTCACAAAAGATACACAACACATACCCAAAAAAGTAGAAATATGAATAACATATTTCTATGCAAACAAAAAAGTCAAACATGGCATAAAAACCCGTTTTAGAGACATATTCACAATTTTTTTTGCAAATAAACTATCTTCTATAATACTTCACAAAACATATCAAAATGAGCGCCTTTGAATTATCTTTACGAATGTATAAAGATAATATGCCCACCCTTAATTGTCTTCTTGTTATTTACGCGGAAATGCGGCTGATTTCACAAAATGTGTCAAGATTGGGCGTCGATATTTAAAAAAACTAAATCTTTTTTTTTTAAACTCCTCTTGGCAGTTTGTAGTGACATGAACTAACCTGTGATGGCAAAACATTTAGTAACATATGACCTCCGAACGGGAAAAGCTGCGACAAACCTTCACTCGGAGCGAGCCGACGTCTCGTTATAGTGGCTTTGCCGCATAACGTCCCCTTCATGGAAGCGTCAAAAGCTGGAAAGCGGGACTCTGTCGTAGAGAGCGGAAAGTCGTGCTGTTCCGAGCATTGCTTTATCGTTGTGTGACTATACCCCCCCCCCCCCCTTCCCCCGCCCTGCCCTCTTCTTCCCGCCCCTTAACACGAGCAAGAAACGCCTGCGAACGTCACTGCTTGCGGTAGTTAGTAATCGTAAGCACATCACATTGCCTTGAAACCCAAAGCTGTGAAGAGTCAGTTACGGCAAAATAAGGCGAGAGTAGTTGTAAGGGAAAATATGCATGTCAGTTGGTCACGAAACATTTCAATCTAAACCCAGAGACGAGGAAAAACAAAAATAACGGACAGTGCGAAACGAACTCTCAAACGCAGCTGAACTTATTCACAAGAAGAACGACAATAAATGCATGTCCACGCGGAAAGAAATAAAATAGGGAAGATCAAGACATGCGACCGCAAAGACTTGACCGAACCTAAACAGACAAACTAAATCACTCCAAGGTTAAGGACAGCAACGGGAACGGGAACCTCTCCCAAGGACCTGAACAGATGGGTTGCACCACGCTATGCGAACCGACCGAGACCGAACCCCTAACCCCCTTCCCCAACACACACACACACACACACACACACACACACACACACACACACACACACACACACACACACACACACACACGCACACGCACACACACACACACACACACCCAACACGCACGCACACATGCACACACGCGCACGCACGTACGCACGCACGCACGCACGCACGCACGCACGCACACCGAAAACCCCAAAAACATTACAATATAAAAAACTTTTAGAAGGTAAAAAAAAAAGAAAAAAGACGGCTGACTATCGCTATGCTTACAATAGACTCGGTGTCTTTGGTGCTCAATAAGTGGTACTACAAACAAATAACACCTGCTTAACCATGCGCGACGCACCGATTATATCTACAATGGAAGACAGAAGTTGATAACCACAAGGACATTTTCTTTCCGAACTCTGACCGGATATTCGGAGCTGGGAGAGAGGAATTCAGAACCTCTCAAATAGGCGTTTGCGAGGACGTTTGAAGTTCTGTCATTTACGAAGCGAGTAAGAGTCTAGTGTCAAATCGAACAGCCATGGCCCAACGATTCAGCACCGTGCGATTGTTCTGTGTGGACTATCTACGGAGACACAAGAAGAAAGTGTATAGCGATAAGCACCTCGTATCGGTAGGGAGACTCAACAAAGTGCGGTTGGAAAAGCTACTGGCTCCACGGACAGTGAACGAATCTGACCTTTTATGCCAACATTGCTACAAATACCTCCAGAATGAGATTGCTTCTCCTCACAACGTGAGTACATCAGACTCTTCTTTCCGGGACTCTGATGAAGTGAGTCAAGAATTGTGTGCTGTTAGTCCGTCGGTAACTCCATTGAAACCACGTAAAACCATTAAGAAAAAACGCGAAGCATATTTGAAGAAAAAACAAGCTCAAGTGAGTTCTTCGATTAGAAGAAAGCTGTCAGGCGTTTATGGCATGAAAACCGGCGAAGACAGTTGTGAGCACTGCGGGGAGTGGTTTGACGCGTTCCGCGAAGCGCTGAAGGCATGCAGTTCCCACCATGAACGCAAGCGATTGTACACGCTTCTGCCCACCAAGCATCTCGAAAAAAGAAATATTGCGTCTGGTGCCAGAAGCGACTGCCTACATGATTGATCAAACAAGAAAACTGAAGCGTAAAGGTGGTGTATGGGCAACCCCTGATCCCTACATGGGGAAAAAGGCGAATGCCGAAGACGTGAGAGTTGCACCCGAGTACTACACACGTGACGACCTCGCATGCTCTATTCAAAGCCCCAACAAAAAGGACGTCGTCAAAGCCATGATCAACGACAACAAGACCAAAGTCGTAAAAAGGTTCATGAACCGCTCTATTAAGGAAGCTTACCAGCTGTTTAGGAAGGACCATCACCATCGAGAACTAGGCATCTCTAAGTTCTATTCCCTGCGACCAAAATGGGTAAAAAAGAGTCCCGAGCATGAGGTGTGCGCTTGCATATATTGCGTCAAATTTCAGTTGCTTTTAACGGCAATAAGAAATGCCTCAGAGGAGACATTTACTGAAGACGACTTCAAGCGCATCTACCTCTGCAGCGCTCCACAAAACGATTGCTTCCTGCGCCGTTGCGGAAAGTGCCCAAAAATGCAGAGCATCTCGCTGCAGTCGCTCCATCTCGACGAAGACGAAGAGATCTGTTAAGCGTTATGGGACGCCGGCGAACTCGTCAAAAAGGTTATGGACACTTCCGCTTTCCTAAAGGAACTGGAGTCATGGAGCGAAAAGTATATGAGGCATTCTTACATCCGTCACCTTCAACGAAGCCTGATACGTGACACAAGAACCGCGTTACCACCCAAGGCAGTGATGTTCCACTTCGATTTTGCGGAAAATTGTACAGTCATCTTCCCAACCGAAGCGCAGAGTTTTCCTTGGAAAAAAACTCAAGTGTCTCTCTTCACATGTGTGGTTACGTCCACGGAAGGCACGGAAAGCTTTGCCGTTGTCAGCGATGACACGATACATGACACAGCTCACGCTCTTCTAGCCACAAAAGCCATAGAAGAGTATGTTGATGAACATTACCCGCTCTTTTCTGAAATAATTTTTGTATCAGACGGAGCGGCGGCGCATTTCAAGAATCGCTTCCAATTGCACGAATTATCTCGGAAGCCGTACTCTTTGGCAAGATGGATCTTTTCAGCCACTGGACACGGAAAAAGCGCTTGTGATGGAGTGGGTGGTGATCTTAAACAGCACGCAACGATCACCAACTTGATATCTTCGCTCAACTCAACGATTGTCACCGCTAAAGACTTTGTGGAAGTGCTGCGTGAAGAAGTAACAAATGTCTGCATGTTCCACCTGTCTGCGGAACGGGTTCGAGAGTTTCGTGCGGTGAAGCAAGTAGAGTGGGCCACCGTAAAACCTGTAAGAGGAATCCAGGCATCTCATCTGTAGAAGTCATCATATGCCGAGAGGCCGGATGTATACATGGCCACTTGCGCAACTGAGAGTTTTAAGCTTAGGTATGCATAGTTAGCGAATTTGCAGAGTGGGGCCGTTTTGTTTTTGTGAATTGTAAGCTAAGTAATGGTATTCCAGCCTAAAGTACATTTTCATGTCAGTTATACTAACCCCTTCTGAAAAAAATAACTTGAAAAATATAAAATACATGCCATAACTAACGCTCAAAATATTTGGTGCTGTGCGGCAAAGCCGCTATGACGAAGACGTCGGCTCGCTCCGAGTGAAGGTGTGTCGTAGCTTTTCCCGTTTGGAGGTCATACGTTACTCAATGTTTTGTCTCCACAAGTTAGTTCAAGTCACTGCAAAGTGCCAAGGAAAGTTTAAAAAAAATAAAAGATGGAGTTTTTGAAATATCGACGCCCAATCTTGCCACATTTCGAGAAATCAGCTGCATTTCCGCGTTAATAACAAGAAGACAATTAAGGGTAGGCCTATTATCTCTATACATTCGTAAAGAATATTTATAGGCGCGCATTTTGATATGTTTTGTGAAGTATTATGACTAATGGTTTATTTGCAAAAAAAAGTGTGAATATGTCTGTGAAACGCGTTTTTATGCCATGTTTGATAGTTTTGTTTGCATAAAAATAATTTATTTATATTTTTACTTTTTTGTATGTGTTGTATATCTTTTGTAAAATGAATTAAAAAAGTTATGGTGACGTGAAAGCTTTGATGAGAAAATGACGACTGCGCAAAGTAGCATAGTGAAATCTTCTCGATTTCCACGCCACGAGCTTCTCTATTTTATATATCAGCGAAACAATTTGTTACGGCGTTCATATATAGCTTAATGCTCATCCCAAGAACATGGCTTTCATATATAGTTTTAACAAAAATATCAAAATTATGACCCGGACCATCATTGCATGAACTGACGTGGAATCACCCCAGAATGGGACGAAGAATCCGACAATAAGCTTCACTTCACCAAGCCCATTCTTGGACTGTGGGAGAATGCCTCTTTAAAAAATCGATTTCATGAGTTCTTGTTATGTCGCCTTCGCATAGGCCATTCCTATATAACCCAGAAATATCTCCTCCGCGGAGAGGACCCACCCCAATATATACAGTGCGGGGATGATGCTTCCATCCTACACATTCTATGGATTTGTTCCGGTCTTGATGAAAAACGACGGAATCATTTCCCTGAATTGTTTAGATATCGTATACATTTTACGAGGAGATTCCCCTCTTATCCCATTTAAACGAGTGCTCAGTTTTATTTCTAACACTGGCTTTTTGCACCAGCTTTAATACCTATGGTAATGACGGGCAACATCCCATTTTAACTAGAATGGGAATGAACAAACCAGTTTGCGCACTTTAGCGTCAGTTGCATTTTGCGTCATAAAGCCTCCAATCATTATAATTATAATAATACTCATGAAAAAACATATACAGTTTTTCTCTGTTTTTATTTGTTTTACAAATTTGTTAAAGAAAAAGAACGCCGTGAAAGTTACACTTATACAGCTTGTGCAGGTGAGTTATACGGCCAGGGGGACATTATGTGGGTGGATGATGTTCGCGATAAGTCGGCTAATTAATTAAAATTCGTTAGTTAACTTTTTAATTAGTGAAAATAGACATGGTTCGAATTAGAAACGTAGAGAGCGTCATCGAAAACCACAAAATCAACTCTTTTTTTAATGACTTGAAGCTCGTGGGAAACTCGGGGGCGCACGAGTGTTATTAGTCGTGAAGCAGGCGCAAAGCTGGCAGTGGCGGAACGCGACGATAATCTAATCAACCGCGTTTTGCCACTGCCAACTTTGCGCCTGCTTCACGGAAAGTACCTTGGGTGCGCCCCCGAGTTTCCCACGAGCATCAAGTCGTTCTAAAAAGAGTTGATTTAGTGGATTTTGTTAACGCTAAGGTTCTAATTGGAACCATGGAATTCACCCAAAACAAATCCACACGCTTTGTACTGGCTAATTATAATCGTACAGCAAGTGTTACGTCAATAAAAAATCACCTTACTTCTACCAAGTCTTGCACATCGCCGTGGATTTGCTAGCATTTGTCTTTTTCAAAAATATATTCTACCACAACTCAGCACTCAAAAATAAGCTAATATCCCTATCAATTCGTTTCAGCTCGTCTTGATCACAATCACAAAGTAGGCATACCTTCTCGCCGCTCTAACAAATATTTTCCCTAATTTCTCAGGAGAGTTTGAAAGGTATAGATGCCAGTTGCCTGCATCAATCGAATCAATTGTTGATTGTGCTCTTTTTTGTTCAAGTGTCAGTATCCATGTTTTCCCCTTTCTTAACTCCTTGTTTATTGTTTGTTTTTATCGTTGTACTGTTTTCTTCTTTTTTTTTCACCACTTCCCTTTGTATTGTCTCTGGCCCTGAGGGTAAAATGAATAAATAAATAAATAAATAAATAAACGACCCTCAATAACATGATTCGTTCCGGCCACGTCAGCGCCATCATAGCATCCCCTGTGCGCCGCTCTTGCTCAGTGTTGGCCAATAGAGCGGCAGCAAGAGATTTGGGCGCGTACGCGTAAATTTCAAAACTCACTTTCTTCTAAGAAAATTTATATTTTGCCGAGATATTGTGTAGACATGCTCAGGAAATTTATTCAAATACACTGTGAAAATTCAATAAAAATCAGTGACCATCAAAATTACGGTTGAACAAGTTTTACCACAAGCGCGTTTTCCGTTTTTTCTTGTTTTGTTTTTTTGTGCGTTTTTTGGATAGCGTCATTTTTGAGGAAACCGCAGCAGGGCGCAGCTTTCATCTTCTCCGTTCGTGTATGTCTCCTCCCGAGGGTCTTGGTGCCAGAATAGCCGCGGTGCTAGACATGGCGGCGCTGCCATAGCGTCTAGCTCGACGCTCCATCTCATTCTGTGTTATCACTCACTGCTTTAGCCACGATAGTGAAGGAAAGGGGCAATTTCCTTTTTTCTGTAGAAATCGCTTCGGTAAGATTTGTCTAGCGCCCATCACAGCTCTTCAGTATTGTATTGTCCGGTCGGGTCAAGGTTGAACCGTAGGGTGCCGGGAAACAGAGCTGGGACCTGTAATAAAATATAAACAAAATGTTCTGTGTTTTTTTGTTTTTTTTTGCGGCGTTAGAATTTTTTTTATTACGTATTTGCGTAAAAATATCACGGTAACTGTATCAAATACTTCATATATATATATATAGTCTTATATTTATATGTGAGGACAATATGCCTAATAATAATAATAACCTTTCACTTGTGTCATTCAAATATCTCGTTTTACAATGCAGGCCTCCAAACTTTGAAGGTAATCGCTAGAGGTTTCACGTTAAAAAGTATTTTAGAAAAATGCACGTTACTCAATTAATAATTACTTTTATTCGCAAAAGCTTACCAAGATTCATAGATAACTTTTAAATAACTATTAGTTTTCTCCTAAATGTATTGAGTTATTTACTTTCAAGCACGACCACTTCGGGGGTGGCCGTAAATACGTATGCTTACATTTTAATTTGTTTACATTTTTGTTACGCAACTTTTTTTTTTCTGTGCGGACATAGATACATGTGTTTATATACTATGCATAAGTGATATATACTAATATACAGCAAATAAAAAAACTCGACTAGCCCCCTTCTTCCTCAAGCTTATCTGAAATCGTCCTTGTTTACTCGTTTTCCCTTCGCTGTGGAACAGAGGCAATCCTACTTATGACTAAAGAGCCACTGATAAAACTGAGGTGAAGAGCCGGCCGGCTGGACAGCTTTTATTGGTTCAACAAGCCTCGCCCGGGCCGCACGCCAGTCAGACAGCTGCTGGCATCAATTTGGAGCCTTTGCACGCAGACTTTGTGAGCCGCCATCAGTGCTTTCCGTAAGAAACATGTGTGAGTATGGTTTGGATGTCACAGGTTAGCTCTAGCTGTTGCTGGATAAGGACCGGTTTCTTATTCATACATTCTAATCCCGTAACTTATATGTTTTCTTTGTAACTTTCTTAACTGTTGCTAAGGTCCCAGCCTTGTTATGAGCGCACAACTCAGTGTATTAATTGATAGACGAGTACATATCATTTTGTTCTTAGCTACGATTCATTTGAATTTTGAGCAACTGACCGACATAGTTACCACAGCAACCGTGCCTCGCATGGCAACACTCCTAGATACGAAAGCCTAATGGCTCGTTCACACTCTCGAAATACGCACTCGCCGCCTACTAGATTCGCTCGCCGAGAAAACATTGGGCCGTTCACATTTGTTGCCGCCTGCGGAGTGCGCGGCGCAAGCGTCTCGCAGTTTTTTGAACAGACGAGGAGCTGACGAGAGTTCCTAAACCTCCTCGTTGCTCGCGCGCGTCTCGTCGCCATCGTCGCCAGCTCGTCAGCGGTGATCTGACGTCATCAACCGCCACTTTCCCCGTGCGTTCTGATTGGCTTGCGGCGAGAGAAAACTTCTTTTCGGCGTTCAAACTTGGTCCCCTGAACGATCTTGCTCTCCGCCGGAATTTCTGCCTGCTTTCGTCACCGGGCGTCGAAATTCTCGCGGATCCGGCAGCCGGTTCGCAGGTGTGCACGAGGCATAAGTGCTGAATTTTTCTGCGTCACTAAAGAAGGCCTCCGTACGCCAATGATTGGACATGACTACGTGGTTAGCGCTCGGCTAGGAGTCGTGTCCAATCAGTGAGAACACGGCTTCAATCCGAACGCTGATACGGTGGTCTTGTCCAATCTGTGGCCTGTGGTGGGCTTTAGTGACGCTGGAGAATTCGGCACATAGGCTTTCTTATGTAGGAGGTGTTAATTCTGCGTAGTAACCAAAACAAGAAAGAGACGCGTCGGTCACGTCACTTCTGACCAACCAATCACGAACGGAAAAGAATAATGGAGCAGACTGTTTGATTCATAATTGCTTCGCACATCTAACTAATCCTTGCACTCGCCGGCACGTGCTATTAGCGTCGTGCGCGATCAAAAGCGTCGCTCTGCCTAAACGCTCCCATTGACGTAGTTATCTGGATTCATTTTTCTTTCGTCGACGGAAATCGGCGAAATGTTTGTGTCAACTGCGACGATGATGACTTGAGAATGCGATGACCACAAACTTCCATTGTTGCTTTTACACACAATAGTTCGGAACTGGTGATGAGCAGTCGACGATTAAAATTCATGACGTCACGGCGTAGAAAAGTCTAGTCGTGAAGTCACTAACGGAAACCGTAAGAGGGCGCCACCGAAACATTTCTGCTTTCTCGTTTGCTTTCAACGCAAGCAACTGAAAGACCGGAACCATTCGTGTGGTGAGCCCGCTGCCTCCGCGCTTTCAGCAGCACAACATTACTAAATAAATAATGGCGGACATGATTTCGTCGGAAAAGGCCCACTGACGCAATCGCGCAGTTTGACATCTCATTCTGTAAAACCGCTAAAGCCACATGTTGCTAGACAATGTGGGAAACTCGGTTTACTGTTTATGCCCCCTCACGCAAGAGAAATATATTTAAACGTTAATGTGCAGATAAGCTTATTTTTTCCTTACTAAATATCGGTCAACGGTACGCTCCTGCTTAATCTCGCCTTTCTTCGCTGTCATTTTTTCTAAACAACCCCGATAAATCATGCTACTCTGATACTTTTAAGACCTTTGGGGTATATTCAAAGTCATTGTTTGTTGCCTGTGATATATTCCATAAGTCATTAGAACAAGTAGAGATGATGTTTTCTTGATCATGGAAATTTTTGCGAATGCAGACTCACCGACAAAAACGCGAATTGAGGACGGCGTTGTGCATTCACCTTTCCCGCCTTGTGATATCCCGAAGTGTTCGTTCTACACAATCACAAGTGAGCGGCTGAAGACTTCTCCAGAAAAAATTATGCTGGTAAGTAACAACGCAGTTCGCAACTCTTTTATTGAACAGTGAGCAATAACAAATGTTCATATCACCGTAAGCGACGCCCCTGTCTTCCTTCTCTCTCCTAGTCTCTCTGTCCTCTCTTCCTTGCTTCCCTCTTATTCCTGAATATAGGAATTTGTCTCGCTCGAAATCTAGCTTTGTGCAGCATAATCATCGTTGCTGTTACGCCATGAAACTTTTAACGATCAGCAGAAACAAACTCTCTAAAAAAATCTGGCCACAATTGTACTTTGAAATAGACCATTCGAGACATAATGTTTTTTTTAGCAACCTCGACGAGTTGAATAAGGAATATCAGTAGAGTTGAAACGTGCTGCACACTTTTTTATTAAGATAAGTTGATGGCCTAGTGGGTTCTGCATCTCAAAAACAATTAGCGCGAAAGACAAGGACAAGTAGAAGAGAGGAAGGGGGCTCGGTGGCCGGCTGGTCTAGCGCACACCAGCTCGGAGCACGTAGAGCGAAAGCTCGCGCTGCAGAACCCAGGGATCCTGGGTTCAATCTGCACACTTGCATCGTACCGGCGTGCGGTCGTATATGGCTACTGCGTCATGCACGTTAAAGACCCCAGGTGAGCGGTTGTACTGCACTGGCTAAATGTCTCATCTACAGCTGGGAGAAAAGTCACCCGTTAGGGTAAACTAAGTTCTAGGTTGTATAAGCATGCATAGACTTCAATTTTATAGAAGGCAGGACATCTTTTATAGAAGCGCTTGTCCTCTCCAGTCTTCTACTTGTCCTTTGTATGTTGGTTCTCAACCTCGATTGTCGATTGAGCAACATATGCCGCAGTTTTGTCACCGTACTGCATGCGGAACCAGGGTAAACAGCACGGGGTTGATGTGACGACGAACAATGAACACGCCAGCCAAAAAAAAAAAAAAACATGTAGGGCTTAGAAGCTTGCAGTAGAAAGTTCACTACAGCTAATAGTGTCTCGATCTGTTGACGGTGGTGGTGGCATTTTGTTGGTAGGCACATGGCCTGTTGAGGGACGGTCAGGATTTGGCAACCAGGTTAAGCGTGCTTAAAACGCTTTGTGGAGTTTCCTCACGGTTATCGCCAATTCCACTGGGCGTTTTGGAGCGCGCCGGGATCAGTTGGCCAGATCCGGAATGGAGCACACAATCCGAACGGGGTCGCGCTGCCTACGGATCCCCAATGGAACATGACCACTGCTCCGGGATCGGCGGATGCCTTCCCGTCACTCAACTGCCTGCGAATCCCCTTTCCGCGGCCGCCGCTGTCGTTTCGAAGACGTTTTCGCAGTCGCGGCGCTAACACGTGTTCGACGCACGAGCGGCAGGAATGGCTCAGGAGCTTCTAGCAAAGATTGCCGGAATGCCCGTAGCGCGGCAAAACCTTCTCTTCTCCTTCCTGGAAAACGAACCTGTCGAGCCGAGGGTTAAGCAAGCGGCCATTACGAATTTTTTTGAGGCAAGATGGGCGAGATCAGGCGAGATGCCCCGCGAGAAAGGAAGTCACGGGTGTGCACCGAGGGCTGGTCCGGCTGGCTTCCGGTTGAATCCGCCAAAATCGTGGGAGCGACTTTTCTCGAATTCAGATCGAGATCTGGAGCGGGAGCTAATCCAAAGTGACCTGTGGAACACGTCCGTCTCGATGCCGATCGCCCAGTGAAATAGGTTCGCTCCAGAAAAGTCGATCCCGGCGCGCTCCAAAACGACCAGCGGAATTCGCCTGTCTTTCCGCCGGTCACGGATTTCGTTCGTTTACAAGTACGACTCTTGTGAACCAGTGGAAGAAAGGGCTGGTCACGGCCGAGTAGCACTGAAACGAAGGAAGCGTTGAACGCTTTTGGAATTCGTCAAATTACAACTTAACGTTTTGAGGGCCTACCAAACGCGGAGTCTACTTTTAAAGATATTTACTGGGTGTCTGCTAGGCCACGGTATTACACACATAATTACCACAGGAATCACAGCGTATGAACAAACCGTAGAATAAAAGTGTTTTTTATTATTTTTCCTGCAGGTAGACGATTCACGAGCTTTGACACGCGCCGAATGCCTGATTCAGATGCAGCGTTTCGCCGCGGGGTTCCAAGCTCACGGCGTCCAACCCGGCGATCACGTTTGTGTACACTTGGACAATAGCATCGATAACTACGTCGCCATGTACGGATGTATTTTCGCCGGAGCAGTGGTCGTCTTGGCAAAGACATCTCTGACGGAAAGTAAGATTTATAAAACGACATCTCTTAGTTTTGAACATCAGACGTTCCCAAACCCTGACTCATCTGGGGTGCATGCGAAAAGCCGAACACCGTCAGGAGTTTTCGCACACGTCCAAGGTCTGATGACGTTTCACGCTAAATATATCATAAGCCCTGAGAAGCTCAACATGACGACTGATTTCTTATTGTTGGAACACAGCTTCCATTTGTTATGTTATACATTTTTTTAAGTACCGTCATTGCCTACACGCATTCACACGGACAGTCTAAAGGCAGCTCAAAATCAGTGAATCAACCTGCGTTCTCGTGACGCCGACCGTAAAAATACCTTCTTTTGGTCGTTTGAATTAAAAGGGCACTGAAATTAAAATGTAAATATACCTCTCACGTTCGAAAATAAGTTAAACAGGATTAACGAAATCTGCTAATGACAATCGCACGTTTGTATCTTAAAATCTCAAACTGCCGATTCCAGAGAGTACTTGATGAGCATCGATCCATTACAGAAATTAATTTGTTTCAATTGAGTTTCTAATATATTCTATAGAGTCGATTGAAACTCAATATAAACTCAACGTCTAATGAGCATTATCACAAGAAACTCAATAGCGATTCTATCGAATTTACTCAGTAGGAATGCAATTGAGTGTTATCAAGAGGAACTCAAAATCGATTTCATTGAATTTACTCATTAGAAATGCAATCGTGTTTGGTCATAAGAAACTCAATATCGATTTTATTGAATATACTAAGTAGGAACGCAATTAAGTTTGGTCATAAGAAACTCAATATCGATTCTGTTGAATTAACTCATTAGGAATGCAATTGAGTTTGATTATTCAGAACTCAATACATTTTCTTCTGAATTTGCGCATTAAGAATGAAATTTAGATTTTTTTCATTAAGAAGGCAATATATATTATTTTGAGTTTAATGATTAGGAATACAATTGAGTTTGCTCATTTATAACTCAATTCTATTCTTTTCAAATCACTTATTAGGTGTGCAAACGAGTTTTATCATCAAGAACTCAATATCGATTATTTTTAATTAACTTATTACATTGGCAAATCAGTTTCATTATTAAGAGCTCAATGTTGGTTATTCTAAGTTCACTCATTAGATATATAAGTCTGTTTTGTCACTTATTCCTTTTAGCTTAGCATGCACTTAAGTTTTATTACTTGACAGGCATTTATTTTTTTCTTCATTAGTGATTCAAACGAGTTTTTATGATTGAATCATTGACATCAGCTGGTTTGCGCCCTTTGCTGTTGATGAACCCAGCAAGTGCACAGCTGCAAATACCCAGGAGTAGACTAATGTCTCTCAGAATAAACATATTTGCTTAAGTTCATTTCTGCAACAAAGGGAATACAAATATTTTGACACCTTGGAAATCATATAGGGTGCATTATAATAACTCTAAGGTCCCTGACAAGGTGAGAACAACGGGGAGGAGCTTCACTTGCCTCCCCTCAAGCTTGAATCACCCCCTCGAAAATGCTGCAACGTCTCGTGCACATCAAGCGCGTGCACGCTGTGAAAACACGGTGGAAGGCGTGGAGCGCGCGCTGAAGAACGGGTGTTTGAAGGCGAAGCTATGCCGTTTTCAGTCTGTCGGCGCCTATAGTGACATCATTCAGCCTATTATACTCACTTCGTAAAGGAAAACAAAAATATATTTAAAGCGAGCAACTATTGTGCGTTGTTTCGTCCTAAATGGTGCTACGCAGAGAAACGATAACAGACCGGCTAGGAATCGCTTTTGTGGATTTAGCGACTTAATTGAACGATTATTACTTGTACGAATGTTTTCTTTTAATATTATTGATATTATTTTATATGGGGTAGAGTCCAATGACGTCGAAACACTGTTTATCATTTATTGGACTTTCGAGGAGGGGATAGCATACTGGATGAGGTGGTAACCGGCTAAATTCACTCCTTTCATATGTAGGGTATATAAGGCTGTGGACTAGTCAGAGGAAATCTGATTCGTGTGTTGTGAGTGCTTTATGACGTTTGTGTTCGTTCGTTTCATTCATGTTCTCCGTTTCTTTCATGTTCCATGCATTAAAGAATTACAAGATAAAAATTCCCCACACGTTGCAGGTGTTTTTAACGCGGCTGCGAAAATGTTTATTGAAAAAGAGCTGCAAAACTTTTATTGAAACTCAATCGCAAAACGTTTATTGAAACTCAATTGAAAAGCTTGTATAAAAACATTATTGCCACAAAATCAATTGAAATGCAATTGCTAACAATTTAATTAAAACTCAGTGATCAATATGTTGTGACGGTTCAATCGGAACCTATTGAGCTTCAATTGAGACTCAACGCGGTGTATTTAGTGATACCATTTCACTTTAAATTACAATTCAATTTTTTTTTCGTAAGGGTTTGGAGATTTTGATGCGTCTCGGAAGGTCCGGCGTCAGGTTTTCCCTGACGGGCAAAGCTACAGGGAAGCTGGCGTGGTTGTGAGCTTCGCCACTTGGTAGCGTCAAACCGTTACAACTCGGCTGTTCACGATTCCCGCTCCCTGCAGGAGTTGAAAAGGCGCTAGAAAGAAGGGAAACTCGCTTCGGGACAAGTTAGGACAGTGCTCGCGCGACGCAGCTTGCTGCCGTACTTGCGCGGAGCGGTGCTGTTTTTAAGTGTGGTATGACGTAACGTCATTAGGTTCTTTCGTTTTAATTAACGTGGAAGTCTCTTTTAGAGCAAAACATTGATGTCTGCGTTGTGGCCATACCGTGGCTGACATTTCAACAATAAAATTGGCGCTAGACTTTCGTTGCAGTACCCCTTTAAGTTAGCGGCACCAAGGCGGCCATCTTGAATAAGTTATTAGTTGAACCATCAGAGCGGCGTTGCCTGTCCGTGTGAACTAGAGTAACTCTATATGTTACGCAGTTACTCCAGTCCCGAAAGCTTTCCGAGAGATGCCCCACCCCCCAAAGATAACCCACCCCTACTTTTGCCACGATTTGCATTTTTTTTCTTTCAAAAACACAGAGTTAGCCTACTTTTAGCAATTGCTGGGCCCTAGCCAAAGAATACCTCAGCAGAAATGGTGTTACTTAGCCAAGACTGAAGGTAAGTTAACATTGCTTACTGGGAAGGACAGTCGTTTTTAGTTCATCGCCCCCCCCCCCCCCCCCCCCCTGAAATCACAAGCTTTGCAGGTCACAGAATAAAATCTAGCATCATTTCCCGCTTTGGGGTGTAAATATTTTGTTCCCGATTTGTTTTTCTTTCCATCTTCATTCATGGACGAGTGGAGCCAGTTTTAAGTGGGTCTTGTGCTTTCTCTCCTTTTGGTTCTCCGGAAGCTTCGTTCTCTTATATTTCCTCCATTTTAGGTCCATTTTCTTTTTCCTCGGTTTTATCTTCAGTTTGCTAGTCAGTGAGAAGAACTACGGGTGAGATGGTGCTTGCGTCATTCTTCGTTTTGTCCTCTGTTTCTGAGCATGTCGTTGTCCTGCCTTTATTCTTCTAAGTAAAAGTAGCTGTCTCAACGTTGATCTTTCTAGGAACCACGCTGGGTTCTGCTGAGGCCTACGTTTGAATAATCTCCTCTGTACCCCTCAAGAATTCGGTAGGATTCTCGAGAGACGTGCTTATTTTGTTGGCGAAAGTTGGAATGCAGTCTTCAAACTCGTGACCGAAACTCCGACATGTGGTGCACCAAGGGGCGTGGCACTGGCCTCTGAGATGAACCATCTGTCTGTCGCGGAGGCATTTCGGAGACTTATTAGGCACAAAAACTAGACCGTTGGTTTTCAGAAGCTTGAGCTGGTGCGGCAAGCTGTCCGCAGTCACCCCATCATTCAGCTCGATCGAAACAATCCTTGTCGTAGTCATAGCCAGAATGCCCCTGTCTTGGACAATGGTTTAGACTTTCCCAAACGCAGATAGAGCGTTTGCAACGTTGCCATCTGAGATGCTGATGGGAATTGAGTGTAGTTTCATTGAGAGCACAGTCTTGCTGACGTCTATGATCATGCACTTCGTTTCCTTGACTTGCATTTGTGGAAGCTGCAGCGTTTTTTTTTTTAGAGCGCAGCTTTTAGGCGCCCGTTTCCGGCTTGAGCGGCGTCGCCGTCACCGTAACCAAGGTCATCCCAAGGTCACATGACCCCAAGGTCACCCAAAGGTCACGTGACCTACCGAGGTCACGTGACCCCTTTCAAGGTCACTTCAAGGTCACGTGACCCCCAAGGTGACCCCTACGTGGCCCCCTGAAGGTCACGTGACCGCCAAGGTCAGCCCAAGGTCACGTGACCCCCGAGGTCATGTGGTCCCCTCCCCAAGGTCACGTGACCCCCTCGAGGCCACGTGACCCCTCTCAAGGTCACCTCAAGGTCACGTGACGCCCAAGGTGATCCCACGTGACACCCCAAGGTCACGTGACCCCCCTTCCCTGAAGTCACGTGACCCCCCCGGAGCATAATAAAGAAGAGGGGAAGAGGAGGAGAAGGAGGAGGGGTCTACCCTCCCCTCAGTACCCTTCACTCCTCCTCAAGAGCTGCACTCCAATTCGGCGTTACAGGGAGTTGTAAACGGCTTTCACTTTTTAGAGCGCAGCTCTTAGGGGCCCGTTCCCGGCTTGAGCGGCGTCACCGTCGCCGTCGGCGTAATCAGGGTCATCCCAAGGTCTCCTGACCCCCAATGTCATCCCAAGGTCACGTGACCTCAAAATCACCCCAAGGTCACGTGACACCCATGGTCACGTGACTCCCCAAAGTCACGTGACCCCTCCCCCAGGGTCACGCGACCCCCAAGGTCACGTGACACCCAAAGTCACGAGGCTCCCCAAGTCACGTGACCCCCGGGGTCACGTGACCCCCGATAACGTCATCAGTGACGTCACTGATGACGTCACCGGCATCCGCGTCGTCAGCGTCATCATCACTGATGACGTCATCAGTGACGTCACTGATGACGTCACCGGCATCCGCATCGTCATCGTCATCATCACTGATGACGTCACCGGCATCCGCATCGTCATCATCACTTATGACCTCACCGGCATCCGCATCGTCATTGTCATCATCACTGATGACGTCATCAGTGACGTCACTGATGACGTCACCGGCATCTGCATCGTCATCATCACTGATGATGTCACCGGCATCCGCATCGTCATCGTCATCATCGCTGATGACGTCATCAGTGACGTCACTGATGACGTCACCGGCATCCGCATCGTCATCGTCATCATCACTGATGATGTCACCAGCATCCGCATCGTCCTTGTCATCATCACTGATGACGTCATCAGTGACGTCACTGATGACGTCATCGTTACTGATGACGTCATCGGCATCGTCATCGTCACGTGACCCCCCTAGGTCAGGTGACCCCCCCTCAAGGTCACTTGACCCCCCCCCCCCAGTACCCTTCCCTCCTCCTCCTCAAGAGCTGCGCTCTAATTCGGCGTTACAGGAAGTTGTAAACGGCTTTCACTTTTTTTTTGTTTTTGCTTTTGTTTACCGCAGTGTTAGCAGCCATACATGATTGTGCTGGAAAGCTCCGATTGGTGCCATTTTTTCTGGGTTGAGTCGTTTTTATCGAGTACGGCCAAAATCGCCGACGTGGTGTGGACGGGCCGATGGATCGCCATGAAGGATCAGGGGGTTTTCGAGCAACTTGCCGTGGGGTAGTCGTGGCAGAAGGGAATTGTATTCTGTTCAAGTTGTTGCAGAGTGATCAGACGCAGATTGTGCCTGATTTCAGAAGATTACCGGCCACGTCACAGCTTTAACTCGCAGCCACGCCACAGCGTTAATGACCCGCTCTGAATTTAGGGTTTGTGTAGTTCCAAATACCCTCTGCAAGGGAGTTCGCCGGCGGCGTCGCCTCTGTCGCCTTTTGTTCGTAGGGAGCTTAGATTGTAGAGAGGGTGCAACTCAAACCATCGCGAGCGTTTGTAATTTAATGGCGGACTTGCCATCGGAGATTGGTCGCAAGTACGCATGCGCTGCGTTATCGCGTGCCTAGAAGGGAAGCAGGCAGAAAGGCAGAGACGCTCGCGGACGACCAACGCGTTCGTCACCTGTAGGTCGAATTGCAAACGCAGCCCATAACACACGTGACCCCGATGGAGCAGTTGGAAATTCTTTGTCATACAGGCTCTCTTATTGTTCGCTGCCAGCTAGCGGTTGTCGCTGCCAACTCGTCAGGAAGCAATTATGATGAATTGCGCGGGGGGCCTACTGTGCCCGTCATTATTACGACGGGATTTAAGGTTCTTACAAATTCCGTTAGCTTTCTCTTTGGTGCAAAGCTTGAGTGAAGGTAAGCCGAGTGCAGTGGCTAAAAAGGATCGAAATGTAGGGTGCGCTTTATCTAGCTTGTTGTCCTTAGAGCCCGGTGTTTACTAATACAGCATAACGAACAAAGTGAACCTTGACTCTGGTGGCTACGGGGGTAGGTGTACCGAGCGCTCTGCATTCTTGAGTAGTTCCACGTGCCGCCGCTTTATGACGAATAAGTGGCGCTGTAGCCAGGATAACGGTAAAGCCACTTTAGATACCGGTGCACTTCTGCTCTAAGGGGCATGTTGTGAAGCGTCTCAAGTGTTGTGCGCGAGCGCGCGCGTCACAAGAGCGTCTCGTATTACGCGTCCTCACGCAGGACGCGGCTCTACGCGTGGTGCCATTGTGCGCCGCCCGATGGCACCAGGCGTAGCGTACCTGTGCCACCGGTGTCATGAACAAATGGCATGCTATTAGGGTGACCACCCGCCCGCGACTCGCGGGACTGTCCCGCATTGAGGGCTCGTGTCCCGCGTCCCGCGAGAAATTCTCAAATCTTCAAATTGTCGCGCATTTCACACTGTCGTAAAATTCGCTCTGCAACTCATTGTGCAGCCCAAACCACAGGGCACGGGGAAGAGCGAGGGTCGCTGGGAATCGTATGAATCGCAATGGTACGCCATTTTCTATCCAAGCATAGCGGGAAGCGCCCGTCGTTCTTGCAGGAGAACCGACGCGCATGCGACGTTGTGCGTAGATCTCCCCTTGGTGGCAAAATATTGTGAGAAAAAATTGCTCGCCAAAATTTTAAATATGAAGTGCAGCAATTATTTTCATATCGTTGTGTCAATGCAAAAGTGTTGCTAAATGTTTTTTTCTTTTTTTTTAGTGAAGGCAAAAAGGCTGCAACTCACAGGGGTCGAGAAAGAAAATAATGTTAAAAATGTGCGTAGGATCATGCTGAATACCCGAAAAAGATTTACTGCTTCTTAATTTCATTTGATGCACTGAGTTCTGCTACAGTTGATTTTTATACTTTCAACTTCGACAGATTTAATAACATGAAGGCATATCCCTGAGAGTGAAAATAATTTTAGATTAATTATTGCAATGCAATATGCGGGTGTATAAAGAGCACAATATATTAAATGTGTCAACAGAGCCTCGGTTCGTGTTGTGTGTTGTCGTAAATTCCTCCCCCCCCCCCCCCCCCCCCGGTCCCGCGTGTCCCGCATTTCGCCAGCAAAAAGGTGGTCACCCTACATGCTATCGATTTTCTGTTCGGCACACTTCCCCTTATCGTCACCATACCTTGCCTAGCTCGGTCTGGGCACGAGCGCTTCGCTATGATCAGTGCTTTGGTGGCACGCGGAACGGCCTTCGAAGCGTCATCTTCAATTTATCTGATCAAAAACAAACCAAAAAGTTCGGTTTGTTGGCCCCACAGCTGAAGCTATACCGCTAGAGGCACGACTTTTGATCTCCTCCCGCAAATGTCTCCAATAAAGACATAGGCACAGGCGTGTGAGCCAAGCTCAGCAGAATGCTTTCGTTTGTACGGAACTCGTGCATATAAGGATCTTTCCAAGGCCACGGACTACATGAAGGCACACTACCACGCACTTGTTCCCATACCTTTGTCTGCACTGCAGACGTTTGAGAGAGGGGGTATATACAAAATTACCATCGTCGCGCTGTCAATGCCAGGGGCTACTGCCGGGAAGCGCGCTTTCACGCGCTCCAGATAAAAAAACAGAAACGAAAGCGTTCGGAGCAGAATGGGACAAAACAAAAGCGTTTGGCACAAAACAGGTGTCAACTTTGTTCCGAACGCTTTTGTTTACGTACCCCACTGCCCCATGGTGGGTGAACGCGACGCCCGTGTTTAACTACTTCGCCGTCACGTGCCGCAGCTATCGCTGTGACTATACTGTGGATTCACACGAGATTGCTCAATGTTTTTGTCTGTACGTTTTGTGTTTGTGTTGCAACTATTTTGGCCCTGCTAGAAATTAAGATAAAGATGAGTTTGAGGCTTAACACTGTTGTTTCATCCCTCAATAAGAACACTTGTGTCTATGATGGTAAACGTATGACTGGGGCAGGAAAACGGTAAACGAGAAGACACGTTGCCGGTATTTTTCTTTTTTTTTTTCTGTCTTGCTTTGCGTTTTTTGTTTTCCTACCCCAGTCTCAGGTTTACCATTATGTTCAAGTTACACCAGCTCGTCTGTACTCTGACTGCATTTTTTTTTTTAAATCGTACCTGAAACAGCAAATTTAAGTTGTCGTGTGTATGTTTATACAGCCGAAGTAGTCTGCCTCAGTGGGCGTCTGGTGTCTCAGCTGTAAATGAGAAAGACAGGCAGTGCAGTAACCACTAGCCTGGGGTCTTTAACGTTCACCACGCAGTAGTGGTACACCCCCGCACGCCGGAACGATGCTCATCCAGATCGAAACGGGCAGGGGTGGGAATCGACCCCAGGATGCTGGGTTCTGCAGCGCGAATTTTCGCTCCACCTGCTCCAAGCTGGTTTTACCTGAAGCAGGCTTAAGCCCCTTTTCTTATGAAAAAAAAATGCAAGAGGGGTTAGTCACAAAATGCATTCCGGCTGGCGACTCCGCATGGGAACGGGAAAGGGAAAAAAGATAGCACAAGAAGGCATACTTCATGGGTTACTACACAAAAATCAAAGTTCCGGTGTAAGACATAGACACAGCACAAGACTTGCAGAGAAACAGGAGAGGGCACTTATACATCACCGCACAGGAAAGTTCTAATCACACTGTACGTTGAACACATTCAGTCTTTACATAAATCGTAGAAATAATGAACAGATTCCCTATACAGTCTGTACATTGAAAAAGTAAATGAATGCGTGTAATGTTTTGTCGAGGTCAGCACACGTTTCGCAATTGTATTTCTTTTAGTTATGTCACAAGATTATTTACAATCGATACTTTACAAGATTATTTACAGTCGCTATGTTACAAGATTAAAGTCGGTATGTTACAAGAGTATTTACAATCGGTTAATCAGATAAGTCGTATTAAGAAATGTCATTAATGCATCTAACACCCTTCGTTGATGCGGTTCTTGTTACCAGGTACCTAAGACCTTCTCAAAACTGTAAGGTTCGCTGGTAGGTTTTTTGATCCTGGTCAATAGTGTCAAACGCTCTTCATTATATTTGTGACTAGAAAAAAGTATGGTTTAGATCCTCTTCCACGTGACACTGCTGGCAATTCGGGCTTGAAATCTGTCCATACTTATATATTTGCTTATTATTGTAGGCGACGTTCAAACTGATGCGGTGGTAGGGTGTTTCTGTTTCTTAATGAATTTCGTGGAGGTATATTTCTGAGGCACGGGTCGATTTTAAAAACAGGCTTGTAGTGGAATGTTGAGGTTATCCAGAGTTCCTTGAATTCCTCTTTTCCAAACAACCTGATAAGTGATCGAGTGTCAGTTTTTGTAAAAAGGACGAACTCCGTAGTATATATATAATGTCGTGCCCCTACGACTTGAGATGGCGTAGTTTTTTGTGTTTGTGCCTAAACTCGTATGCCAACGTCCTTTTATCGCACGTGGTCTTGTTACTGTCCGGTGACATAGAAATGAACCCTGGTCCTACAGAAATAGAAGAAACTGTTCTAGCCATTGCACAAAGGATCGAGCAGGGACAAGCAGCCCTACTTGCAGAAATTAAGACAGTGAAAGAGCGACAAGAGACTACAGATAAAACCGTACAGGAACTTAAGAAAAGAGTTCCGGTGCTGTAAAACAACTCTGCAGATAAAACTACGGAGGAACTTAAGCAAAGACTTACGGTGCTGGAAAACACCTCAGCAGATTAGGGGGCACAGAACCAATAGTTAACACTCACGCAATCTCGGAGGATATTGCCGTCCTCCAATTAAGCGGCTAACGAGGACTTAAATAACAGACTGTGTAGGAATAATCTTCTGTTCCTGGGAATTGCTGACTCGCAGTCTGAATCTTGGCAGCAATCGGAAGAAACACTGATTGCTTTTTGTGCGCAATATTTAGATTTCAATCTTGACTCAAACAACATCAAACGAGCACACCGCATAGGGAAGTTCACTGCAAATAAAAATCGTCCAATCATAATTAAAGTAAATCAATTCAAGGACAAGGAATCCATCTTAGCATGCGGACGAAAACTGAAAGGAACAGACTTTGCAATCCGCGAAGACTTTGCACCAGCGACGCGATTAGCCCGCAACAAATTGCTCGAATTTATCAAACCTCAGAAATGTTTGTTTAAACTACGGCTCGATAAACTTTTTGTAGGTAATCTCTGCTATGTGTACGATGCTAAATCAGGAAAAGTCATTGAAACTCGCAGCTAACTAGGCCATTGCTTGACTATCACAAGCCCCATAGTTCCTGTAAATAAACCTGAAAAGTTTCTACAACTTTCTGTAATCTTTACTAACATACGCAGTGTCATGTCCAAACGAGATGACCTACATAGTATTATTGATGATAGCACAGCCGACATTATCATTCTAACAGAAACTTGGTTAACGAATGACGTGCATGATACTGAAATATTCCCTCCTCACATGAACTATAATGTATATCGTCATGATCGTTGCTCAAGAAGGGGAGGCTGCGTCCTCATTGCCATAAAAAAACATCTCATCGTTTTGTATCAGTCGGAACAACAATCTGGAACTAATCTGGGTTCGCATCAGCTACCCTCGCTCAAACATTATAATCGGAGTTTGTTACAGGGCGCCCGAGAGCGATAATATTTTTGTTGATAAGATGCGGGATTCTCTTCACGAGCTTCAAACCAGTCACCCCAGAGCATTCTTTTTTTCTATTTGGTTATTTTAACTTTCCAAGCACCAACTGGTCCTCACTCACGGTGACGAACAAAAGTGCCATAAATGAATTAAAAGGAATTTATTGATTTTACGCTCGACTTCACCCTCGCTCAAGTAGTTAGTCATCCAACAAGACTCGAAAATACGCTTGACCTCGTCTTTTCCACTACTCCCGAGTATATTGAAAACATTATTCATTCACCGGAATTAAGCGACCATCAACTCTTAAGCATGATTATGTCATTACTTATTATTCGGAAAATGCCAACTCATAAATTCATTAAAGATTACAATAAAGGAGATTTTAATTCCATCAATAATGAACTACAAACTTTTTACACAAACTTCAGGAGGAACTTTTATTCGAGATCTGTAGAAGAAAACTGGAACCTCTTCCGAAATGAAATAAACAGTCTCATCAACATTTTATACCAACAGTCCTTATTATATCCGACGAGAACCACCACTGATTTGATAAGACACTAAAAATACTACGAAACAAAAAGAATCGTAGTATCGCAAAGCTAAGCGCACTGATGACGTTGAAGACTGGAACACGCACAGTCAACTTTCAAAAGAATATGCAAAACATATTAAACGGGATAAGGAAAAGGTTTTATCTTCCGACATGCCTTCCATTCTTCGTTCTAACCCAACCCGATTTCGGCAACTCCTGTCTCCCAAATATCACTCCCAATCTCTGTCGCTGACAGACAGCAATAAAGATCTCATTGTTGAGAACGAAAGCGCGACAGCCTTAAACGACTTTTTCATTTCTGTCTTCACGGACGGAGGCCTTGGCGAAGTAGCATCTCCCCGCTCATTGTCTAGTGCCATCATGTCACCTATTGTTATGTCATCTGCTGGAATAAGTGCCTTGATTGACAAACTAAAACTATCATCATCTGCTGGCATGGATAACATCAGCACCAAAATCCTTAAAAGCACCAATATTGTTGCAAGTGAGTATCTATCACTAATTTTCTCCCGATCACTCTCAGATCCCCAAAGCCCAAAAGACTGGAAAATTGGGAAATCCTCCCTGTCCATAAACGTAATGATCGATCAATTATTGCCCCATTTCTTTAACAAGCGTTCCTTCTAAACTATTAGAGCATATAATCAGCTCGAACATAATAAGTCACCTTAACTCGATTAATTTTTTCTACCCACAGCGGCACGGTTTTTTTAAAGGTCTCTCGTGCGAGACCCAACTTGCAGAGTTTACTCATGACCTACTTGTTAACATGAATAATAATTACCAAACAGATGTAATATTTCTCGACTTCGCGAAGGCCTTCGACCGTGTTCCGCATCGTCATCTACTCACTAAGCTCTCAGTTCTTGGTATTGATTCGACTATCATCGCTTGGATTCAGGATTTTCTTACCTCCAGAGTTCAGTTCACATTGGCTAATGATCACAAATCACCCCTTGGTAAAGTAGTATCAGGAGTTCCCCAGGGTGCAGGACTCTCCCCACTACTATTCTCAATATACATAAACGACCTTCCTCACGACATCCTTTCGAAAATTAGGCTATCCGCCGATGATTGCGTGATATATCGCCCACTAACAAATGATTCAGATCATCTTATATTGCAGGACGACCTAACACAAATTAATACCTGGTGTGAACAATGGCTTATGCCTCCCAACCTGGACAAGTGTAAAGCAGTTTCGTTTACCAGGAAAAAAATCTACAGATAGCACCCCAATTAATACTTCATCTTCTTATAAGTACTTAGGAGTAAATTTAACCTCAACACTTTCTTGGGTACTACATGTTGATAATATTATAGCTGAGGCATCACGCACACTTGGATACCTCAAACGTAATTTAAAGTCCGCGCCCAGTCACCTTAAGAAACTTGTATACATAGCCTTCCTTCGACCAAAGCTTGAATATGCGTCATCCATCTGGCACCCTTCTCAAGCTTACCTCTCTGATAACCTGGAACGCATACAAACCAGCGCAGCTCGATTCATCGCATCAGCTTATGCTCATGACATCAGTGTAACCCAACTTAAAGAAACTCTAGAACTACCCTTACTCTCCAGTCGAAGATTGAACTCTCGGTTATGTTTATTGCATAAGTTCTCCTATAACTATCCATACTCCCATACCACCCCTCTTGCTCCTCCAGACCGAGTATCATCACGCCTTAATCACAGTCAATGCATCAAGCGTATTGCAGGCAAAACGCTTGCCTTCAACACTTCCTTTTTCCCTCATGCAATAGCCATTTGGAACTCCCTTCCCGACGACATTGTAGTCATTACTGACCTAATGACGTTTCGCCAGGAAGTCTCTTTACACAACCACTAACTATTCCCGACTAAACCATATCATTACTTTGTGTTTTTTACTATTGCTATTTTGAATCTCTCCTTTGCTATTTTTGTCGTTTTCAAGTGTCAAAGTGTATTTTAGTTCTCGTCTACTCCCCCCCTTATGTAATGCCCCACCCGGGCCCTTAAGGATAAATAAATAAATGAAATGTCCTCTAGCAGCAGATTTATGTCTTAATTACACTCGCAATGACTCCTTGGAACGCATGATTGCCAAGGGACGTGCTCCAGCTTCTGCTGTTGTACCAATAACTGATGTTCCCTCAGGCACACCAAGACAAATCCTTAACAATTTGCTTATTTCTGCCTGAAGACTTCTGGTGTACGTGAACGAGATACTATGTAGGACAGGCAGGCTATACATGGGATGGGAATTGATCAACGCGTTCTGCAGTTTCAACATGGCCGAGCATGACTTGCCCCATGTTTTCCCTGTCAGACAGCGAAGTACATTGCACGCGGAACCAAGCTTTAACTTAACATATTTTATATGCGGAGTCCATGTTAAAGGCCGACGTGCACTTGGCGCTTTCCACTTTTGCCCACCTCCTCCTTTCTTATATCCTCTTCATTTCTTAACTTGCCCCAACTTTGCTCCGTTCGCAGTTTAGGACAGCGCACCGCTAAGAGGATTAACTTCCCTGCAGAAAACCGAGGTTGGTACGTCGGCCTTTAAGTTTTTATCAAGTATATAACTGATGAATTCCCTTTTTTTTTACGTCTTCTAACTTATTTTTTAAGCATACTTGAGGCGTTGGCTGCTTTTTTTTTTCTGTTTTCCTTCGCGTTTTCTCTTTTTCTATTCCATCCGCAGGTTTACCATCATGTTAAACTTACACCAGCTCGTCTCCTTTGACAATTATTTCCTGTTCGTTTCTATGGATGCTTTCAGGCAGTTGTGTATGGGGGCCGCCATAACCTAACTTTTTGTTTTGGTTTCATCTTAATTCGTTTGCTTCACTTCATGATTGCCACAGCTGGACGTGTTATTACCACTTTAGGTGCTACTGTGTCCTTCTCTCCAGCATAGGCCTTTGTGGAGGCTCGTCAACGCCCGCTTCAGTGGCTCGGCATGTCGGTAACACACGAGAAGGTCGTCAATGGCGGCTCAATTTGGCGCGTGTTTAAAGCATCTATGCTACGACACGCAGTTGACGTTTTTATGACATCAAAGGAAGAGAAGGCTGACGCCGTGTTAAAGGGACACTGACAACCCCCCAAAAAAATGTTTTTATTTTTTGCCAGGTGCTTCATTATGGTGTCGGAGGACTACCCAATTAATATTTTGCAACAGAGTAGCGTATTTCTTTAATAAAGCCAAAAGACGCAACTGCTCGAAACCGAAACCGAAACCCGACGGCGGTCAGAGAAGTGGAGAGAAGAGAGTGACTGGCGGAAGTCACGTGGCTACACCCGACCGTGCGTTTTTTTTTTTTTTTTCTCCTCTCCGGTAGCAGACGACACCTGACGACACGACATGCGGCGTGCGATGCGGCGTGCGGGAACCGCTTGCCGTGCGATTCTTTTGCAGTTATGTTCGTTCCGCTCGTTGTTATGTACTCCAAGATGAGTTGTTTTGTACGTTGAGGAGTTGGAGATGAGTAGTGAGTGCCCGTGGTGAATTTCCATGATCGGCTCCGAAAAGAATAAACCCAAGATGTTGCGTGAAGAGCTGGCTCACATGTCCTGCATCCGAAAAAAAGTGGCATTGTCGAAAGATCAACGGGATCGGGACCAATGGCTGGCTGCAATTCCTGTAGAACATTTACGGGCACCTCGGAAAGCGGACCCTACCTGATTTATATGCTCCTTGCATTTTGTGGAAAGTGATTACATTGAGTTCGCAGGTGTCAAAACGGAAATCCCATACTGTTTAATTCAGCGAAGTATCGTCCACAACATTTGTTTGTTATTTTTTTGTTTGTTTCTTCAGTGATGATTGTAAAGAAAAGAAAAAGATATGTAAACATCGAAAATTGTCTGCAAAAAAAAAAAAAAAAATATTCACGGGGGATCGAACCCGGTCCTACGGCGTGTGAGGCGGACGTCTTTCCCACTGAGCTACTGGGGCATCTCGTTCCTGGTGGATCTCTTTCCTTAGTAATAATTCAGCCGGTAAACTGTAAGTTTGAAAGTTTGCTGTCGAGTTTTCTCTAGCAAAAGCACTCCCGGGTCGAAGTCGGGAAGCACCACGCTTTGGGGACATTCGCACCTAGTAAAGAAATCGTACGCGTGCATATCCAACTCGAAGTAGACACGTCGTGCTTGACGTTTGCGCGAGCGATGTCTTCAGCCACGAGAAGGGAGCGACGGCTCGGCGACGTCTTCGTGCAAATCGGCTTGGTGGCCGGGCGTGTCGTACGGGATGAATACCAATTCTTTTGATCAGTCCCAAATTTCTCTTTTAACGGTAGACAGAATTCGCCGGTACCGCGAACGACAGTTCTGAAATAGAGGTCCCACGCCCGTCGTCCGCTGCCATCTCCGTCCCCGCGAGTCCCGCGATACGCGAAACGACGAACGCACAGAATGCTTCCGGTTGTCTGTGGAACTTTTTTTTTCAATCAACGTATTTACAGCTTTTTAGAAGCCACAAAAAATGGGTTTCATGTTTTTTTCTATTTTTAATATTGAGTGTGTGCCTTCAGTGACCAACGACTTTGATTAAATTTGGTGGTCGCATCGATACCTTAGAAAACGGCCCGTGACCGCGAAAAAGAGAGTGAGCGAGACTCGAACCGGCCAATTCTTGATCGGCGGTTTTCGGGCGGAAAGAAACCGAATTTCGAGCCGCAAATTCTGTTCTGGGTAGTTGAGCCCTCATATGTCACGTACAACTAACAACCTCGGCGAGCATAAACACCCTGTCAGTGTCCCTAAATACGTGTGAGAAAAACTCGCGCCGCTGAGCGGCGTAACCATAAAAACCATTGTTGTCATTCGTGGTTACGCCGAGCGGCGGTGCGATGCGACGCGATACTTCCTCTCACGTGTTCCACGCTTTATCTGCGCAGCCTTGGCTGAGTCTTGGTGTGACAGAGATATCGTTTACGAGGCAGCTTCCGACTTGTGCTTGTTTGGTGCGAGGCGTCACCATAAACCTTGAGTTCATTGTGGATTAAGGCCCGCCCATGCCTTGCTTTGCATTGCGTGAGTTGGAAGGCGACCACCGAGCGTCTCTTCCAGACTACACATTCCCTCTACGTTTTCTATATGCTAGAATGCGACTCTTACGCGGGCCTCGTCCCAAATCCCGTTTCCATGCACTGATCGGCTAAGGTCATCAAGTTATGTCACACGCATATTGATGTGGGGCTCATCAAGAACGGTACGAACAGGGGCGGCGATGGAATGCACGTTTAATTGGGTTCTGCAACGCGAGATTATTTTTTTTCCCCTTTGATTTTAAACGAAAGACATGGAAGTCTAAAGTGACCAGACGTCCCGATTTAGGCGGGACAGGTCCCGCTTTTCCGGCCTTTGTCCCGCTGTCCCGCCAGCGTGCTTGTGGGACGCCGTTTTGTTCCGCTTTTGCTCCCCGAACCGCGGATAGATGAAAGATGCGTTTAAACGAAAGGATCGCACCGGTGAGAGAGTACTTTCTCTGATCAAGAAACAAGATATGCTCGACAGAGAAGATGCTGAAGGTTAACTGGCGTATGACATGTGAACAGTACTGTGGACATAGTACACAAAAATAAATACATTAACATTAAAGAAATATTCCAACCAATTTATTAGATATGTCAGTGCAAGCCAAACAGTATGCAAATTACAAGAAAAAGAAATTCACACGGTGTATACGAAATAATGAAAGGGTGTGATTTGTTACTGAAATTTAAACTTTTCAAGTCTTGCAACACAATAATCCCCCCCCCCCCCCCCCCCCCCCCCCCCCCCCCCCCCCGATATGCGTCCCGCTTTGGGGCCCGAGGAATATGGTCACTTTATGGAAGTCAGAATCCTCATTTGTGCACGTTTTAATCCTGGCGCTTGAAAGGCTACTCCGTTTCATTTTTGTTTTCGAAAAAAAACGAAGACCGCGCGTCAAATATTAAGACGTAGTTCTGTCTAAATGTTTTTTTTTTTTTAACGGTCCAGCAAACTTTGGGACTCTCCAAGTTGCCAAAATCGGCTGACTCAAAGGGCGAATGGACTGTTTCCAAAACCGACGCGCCCCAATGCGGCGAAATACCACGCAGTGCACTCTGGGAACTAGTTGGCCACTCAGTTTCGGTTTCGACTGAGCAGATCCATCTCATGCTATCACGCCGCGACCGAACGCGCTGCTTGCGTTTTCGATTATCTGACTTTTTTTCCGAATGTACAATACACTCATTCTCGAGCGATACAAAACGAAGGCCGGGGCACTTTCCTTGGTTCCCGAAACACCGAATATTATGAGTGCTTATGCAAACGTAGTAAGACGTGGCTTAGTCACCTCATCTTTGAGCCCACTTTCAATAATACCGTCTAGTACCAGTGAACTACAAGTGAAATTCGGTCACCTGGAGCATTACACGTACTTTGTTTGCCAAAAGTCCGCTTCTTGTTACTTTATTGGGCGAAAAGCAAGCCGCATCCTCACAGGAGTATCAAAGTTGAGCCCAGCGTTGACGCATGAACTTTTAAGGAAACGCAATAAATTCGACCTCACTATTGCACCAAAGTTACTATGATGTCGTCCTCGTGTCATCATATATCCCCCAGTCATATTTTATGCTGATAGAAGATTAAGTTTTCCCAAACGCTGAGCCTCGGCTAGCTACGACGGAGGCCCTAACAAGCGTCCCCTACTCCTCGCTAGGCCTTTTTGGACGAGCTTTTACTGACGCCGAAGATCTGTGCCTGAACGGTGTGTCTGAAATTATCTCGGCATACTCAGGCAGGAAGAAAGCAAACACGTAACACATATTATGGTTATTAGCAACCGTCAAATGCAATTTGAATAATTTAGTTTGTTTGGCGCACCGCATAGGGGTTCATGCCCGTCCGGTGTACTTCTGGCGAATGGTGCGACATTTTTCACACAAGTGCTCTACTTTTGCTTTCTTAAAACGGTTTGTATGCGCGAATGTGCCTATACGATTGCAGGATAACTTTACGCACATACGCGATGTTGAATATTAGTAAAATGCAAATGGCCGGGGAAAGCTTCGCTCCGTGCAGTGCTGCGGGTCAGTACAGATAAGAGACAAGAAATGTGTTATAATTCAATGGTACCTCCGAGTTTTACCACGCGTACACATGCGTATCAAGAAAATCGATAATTGCAAAAAGTTATATTTTGTCTATGGACGCACGAAACAAACACACTTCCTGATCAACAACACTAATGTAAAGGCGCGAGCTCGATGTATGCATACTTATTGGTGTCTACAGCTTGTTGATTCGTACACAAGCAAGATCCCCGAGCTTCGCAGCGTCGACATTCCCAGCACCGGCTCGTCCACATACCTCGAAACGCTAACAGAATGGCTCAAGTACAAAAATACAACAAGCGCATGTCTTAAGACAAGCTATACGTCTAGGGCTTGTGCTAAAGCTTCGAGGTCTGACCATTTAGGTTAGTTTAGAGACCACCAATGACGCTCTCGGGGCCAGAAAACATGAGACAACGGCCGTTAATAGTCCATGCTCTGTGTGTAATCTCTTGTCGGCGTGTCGATCGAAACCGAAACCATGGCACTCTCCTCCCTGGCCAACTAGTTCCCAGAGTGCAACGCGCGCCGTGTTGCATGCAGGGCTTTATGGAAGTAGTCTATTGAGGCACGGCCAACAGCGCAGTCAAGGCTACGGCGTGGGCGTAGCCAACATTGAGTTAAACGTCATCACCGTTTCCCTCTTTTGCTTGTGTTTACTTCTCCGGGCAAGCGAAACGGGTGAGGTCAGCAAGTTCATTTCCTCTCGGTGCGCTTGCGAAACGAGCGCCTTGGGAGCCGTCCGGTCGCCCCGCCGTAGTCCCGCCTTTACCGCCGTCTCCCGCGTCACAAGTCACAACCGCCGTCGTCGTCTCACCGTTTATGATCATTGTCTCTCGGAGTCCCTTTCACTAGTCTTTATTTCACAATACGGACACTACATACGCAGATTTATGCCGCAATCGTGCGGACGTTGTGGAATGTCGTAGACACCAAAACGTGGTGAAAAGTGCGGTGCAGACGACACTTTCGTCTCGCATACGCCCGCCCAATCCCACCCGTCGTTGCGTGGAAGATTACGTGACATCTCGTACCACATGATAGTCATGTGCTTGGCGGCCCGAGGCAAATGCTGCCGGACGGAGCCGAAGTTTCGGTTTCGATTTCCGCTTGTGTTTAAATTCGATCTAAAAATATATGTCCCATTTTACTCGAAGCAATGACGCAGTGTCTTCTACTAGCGCTTTTTAATGCGAAATCACCCATTATCCCTAAATCGTCGGAAGCGAGCGGAGTTGCCCTTCTAGGCTAAGCCATATGTATTTGGCTAATTAATGGTCGTCCTATGGTATGTGACATCCGCTTTAACTCTCTTGTCATCTCCGGTCTGCGGTGTTGAGCTCGTATGGCTTAAATACAAAATGAAGTGCTTCATTCTTCTAATCTAACTGTGACCACTCTGTCTGCTTGTTCAAAGGAGAGCTCCATTACCAAGTGAAGGACGCCGACGTTTTGCACATATTGACCGAACAAAACTTCGTCCAAAAAGTTAGCAATGTGCATGCGAAGGCTCCGTTCAAGGTGGGTACAGCTAATGCTGCTATTATATAAAAGCAAATAATGTTAATATTGTGTATGAATATATTTTACATGATGTTATTGAGAGGCACATTACTACTCCGTGATTTCTACGAAGGAACAGTATTAGGACTTTGATACGTAATAGAAAGAGTTTCTAGGAGTTGATTGCACATTTCAGGGCCTCTTCGTGATGGGGGATGCCGAGGGGTTTGTGTCTGCCTCCAAGTTTTCCCACTGGAAGGAGTCAGAATTCCAAGAGATCCTCGTACCGGACCCGGAGCGCACCCTCATGGCGCTGGCCTACACGTCGGGCACCACAGGGCTCCCAAAGGCCGTAGAAATCACGCACTGCAACTACGTTGCTTCCTTCTACACTTACGCGTATGTACTGATCACACGTGTAGTTATTTTGCCTGTCTTAGTCTTTTGTCATAATGACTGTAAGGATTGTAAAATCTCTAGCTTCAAAATCTTCTAACTTGTGCAGTGTGATTGCTCGTCTGCTCCTTGCGGAGAGGCTGCGGTGACGTCACTGTGCCGAGCTCTTATTGAAAGGATAGTGGGTACACGCAGAGGGCTAGCGTCCTTTGTCTCTATTTATTGTTTCCCCCGATCAAAGCCAGCGAGGTCGTCCTCTGCTCCTCGCGCAGAGGGAGTGGTGGCGTCAGGGTCAGTCTTTGCGACGCCGAGCACCGGCGTCGTCTACTAGTCCTAGCCATTGTTGTCAAACGTTCTCCACCGCTTTCGTAAATCCACCGGTTCTATACGAATGAGGATTTGAGGACGGTCTAAACCCACCCGCAAAACGTGCTAAAACGGCTCCTGGAAACTCCGGAAAGGGGGGGGGGGGGGCCGAGGAGGAGGAGGAGGAAAAGGAGGAGGCAGAGGAGTTGCATTAACGGTCACATGAAGATGACGTTTTGGGGGTGTATGGGGAGTCAACATATTACTATACTGAACTTTTTCGGGCCCCGGAGAGCGCCTCGGCCAAGCTGGAGAGGCGGTTCACCCTCCTTGGCCTTTGTGCAAACCTTGAGGTGGTTGGGGTTGGGTGAAAAATGGGGGGTGGAAGGTACGCTATTCGCTTCTCGTTGACCCAACAAAAGGACAAAGGGAGAATGACTAAAAAACGCAACAAGACGACGGACACAGAAGAAGACAGAGACACAGCGCTTTGTCTGTGTCTTCTTCTGTGTCCGTCGTCCTGTTGCGCATTTTAATCATTATGAATCACCAACTTGTCCAACTTTCTACCCTCGACAAAGGGAGGCTAAGAAGCAGTTTCTTCTATTGCATTTTCCCCCTCGAAGCCACTCAATAACCCCACAAAGGGTGCGTTTTCTCCCTCTCCGACCCGTCATGTATGTTTTTCCCTTTCCCTCTTAACCTTTCCGCCTCCGGCGTCTCGGCGGGCTGCCCCTTTCAACTTCTCGCTCATACACTGCCGCACGCTTCTAGGCTAAAACGGCAAGCAAAAGTTTTTATGTTGGGGGGCAGAGAAAACGCACCCCCCCCCCCCCAACCATAAAATCAAATAACATTATAGCACATCTAATTTGAAAATGTATGTACCGTATTTTCCGGACTATAGACCATTCCATTTAGCGCTCTCTGGGCAGCACCATTTTGTTCGACCGCAGCGCCCTCTCCACACATCCGGAAAGCTCAGCGGGTTCGGCGGGGTAAAACGAGAGAGAGGGCACGCGCCCGACTCCGCTAGCAGACGACAAACCGGGAGGTTGCCGTTCTCCATCTTTGGGCTGTATCGGCGGGCTCTACCGAACATCGAACTCTCGCTCGTGGCTGCCGTTGTGAAGTGGTTCGCGTTCTTAGAATAGTTGTGGCTATTCCAAAATCAGCCTATAGCTCTCTATTGTTCTATTTTGCTATATGATCAACTAGCATATCTTTTTTCCGTTACTTAAATAGCAGTTGAGTCAGCCGGCAGTACTACCCTCAACTACTGCTTGTATTGCGGCAAGAGAGCACGTGTTATTTATTATTTCAGAGTTCCGCTCATGGTCGCTAAAGGCCTACACCAGTACTAACTTTTGTATAGTAAAAAAGCTACAGCAAACGAATTTAATTTTCGCCAAAGAGACCGGCCAATCTTGCACAGTTTTCCCTATTTTTTGTTTTTATTTAAACGCAGGTTACAGCGCAATTGGGCCCTGTAAGTCTTTTTATCTAGCATAGTATTACACGATAACTGGCATACCAAAATCTGCGCATCTGCGCTTGAAAGTTCCAAAATTACGCGATTTTAAACAGAGTTTGCACGCCAGCCGGACGCTAGCTACAGCCCACTGGGCGGAGCGGACGACATGAGGGGTGAGAGGAAGAGTGCATTTTTTTTTCTCTTTTACCTTCTCTGCTATGACCCTAATGGAACGGTCTATAGGTGTTTAAAAGTTGAAATTTTAGGCTGTGCGGACTATCTACGCGTGCGGACTATACAGGATTTTTGTCTTTCAATATCATTGATTATGACGAGACGGGCTTTGTGAATGAAAGAGTATGTTAATGATGATTTATGCAAATTATAGGCTTGTTTGTGAGCCAAGAAAGCAGACATTTGTCAAGGGGTGCCGTCGATTGGGATTTTTGTGGCAACTAATCACCAGGTGCGGATTATGCACCGGGTGCGGACTATCTAAGCAATAACTTTAATTTTAGACCCCAAATTTGCCCCTGCGGACTATACACCTGGTGCGGACTATAGTCCAGAAAGTATACGGTATGTATAATTTGGAGATGTGTGTATGTATAATTAGAAGATGTATCTATGTGCTAAGTTATAATATAATACATCTCCAAATTACAAACTACTGATAGATGCCGTGCCATACACGAACTCACATCTGTCACGCCATGGCGCGGTGGTGGCGCGTCGGGCGCACTTCCGGTCTGGGGCTGTGGGCGGATGTCCCCATGTGAGGCGTGTATTCCTGCGTTGTTTTGACGGCCGCCTGATTGTCCGAACTGTCGTCTGCTTTTTCAAACGTTTCCGCTTGTCGTATGCTCTTTGAGACGACACCGGCCCGTAGACCAAACGTGGGCACGGTACTTGTGATAAGCAGTAAGTGCATGCCTGAAAAGACTTAAGTTTGAAGGTTGGTAAGCAGGCTCGATGTAAACAGTGGATACAAGGAGATGTTGATCATTGTTACCAGTGACCAATCACTGACTTGTTATCCCTGATTCCCTTGGTCCGATTCTGCTTGCGATTTTCAGTATCGACGTCGACCATCTCAGTTACGGTTCACGCTTTTGCAGCCCGAGCGACGTCGTGACTGAAAATTGCGAGCGAAATCTCATCGTGCGAATCAGGGTTCAGCGTCCATTCTGCGGCGTCCACGCGGAGTGAATCGCCGCATGTCACATTATTCACGCGAAATTTCGCGATATAACGAGCCTCGGTAATTTCACTCAGGCCACTCAAGTAGTCAGAGATTGCCAGGAAGACGTAGAATCAGCAATTCCAGCCGAAAAAAAAGATCACGGGGACTCACACGCACGCTGACAACATCGCATTTCAATGGTTTGTTTATGGGCGACGGCGAGCTTTTGCCCACACCCGCATCGCGCATGCGCGGCGCCGGTGGCGTCCGCGAGGGCTGCGACAGTGTCCAGCGTAAACTCGGTTAAGCTCGTATTGAAAATGAGCGCTGTATCAGCGTTCGGCGAGGACCCGAATCTGATCACGCACTTCGTGTCCAAAGATGAATGGATGGATAGACGCTAACGGCTGCAGCCTTTCTAACGGGTGGTAGCTTGCGCAACCTAGCCTAGAAAAATAAAACCCAAAAGAATGATTTCCTCTCTTTGCGAATTTGCTCCCCCTCTGCAATTTTGTAATCATCACTAGGTGGCGTGGGATATCACCAGGTTGACTTTTGGGGGATCGGGCAAAAGAATTAAAGACATGGCCCCCCGCCTGTAACATTCGCGGACCCCATCGCCAAGCAATGGCGACCGCCAATGTTCCTCGACGGACATTTGAAAAGGGTATGTTAACTTTAAAAGAGTAGCTCTTAGGCGCCCGATTCATGCATGAGTGGTGTCGCCGTCGGCGTAAGCGCGCGTTGCGTTATAGGACATTTCCCATAATGACGTCACACGGCGCCTAAATTTAGCGAAAATATTTCCCGCTAAATTTAGCGGGGAAATTTTCCCGCCAATTTAGCGAGAAAATTTCCTCACTAAACTTAGCGGGGAAAGTTTTCCGTCAAATTTAGGGGAGAAATTTCCCCGCTAAATTTAGCCGGGGAATTTACCGGAAGTTGTCCCACGATTTCCCGGTAAATGCACCGCCGTACCCTTCCCTCCTCCTCCTCAGGAGCTGCGTTCTAATTCGGGAATTCAGAGAATTGTAAAGGTCTTTCATATCTTATTTGTTAGTTTTAGAGGTCATGCTGGAATTCCAATATTGACGTCAATTATTATTAAAGGCAAGACCAATTAAAAAAAATGTCAGAAGGTAATGTTTTCTTTTTTTCAGTCAAAAAAAGCGCCGCGAGCCCTGTTGACGACGCTTGGTAGAGTGACATCGTCACTTCAATCATGTCGTCACAGTCTCGGCACCGTATCCTTGGTAGGTGCGCCGACGACACAAGTGACTATGTGACATAAATGACAACTTCTTCCAAGCGTCGCTGTGTGCAGTGCTTGATGCGCTTTTTGGCGCGCAATTTTTAAACCCAGGGAAAAAACGCGAAAATTGATCGAATAATATCTTAAGTATTATTACCCTCTCACAAATTATTTAATTTTGTCTGACCTTAAAGGGCTTTTTTACTGGTTTTTAATTTGCACCGAGCCTTAGCGCACTGGACGTAATAACTTAATAAAAGTTTTCTTTTCTTGAATTGCGCTTTATTCTAAAAGTTATAGGCAAACTAAAATTACAAAAACAAGCAAAAAATAACCTCTCTCATGACGTCCTTGGTTGCTTGAGTGGCCGTGAACTAGAGGAGGGGCAGTGAGCTCAGCGAGCGCTCACGGCTGCCGCACTCCGTGTCGACGGCGCGAGAGGGCGCCACTGAGGCATGTTCTGGATAGGCTGTATGCAGCGGGCAGTCAGAGCGGCTCTCATTGCATTTGCTGCGCAATTAAACACTAATTCGGCATGAAACTTCATTGGCCACAAACGGCAGCAAACACGGGGTAAAGATCAGTTCAGATTGGGAGCCACTTCGCGCTGCGATAACGCGAAACGGCCAAACCGCAAGACTAACCTGCCCGCGAAGGCCCTCTGAACGCTCGGAGCCGCTCGGATCTTCCAGTCGATACGACCGCAGCACCGCCGCGTACATCCGGGACCTTTCCGTGTCGGCGCCTGATCCCACTACTCCTTTCTAGTATGTGCCGCCTTTTCCACCGCTTGGTGGCGGGTGTATTGACGGGTCATTTCTTGTTTCCGTACTTCATAAACTGCATTTGTTTCTTTTCTGGTCTAAAATACTGAACGAAACGTACTTTTATAAATAATTGAAACAGTTCGCGCCACATATATTTTGTATTTCGACTAAAAAGAAGCTTTTTGCGGCTCTGACCAGTAGTAAGCCCAGGACCGAAGACGTCACATTTTGCGCGTTTTCGGTGCCGCGGGTCGCCCCCGTCGGTGGAGGAGGTTTCCGCGTCGCCCGGTGAAAATATGATGCACTGATATTTAGTTACTCTCTCCGTGCCCGCTGGCTTGCCCGAACCCCATGAGACGTGGAAACCGCAAAAAAAGTTAGACGCTTAAATATGATTGCAGGGCCCCTTTAATAATTGCCGTCGATACTTCAATTCCGTCATCACGCAAAGAAACAAACAGTTGAAAAGTTAACTAAGAAATTATAGTTAATTAGTCAACTTACTGTGATGGTTATTCCCTTATTTAATGTCCGCCAAGCTAAAAAAATACATGGTGAAGATAGAATTTGTCTAGTTCTCAACCCCAATTTAAACAATATATATATATATATATATATATATATATATATATATATATATATATATATATATATATATATATATAGGGTGTTTCAGAAACGCAGGCCAAATCGCTCCTGCGAAAACTACTCATCGCTACGAAAAAAGGCTTGTGGCGTTTTCGTCCTGGGCCAGGGGACCATTTAGGAATATTTTTAAAGTCCGGGATAACTAGGTCGTTAATTATTTTTCCGTAATTAACTTTTTAATATTGTGTTTAAGTTCATGGCTAAAATTATAAAATCGCTCAGCATCATCGAAAAACACTAAATCAACAAATTGCAGAACAATAGAAGGCACGCGAAGCACTTTACGGCTTTTTGAAAAACCGCACAAATTCGACGGGTTTTTAAGTTTCGGTTTGCTATCGGAGCGGATCTCGGCCTTAGCGGCACCGCGCCCCGTGGAGAGATAGTGCACCCAACCTCTGCTGCGCTGTCATCGCGCGACGCAGCATGGGCTGGTGTCACTATCACTCCACGGGGCGCGGTGCCGCCTAGGCCGAGATGCGCTCCGATAGCAAACCGAACCTTAAAAACCGGGCGAATTTGTGCGTTTTTTCAGAAAGCCGTAAAATGCTTCGCGTGCTTTCTATCATTCTGCAATTTGTTGTTTAGTGTTTTTTGATGATGCTGAGCAATTTTCTAATTTAAACCATGTCCTTAAACACAATATTAAAAAAGTTAATTACGCAAAAGTAATTAACAACTTAATTATCTCAGACTTTAATAATTTTCCGAGATGGGCCCCTGGACCAGGACCAAAACGCCACAAGCCTTTTTTCTTTGCGATGAGTAGTTTTCGCAGGAGCGATTTGGCCTGCGTTCTCTGAAACTCCCTGTATATATATAGTGAAACCCGTTTAGAACGAACCCACGTACAGCGAATTATCGTCAATATCGAACTCACGGAAAATTTAAATAAAAATGCACGCAAAAAATTACTTTTTATAACGAGCAGCCTATTGGCCATATCGAACTTTTCCCCCCGGGAAGGCTTCCAAAAACGCGAAAGCAATCCTCTTCTAGCCTGTCCTTTTCCCAAAAAAAGAAGTAGGAAAGAAAGAAAATTCCAAGAGCTCAAGTTTCGAACAAAATTGAGCGAAGAAAAGCAATTCAGAAGGGAAAAAAGCTAAAAAAGTGCACAGTGCACGCACGCGCAGAAAAAGAAAAAAAACGTTTCATCCCAAAGCGTTTGCTCACGAAGAAAAGCGATTTAGAAAAGGAGATAAGCTAAAGGAAAAAAAAAACTTTCCATGCATGCAAAAATAAAAAAAAATTAAAAAATTTACAGCGCGTTGTTACAAGGCGATGTTACAAGAGATGAGAAAGAAAGAGAAGCTCTCGCCTTACAACGAAGGCATCGTGAAAGAAAAAAAAAACTATTTGCGATATTGAACTGATCGTAGCGTTTCCTGCTGTTCGTTATAAACGGGTTTGACTGTATATATATATATGGGTGATTTCATCTCAAATCGTGCAGGCAAAAAGGGTCGAATTTTTAATTTTGCTGAACAAAAATATATGTCATGATGTCGTCTCTAAAAACGCAGTAGCCACAAACCTCAAGTTCGTTGGATTTTTGTTCTCGACTTACGAATCTTAAAAGAGGCCGCAACGGAAAGCAGTGTTTTTCACATCCGTCGTGGGTCGGGTGTTTCTCTCGATCTCCCGCCGTGGATTTTGAGTCTATATTGCCACGCGCGCAGCTGGCCAAGCAGGCGGTGCGCGCGTGGCCTAACGGTTATAATATTTAATGATATAATAATAGCTTTATTTACCATATAAATATGGTGGGAGCTGAGGAAAAAAGCTGTCTAAGCAGCTTGACTAGTCCTCAGCCCCCTCACAGGTACACAGCGGTTGCAGAAGCACACACAAGAAATTAAATACACGAAAAATAAAAAAAATAAAGGCATAAAGCAAACAGAGAACACCTACGAGGAAATCATAATTACTTTGACAGAAAAACATCTCCTAATATCAAAGCAAAGAGCAAATAAAAAAGAAAAACACCTACGAGGGATTCAGTGTAATCACATAATTACTTCGATAGAGAATATCTCCTAATATCATACATGCTACAGGATTCTATATCAAAATTAGACCGCATCATTTTGTTCAGAAACGTTGGCAGTGTTATTTGAATCATCTGTAAACCATAGTCGGTACGAGATGCATCTACTACCCAGAAATTTGAATGGCGAGTGTAATATGTTATAGCTTGGTTTCTAAGGGATGCTAAGCGTATCAAAAAGCTGTTAATATCTTGATATTTCTGTTTATATTTTACACAAAATCTAAAATCATAGTATTGAAATACATTCAGAACACCCAGCCCAACAAAAAGTTCGTTAGTATGAAAATTATTTGGCACGTTGCATATGACCCTTAGCACTCTTTTCTGCAGTAAAAATAGTTTTTGCAGATTAGTTTTTGTGGTGGTTCCCCAGACTAGATGACAGTAGTTCAGGTGAGATAAAAATAATGAGTTATATAAAAGCCGCTTAACTCCAGTAGGAAGAATATGTCGATGTCTATGTAACATGCCAGTTATTCTGCAAAGTTTAGAAATTAAATAGTCCACATGTTCGGTCCAAGACATGTGCTTTGAGAAAATTACCCCCAAAATTTTAAATGTGTTTACTATTTCGATTGGACACGAGTCTAAGGCAATGTCGCTTGTTAGGATGATATTCTTATTTCTGGAGCTAAAAAAGGTCGCCTTCGTTTTTTTTTTTGTTTATGATAAGATTATTCAAATTAGCCCAGGTTTCTAGAATTTTATGGTTTTATTACCAACACAAGAAATTTCATTCAATTTTTAGCTGAAAAAAAGAGGCTGGTGTCATCAGCGTAGATGATAAACTTTACGTTTGCTGCTATGTTAACGGTATCATTGATGTATATATTAAACAGTAGTGGCCCCAGTATACTGCCTTGTGGTACTCCAGATTTAATTGATTTTGTATCGGATGAGTGGCCGCTAATATTAACGAACTGTTGGCGACTTTCTAAGTATGATTTATGAGGATTGCTGCATGTCCCCTGATACAATAAATCTCAAGTTTTCGAATAAGTAGCTCGTGGTTAATATAATCAAATGATTTTGTAAAGTCTATGAAAGTGCCTAGGGCTACATTCTTATCTTCTATGTTGCGTAAAATATATTCTTTCTGGTCCTGTAAAGCTAATTCTGTAGAAAGTTTCTTTCTAAACCCGAACTGGGATTTGGTAATGATGTTACGCCTTTCTATAAATATGGTAAGACGATTATGTATTATTTTTCCTAAACCTTTCGAGAACACTGGGAGAAGTGACACAGGCCTGTAGGTATTTATATCATTTCTATCCCCTTTCTTATGAAGTGCAAGGACCTTAGCTATCTGCATTTTTTGGGGGAATGTGACGGTTTCTAAACAAAGATTAAAGATATATGCCAGACAGCGAGCGATGATGTCTAGAACGAGCAGGACTGGACGTATCTGTATACCATCGGCGTCGCAGCTATGACTAATGTTCACGGTGCGGAATTCTGAGGCCACCTCTACTTCAGTAACTGGGTTTAAATAAATCGTTTCATCTACGTTTCGATGGATATAAGAACAAGCATCGGCCATGTTTGTATTCCCTCCTAAATTAATAAAAAGATCATTGAACACATTAGCCAGAGAGCGACCAGTCAGTTCGACGTCATTATGGATTATTGATTCGATGTTACTTTGAGTTACTTTGCAATTCAAAACAGTGTTCAGCTTTTTCCACATTACATCAGTGCCCGGTGGGATACCGTATTAAACAAATTGTGATAGTCGATAATTTTTCCTTTCTTCAATTCCTTGTTCAAAGTATTTCTGTATGCCTTGAAGAAATTAAGTTTCTCGGGGTCTTTACTTTTGATGAAAGATTGATATAGTTTGTTTTTTATTTGAATCTTTGCAACTAATTCTCATGTTATCCATGGTTTTCGAGCTCTCTTGAAGCGCTTAACGTTTACATAAGGGAAGTGTTTATCATATATAGCTTTGAAAATTCGAAGAAATGTCTCATAAGCTTGATTCGCATCAGCTTTGTTCAAGACCGGAGTCCAGTCTACACTGTTCAAACTATCTCTGAAATGATCTAGGCTGTCGCTGGTAATTTTTTGTGCCCGAGTGTGAAGTTTAGGGTATTTACGTTTACTTATATTTTCACCTAAACAAAAAAAAGTTGCAAAATGGTGACTGATATCGCAAGCTATCAAACCTGATTTTGTTTTGCATAGCTCAAAATTGGAAATGAATAAATTAATCAACGTTTCTGACGTGGTAGTAATACGTGTTGGTTGATCTATAACGTTCACGCACCCGTTTACTTGAAAAAAGCGTAGTAATATTCTTTTTTGAACTACTATCACCTAACATGTCAATATTAAAATCCCCTCCCCAAATTATGTTGTACTGTTTTTCTTCTATAAACATAGAAAAGCGATCCAAAAATTCACAAAACTTTAAAAAGTTTCCGTCTGGGGGACGATAAAATACTGACACATCATGTTTATCCATTTTTATCGACAGTACCTCATAGCCATCGGTAGAGCGACAATACTCAGATAAAAGTTCGTAACTCATTAATTTATGAATTAACATAGCAACACCAACACCGCGCTTAGATGGCCGATTTACGGTATGGGTATTGTAATCAGGAAGTTTGAAAGCATCACTATCACATTTATACCAAGTTTCCGATAGCATAATTACGTCGAAAGAGACATCCAGCTCATCCAAAAAAAGCTGCAAATCAGCAGATTTATTTTTGGCAGATCTGGTGTTTAGATGAAAACATTTCGGTGAGGATGCACATTTAGCGCCCAAAAATATTTTCAGTTCTCGCGGCAATAGAATTTTGGCAGTCGCCATCTCGCAAAATGACCTGAATTAACATATTATACAAACAAGAATGTTGAATTATCGAACCTTTGCAAGGCCATCCACATTCTTAACAACAAAAGGTCGAGCTCCATCTTTTTCGCGCACAATAACCTTTCCATTTTTATGCCATGCATGCTTGAATCGGTTGGCACTCGCCCAGTCTTTCGCGTGAAGGAGTTCTCTGTTTAGACGGGTCATGTTTTCTTGGATGTAGATATCACACCGCTGCTTTCTTAATTCATTCTTTTTTTCGAGCCATTGATCTCGAGTCTGCTGTTTTGGAAAGCGAACGATGACTGCGGGAACCTTTTCAAGTTTCGGAGGGAGCCGGTGTGCTGACACCACCTCCGGCTCTGTGAGATCTGCTACACCGATCTTAGCTGCCACGTCGTTTATCTTCTCGAGCAAATCTTCATTATTAGTTAGCGGAATGCCATGGAATTCTAGATTTTGGAGCCTGCGCCTCCACGCGAGGTCATTCAGTCCGCTTTCATCTGGGAAACATCATTTTTGTTCTCCTCAAGTTTCGTGACCCCTGCTTTTAAATCTTTGATGTCAGCATTTTGAGTTGCCAGTTGGGACATGACCTCGTAGTACTGATCCGACATCATCTTTACAGATTGCTCGATACTGTCTACTGTTACCTTTAGATTTGTGAGAATTTCGAGTTTTAGGCTTATTGAGGCGAACATCTTTGTTGTGTCAGTCTCCGAGGGTTTAGTCTCCCTGAAAGACTGACACCTCTGCTTGCCCTTTTGGCAAGTCTGGCATTTCCATTCTACTCTAGCACTTTCCCCTTCCTTTTTGAAGGTAACTTCAGATATCCCGCTGCATGTTCCTAAATGGTAACTATAGGAACATTCAGAGCAGGTCGCGATAGGTCCATCAATGGGAAGGGACTTTCCACACGGTAAACACAGGTCATTCATAATTCCAGTCGCACTCTATGGCTGTATGGCAGCAGCAGCGGCAGAGATGGGCGAATAAAAACGGGTGTGAAACCAACCTGAAAGTACAGAGCGTTGTTTTTAGGCCGCGTTCACGGTGCTGCCGCTGCTGCCTGTGCCTTTGTCGGACGGAGTACAGCTCTTTTTGTAGCGTCGGGTTTCGAGCACCACCTTGCGGAGGGTTGAAGATTGCCGATCTTGAAGATGACGTGGAAGGCGGGGGGGGGGGGGGGGAGGAGGAGGAGGAGGTGGGAGGGGGGAGGGGGAGGGGTGCGGTTGAGTATTTCCGTCTTGATTCAATTTTTGCTTTTTGTTTTACCTTTACGTATCGTCGACTTCTTTGTCTTACTCTCCACCAGGCGTGGACCTATCGCCTTGCCACCGCTCGAACCTAAATCTTTTATTTTTTAACGCAATTTTCTTTAAGATCGGAGTTGGGTAATTTTATTCTCATTTATTTATTTTATTCCTTACCCCTCTCCGTGACAATCTCTCTTTGTGTTTCGGACCGTTTCTGTGTCTTCACTTTTGTGTATTACGGAAGGGTAAGTCCATTCCCTGGTGATCTTTGCGATGTGCGGTGAACAAACCCTAGCATTTGGTTTTGGAAAAACAATTGTATATAATATATCAATTATGTGGTGACTTTCTATGTCTTAGTAATATGACAGCTAATAGCTAGTCATGCTAGATTACAGTGAAAGATTTATAAATCGAAGCAATACAGCGTCTGTGCCTCTTCGATATTGAAGGTCTGCTAGGCCTGCTGATCTGAGTAGATATGTTGCTCGTGGTTTCTCGCTCTTATCGAAACATAAATAACTATTCAATACCACAAATTGCGTTTATAATTGATTAGAAAATGCACGAAAATTCAATAAAACTTGTTCACAATTCACAGAAGCGCACGGGTCGCTATGTCTGATTTAGGTCTTGCAAAAAGAATACGTCTTTTTTCAATATTGAGCCTTAAATATAAAACATACAAACAAAATACACATTTTCTCGACTTACTTTTCGAGTATAGAACTATCATATCGACATTTTAGGAAAAAATAAGAAAAACAAATTTTTTTTTTTAGAAAATCGATTTCAAAATTTACACTTTTTGGGTTTAGCATGAAATTAACGTAAACGTACCGCAAAGGATATTTTATACAGCGGAGTCATTTTGTAATATATATAAAGAGCGTGTTTTAGGCTCTCCTTAGGCATAAAAAATATTGATGTAACCCAAGTATGTCGCCAGTATTTAATTGTCAAATTCGTCAACATTACACCGAGGTGGCGTTTTTGACATTTTCACAGAAAAAAAGCAAAATGCCTAAAATATTTTATGGTATTAGGGCCTTTTACCTGTGCTCACAGAGTGCTTGAAAAAAAGTTCAAATAATGTGGACTGAAAATCCACGGCGGGAGATCGAGCGAAACATCCGACCCACGACGGATGTGCAAAAACACTGCTTTCCGTCGCGGCCTCTTTTAAACTTCGTAATTTGAGAACAAAAAATCCGACGAGCTTGCGGTTTGCGGCTACTGAGTTTGTAAAGACGACGCCATAATATATACGTTTTTCAGCGAAATTAATAATTCTACCCTTTTTGCTGCATGATTTGAGATGAAATCACCCATATATATATAGGGTGTTTTTTTTTTAAGCTTAACAGAATTTTTTTTCAAAATCCATGAAAGCTAGATTAATGCGGTCTGCCCAGGTGAGTTATACGGCCAGGGGGACATGATATAGGAGTCTAATCGTAACGATCAGTCGGCTAATTAGTTAAAATTTGTTAATTATCTTTTTAATTAATGAAAATAGACATATAGTTTCAATTAGAAACTTGCTGGGCGTCGTCGAAAACCCCTAAATCAGTCATTTTCAGAAAGACTTTGAGCGCGTGAGAAGCGTAGTAGTGCACTAAAGTTAGCACTCGTGAAGCACGTCCAAAGCTAGCGCTTGCGATAAGGCGCCCGCGCAATTTTTCTGCCTCTTATCTATCCCCAGCCTTGTACCTGCTCCACGAGCGGTAACTTTAGTGCGCTATTTCGCTTCTCACGCGTTCAAAGTCTTTCTGCAAATTACTGATTTAGTGGTTTTCGATGACGCTGAGCTAGTTTATAATGGGAACTATATGTCTATTTTCATTAATTAAAAATTTATTTAACGAATTTTAACTAATTAGCCGACTGATCGTTACGATTAGACTCCCATCTTATGTCCCCCTGGCCGTATAACTCACCTGCGCAGACCGCATTAACCTAGCTTTCCTGATTTCTTTGTAAAAATTCTGTTAAGCTTAAAAAAAAACACCCAGTATATATATATATATATATATATATATCAGGGTGTCGAACCGGAACCGAACCGAACCGAAAACCGGAACCGAACCGGTATTTTTTCCGGAACTGAACCCGAACCCGAACCGTTATATTGTTATCGCGATGAACCCGAACCGGAACTGAACCGGAAAAAAAAATAACGGTTACCGGTTCATGTCAAAACGGTTCGGCCACGCGCTGTTGACAATGAATGTGCTATCAATGCCATTTGTTTTTTAAGTGCCGTCAACTGACACACACCTCGCTTACATATTTTTCTTCTCCACTCAGTCTTAGGAATATAAACGCTGCATCCATGAATGTTGACAAACGCTGCATCCATGAATCTTGACATAGGAACCAGTATTGCGCTGGTCGCGGCTTGCACGGAAGAAAAATAATTGGAAGGCTGTGCAAAAAAAAAAAAAAAAAAAATCGCGTCACGGGATTTTATTTTCCTACAATCTCGTAAATCCTAGATGCTGCTGTGTGCTCATTTCATAACACGTTTCTAGAACGCGCGAGTTCTTGAAGCTTGCTTCCATCGAAATGAGAAAAGAAAAGGCTGTGGAGTTTGATAATAATGCATCCGGTTTCGTATAGGCACTTAGAAGCTAACATGTTTGTGAGGCAGCGAACTTTTCTATTTTAATATTTATCCTATTACGTCCTTCTGGCGTTGCGTTCGGTGAAGTGTTTTTCATATTCCGTATCTTGTTTAGTGAAAACTTCTTTAAGGGTCTAATTTGAGTTACCGAAGGCTAGTTCAAATAAAGAAAGCTGTATTTTCTCCCCGCTGTTCCTTCAATTGCTTACACGCCGAGGTGGCGGGATAGTTAGCGAGTTCTACTTGTAAGTGGATTTGTAAGGAGGTCGCGGATTTTACAGCTACTGCGTCGGACCGAATTAGATGAAGTCCGAATGCGTAAACGTCGGTGAGGTAACCTTTGAGTGCACATAAAGAAATCATTCCTGGTAGAAATCCCTGTGCCTTACACTACGATGTATCCCGTTTCGTATGTGCTGATTTCAGATGTTTTATTTGCAATTTATTTTGATGCTGCAATTTGTCATTTATAATTTCCGAACCGGTTCGTGAACCGGTTCAGCGCCCCGAACCGGTTCGCGGATCGAATTAATCGAACCGGAACTGAACCGGAACAAAATAAATTTACCTGAACCTGAACCGTAACCGAACCCGTATTTTTTTCGGTTCGACATACTGATATATATATATATATATATATATGTGTGTGTGTGTGTGTGTGTGTGTGTGTGTGTGTGTGTGTGTGTGTGTGTGTGTGTGTGTGTGTGTGTGTGTGTGTGTGTGTGTGTGTGCGTGTGTGTGTGTGTTCGAATTAAAATAAGACAACAAATTAGTGTATGCGTGTATCATACGAATAATGGTAAGAAACGAACTGTCAATGCTAGAAATATAATGACGTTAACAAATACAAAATGTAGAACATTTAAGATAAATCGGTGCTTTTTTCACTAATGGTTATCGCGATACATAAATACATATAGAAGATGTATGTTTGTTCGCCACACTGTTTTCGACCGTGACACTGCCCAACCTTGCATTGAGAGGTCAGTCCCTTTCGCTTGTGCTGCCGGAGAAGATGTGATGTCCCTTGGACTAGTGAAAAGACTGAGTGCACAGGGTAGATGGCCGTAGCCAATCATGTTGCATATGGCATTCCGGTTGCATATGGCATTCCGAAGCCAAGAGGCATCCTGCTCAGCCACATTGAGAAGGACGTTGTGTCACGTCATCAATGTCGAGCACCACTCACACTTTCGTGAATATAGGTATATTCGGGGCGTCGTCAATTCACTTGCCACTTCTGTAAGTCCGATCTGTGTGTGCGCAGTACGCTTAGTGGGGAAGTAGACACGGTGGCTTCGTGCACAGACATTCTGCCCCTTGGATATCGAAACTGCAATGTTTCTGAACACGAGGTCTTTGTTCCCTTGCGTTATTGCGTTATTCGACTCTGTCTCTTAATGCACCATTGCAGGCCGTTCTCTACCGCGACCGAAGCAGACGTTGCGTTGCTATGGAACCCAATCACTCACGCATCAGGGTTATGGAGTATCTTTACGGCTCTGATTGGAGCGACCTGCGTAGTTGCACCTCATACCTTGTCCATGGAAGGATACGCCGATTTGATCGACAGATTCAAGGTGAGACGATGTGCAAACTATATTTTTAATTACTGGCAGCTTAGTGCAGCTTGGAGAAAAACCAGGTTGTTCACTTCTAAGAGCCTTAATATGTACTCTACGAAGATCACGTCTTCGACTGATATGTTTAGCGTCATATACCGCCCATGCGTCAAAGTAGCCCCGATGTAGCAAGAAATTATAGAAGCTGGAGTGTCATTCTACAAGGTGCCGGGATCCCGACGGTTGATTGTCGAGTTCCGGTAAAAACGCACGAGCGAACGTAGGAGTCGCTGTCGTCGCGGCGTCCTAGCTCGTGCCTGCCGAAGTTTCCGTGGCCTGCCGAGCTGAGGGCGACCTGCAGCATAACCGGCATTCGCCGCATCAAACTCTGCTGTTGTTCCACCGCCAGGATCGCGGCAGACAGCACTAGAGGGCGCCGTACGGAATAAAGAACAGGGGCTTTTTTTGACTGGCACACTTGGCTGGTGGGTCTCATCACTTTCAGCCGCCCCCTGCAGCTCGCGCTTGCGCTCTCGGGCCTCGCGTCTCGCTGCTACACGACCACTTCATGGTGTCCAAAGTGACTCCGGGATGGCGGACACCTCGTAAATTCTCACCGCCACTCCTGCCAGCAGCCGCTGTTTTCTCGATCTGGACTCCGCCGCCGTTCACGTTCGACGAAGCTAGCCAGGGGCCTGCCTCGCTTCAGCAGTTCGAAGATTACTAGTTTGCGTAGAGCCTTTCCACCGCGTCCGAAGAAAGCAAGGTGTGCACCCTCCTATAATGTATGGGTCCCCAAGCTCGCGTGTTCCTTTCCTTCATGAAAAGGGACGACGAGGCCTACCGATCGTACGCAGACGTCGCAGCAAAGCTTACAGGCTACTTTGTTCACCCCGTCAACGAGGTGTACGAGTCGAGTCGCGGGTGAGACTTTCGACGCGTTCATCACCGCGTTACGAGATATCTTCCAAAAGTTCAACTATCCGGACCGGCGGTGAAGGATCGCATCGTACGGGACCGATTGGTTGTCGGGCTGCAAGGCTCGCGCCTGTCCGACCAACTTTGACGGAATCCGAAGCTGACGCCCCAAGATGCGCTCTTGCTGGCTCTTCAACACGAGGACACGGAACACGAGAGAAAACGTCAAGCAACGGCTTCGCAACAAAGCACCCTCAACGGCGACACCCTTAAGAGTTCGAGTACCGTCTCGGAAGCCGGGACTACGCTCTGGAAAGCCAACCCCGTGGGTCGAAGGCGTCGTGCGAGTACTACAGCAACAACCCACACTCACGTTCAGAGTGACCAGCCAGGAGGACTACGTGTAAGGATTGCTGACAAAAGGGGCATTTTGCGTCGGCTTACAGCTCCAAAACGAAGCGTCTAAGTCATATCAGCTGCACTTCCTGGAATCGTCGCAAGCGCCCGGCCGCTAGGTCGTTATACTCGTCAACGGCTGCCCTCTCCAGTTCAACGGCTGCTCTCTATATCATCCTGCGCTTTTTTCCATGATGTCGTGCCTTGTTAGACCAACCCATGGGCGAGCAAGCAACTCGTCGGTCCGGGACGCCGCCGTCTCAACCTTCTCTGGATGTTCCCGGCTACCCCGGCATAGCAAGATCGGACAGTGCACCAGAAGCTGTACGTCGTCGGCTGCATAGGTACCTCTCTGCCCTGCGATAGTCGCTCTCGGGGTCTCCACTTCGTGGATTCCGTAACCGACACCGACCTCTTGAAGACGGCTCCGTCGCCACCCGCCCTGACGACGCCTACGGTCACTACTCCACTCTTCGCGAGACTTGGTACGATGCCGAACGTGTACCACATCCGCATCAAGCCCGGAGGTGTGCCCTTCTCGATCAGGGTACCCAGAATGATTTCCATTCCTCTCCTAGGAGTGGTGAAAGACGAACTCGACAAAATAAAATGAGAAGGTGTCATCCGGCGTGTTGAGACACCTACGGCGCACCAAATAGAATGAGAAAGTGTCATCCGGCGTGTTGAGACACCTACGGCGTGGTGCGCCGGCCTCGTAGTGGTACCCAAGGCTACGGGTGGCTATTGACTCTGCGTCAATCTAATCAAGCTGAACGAGGTTCTTCTCCCGGAGAGGCACATGTTGACGACTATTGTCCAGGTTCTGGGACCACTGGAAAGTACTATTCTCTTCTCAAAACTCGATGCGACATCGGGGTTCTATTAAATGCGTCTCTCCGAAAGCAGCCAGTACACAAGTTTATCACGCCTTTTGGCGGTTACTGCTACAGACGCCTTCTTTCCGGCATCACCTCAGCCCCGGAGGCGTTTCAACGCCAGATGTCACGTATCCTCGAGAGATTCGACGGGCGCGTGAACGTCGTGGACGACATCTTTGTTTTCGGCAGGGACAGATCGCAACACGACGCTAGACTCTAGGCCGTCCTGGAGAGACTTCAGCAAGCTGGCGTTACGCTTAACGCCTCCAAATTTCAGTTTGACGTTTCGTCCGTCAAGTTCCTGGGCGAGGTCGTCAGTCCCAAGGGCATCACTCCGGACCCAGACAAGGTCTCCGCCATCATGAGTAAAGGCACGACCACATTGGCGTCGCGGAGGCTTGCGGTGGGACGTTCGGTGCCGCGGGCTGCCGACGAAAACCAGTTTTCGCATTCTGCGGTGCGCCGTACAACGTCGATCGCCAAGCCAACCGGTCCTTGCGCGGTTCCGAGCTCGCCACTCCTCGCCGTAGAAGAGAGGAGGCAATCGGAGCAAGCGTGGATAGTGACGTTGCGATACCATGGCAACGAGCAAGCCGGTTCTCCGCTTGTCTTTCACGTCCCGAAGGAACGTAGCGTCGTTTCTTTTCGTCTGCTATCCCTATTTCTCCCAATGCCTTTCCCACTGGAGCGGTTTCTCGAAACTCTGCGACTGTTTCTCCTTTTATATGACACGACGCGGCCATATTACCCAGATAAGGACGCTACAAACAACCGCAGGGAAATTATAGGAGAGGTATTCGAAATTACAAGTGAGTTTCTCCGTGGCACTTGTTGCATTTTGTCTGTGTTGTGACGGATGTTGTGTTGATTTCTTGACACTCTCGAAAGTTGTCTTCATCTCTGGCGCGCCGCCGGGGCAGCGAAGCACTGACCTGTCCTTCGGTATTTCGGTAGAAGCAACACGGCCGGACCCAAAACCTGCGCCTCCCTCCCTTTAGAGCGCGGCGACGTCGCAAGATCAACAAGCAGGCTAGGATAATCACATTCGCTCTGATCACCAGGTCATCGTGGACACCTACCATGTAGGCAGCGAGTGCGGTTTGTATGCTGATATATGCGAAAGATGAGAGCCGAAACGGAAGAATCTAACGAAGAGCAGATGATGAAAGAGCGGGAAATGCGACGGGAGGCGCGCGGGCTATCGCGAGAGCCAGTGTTGTCACGTGACGCCCGCAAAACGAAGGCCAATGAGGACTTGCATTGGGACTCCGGTCGGCGGTGCCGCCCAGCGGCGCCGACCGGCGGCGCCGTTCACGCTAGTTTGGTCAGGCCTTAAAGGGGCGGTGCAACGATTTTCGGACTTCGGTCAAAGATTTCTGGAAGTTGCCCCCTGACACTTCTGAAGTAAAGAACAGAAAACCGATTTCGTCTGCGTGTCCTAGTTGTTGCGTAAAAAAAAAGATAAAGATTGTCATTTCGGGCACCCCTCAACTCACTCCCAGCCTTCAGGGCCACACCTGGTCGCACTCCCAGTGACGTCATTCGGAGTGCCGTGTAGCTTCCCGTGTGCTATCTCGGAGGACGCTTCCCCTCCCTCTCTCTGCGTACATTAGCGGGCGCTATGCTGCAGCTTAGAGCCGAGCGAGGTCACGTAATCTTTCCGCCGTAGTTCCTTCGGCTGCCACTTGGGGCTGCAGGTTGGGGAAAAAACTCGACTTTTGCTTTGCGATTATGCAGCGGAATCGCGACATTTTTAATGAAAGAAGTGTTTTCTCTATCCTCTGGGACACGATAAACAACGTGAAAGTGACGAGATGCAAATTCTTTTAATCATAAAATCGTTGCACCGCCCCTTTAAGCGACCTCCGACGTATGTGCACGGTTTTAGACGCTTCCTGGGCCTTTTGAACCACGTTGGACAATTCTTGCCGTATCTCTCTGCCACGACTGCGCCGATCGGGCTCCTTTTGAATAAATACACAGACCGGACCTGCGGATCCGCCCAAGCTACAGAGTTCAAGACGCCAAAGAGGATGGTGACATCCAAGCTCTTGCGTCGCCCGCTACAACACCATGACCATATCCGCAGATGCCAGGTCGTATGGCCTGGGCGCCGTGATAAAACAGGGGCAAACATCAGGGGAACGTCGATCGGTCGCTTTTGCATTGCGTGCCTTGACTACTGCTCGTGGAGAGTTCAGCACTTTAAAGAGTTTCTGCGCGGCCCCAGCTTCGTTGCGAAGACTGACCACCAGCCGCTGATGCGGAAACGCCCCGCATCTAGCGTTTCCGCATGAGACTTCTGCGCTACCAGTTCTCGGTATATAACGTCCCGGAAAAGTACCCCGACACTGCTGACACGCTGGCAAGAGATCCCGATGGACTCTTTTAAACTTTCTCTAGAATTTTCTTTACCACACACAGCGTCCCTACTGAAAAAAATTATATGAATTTTTTTCTGATATGTTTATTGGACACCTTTTTCAAATCAGAACTTATTATTTCATATCAGTTTCCTATGCCGCATATCAGTTACATGAGGCTAGGTGGCGCTAGGTACCGCCCAATTCATGTGCTGCAAAAATATATTTATTTACTCACGCCACCATGTATAGATACATTACGCATACCACTAGCATCAGTTGAACATATACATTGAGTGCATACACATACACGGCACAACAAACATGAATACAGCAGCACACCCAATAACTACTTCGGAGCTCTGCGTTTCCGCCTTTTATACAGGTCGTTTTGTAAGTACGGAGTTTTTCGGTGACCACCTACGCAATAAATAATATTTTCAGCGTGTTAGATTTTTTTCAGTAATGATCGTACCTCTGAGAGTATTTAGAACGGCTCAGGGGACGAATCTCTTAATAAAAAGTAAACGCTCATGCCGTAATTATTTGAAAGCCAGTAAATCAAGCCGCTCCACTGCGGTTCCAAGTCACGTGTTTGCTTTCCCGCGCGGCACGTCGTATACTGAAAAAAAACTTATATGAATTTATTTCTTATATGTTTATTGGACACATTCATATAAGTTGGCAAATGTTGCATATCAGTTCTTTTATGTCGCATATCAGTTTTTGGGTATTTCATATCAGTTCTTATATCGCATATCAGTTTTTGGATATTTCATATCAGTTGGCATATGTTGCATATCAGTTCTTATATATCGCATATCAGTTTTTGGGTATTTCATATCAGTTCCTATGTCGCATATCAGTTTTTGGATATTTCATATCAGTTTCATATGTCTCATATCAGTTTTTAGATATTTCATATCAGTTCTTATATAGATTCATATACTTTTTTTCAGTAGGGGTTGAGCTCTTCGTGCCCCAAATCGTGACAGCCCTTCCTTCGACTCTGGCAGTATGCCTCGAGGACTTCAAAAGACATCAAGCTTCAGATGTTGAGTGCTCTGCCCTGAAGGTATACTGCACGAGAAGTTGTCCAAGATGCGATCGGCTTCCCCTGAACATGACGATCTATTGGGACCGCCGTGGCGAGTTTTTCATTCCGAAAGACCTGCTCCTCATGCGTTGACGTCTAGTCGCACCGTCACTGCTGCACAAGGACATCGTGGGCCTGCTCCACGACGGGCACCAAGGTGTGAACTGGTGTCTGGCCCTAGCCAAGGACTCGGTGTGCTGGCCGGACCTCATGAGCCATGTGAAGACGGCCGTTGAGAACCGTGCTGCGTCTGCAAGCATCCGAATTCAGCGCTGCATGTCCATGCGATCGCCACCGAAACCCCTCCCGAGTCATGGGACCGGGTTGCGGCTGATTTGTTCTAACTGAATGTCCAGCACTTTCTGCTCGTCGTCGGCTAGCATCGAGGTCATAACGCTACGTTCAACGTCCGCTGATGCCATCATCAGTGTCATTAAGAGCACCTTTGCCCGGTATGGCATTTCGCAGACATCCTTCAACGATAATGGCCCGCAGTTCGCCTGCAAAGCGTTCCGACACTCAGCAAACCGCTATGAATTCGCACGCCTCACGAGTAGGCCTTGCTAACCTCAATACAACTGGGAAGCTTAGAGAATGATCCGCAAAAGCTAAGACCTGTTCTGGAAAGCGGAGGACCCCTTCCTGGCTCTGTTAACGTACCGGAACATTCCTGGCGTGTCGGGGTACAGCCCGGCCCAGCTTCTTATGGGACGTTCTCTACGAACACGTCTGCACGTCACCGTCGCAAGCCTGGTTCCGGAATGGCCCCAAGTCCAGGACTTTAACGAGCGGTCGCGCCACCCAGCGCCGTAAGCAGCAGAGAGACTTCAATGCTCGACACGCTACTCGGGATCTTCGCCCTTTCCAAGAAGGGGAGGAAGTCTGGGCGCAAGACGCCAAGTCAACAACAACGGTTCTGAGTCCTTCTCAGAGGTCACGTTCGTATGTCGTCATCAGCCGTCATCAGGCGGAACTCGAGAGACCAGATTTGATGGCGGGGTAAACACACCAGTCGAAGACGCGTTCCGGGCACCATAGACATTTAGCGGGAAAATTTACACGTGAAACGGGGAGATAGCACCACTTACTCTAACTAGCACAAACTTGAACTCGAAATTTAACTCTTCCTAACCCTGACTAATACTCACTCGCCACTAATTCCGCTAACCACTTGCTTTAGCACTAGTGGTCTAGCAGACTAGCACCACTAGCGCTAATCGAGAAGATTTCCCGTAGAAACACAATTGCAGGGCAATTTGCGACCCAATTTTTCTCCTACCCAGAAAATATCGTTCCGAAATCACCCTCAGGTAAGCCCAGTCGCACTGACTAAAGGGAGTACATCTGTGGGGTGCCGCGTAAAGGGAAGGCTAATTCACGCATCAGCATTTTAATGTGGCGGCATGCCTCGTTTCCGTTTCTGACCACTCTTGGCGAGAGAACGTACGCCAACTACCTGGCAGCTGTGCAACTTTTCCTGTCTGCGTACTATAGACTAAGGTTTCGCAGTTTTGACCAGTATTATATCTACTCGCTACTTCCGACAATAGGCCGGCTTTGACGCTGTCGAGATCATTTGGAAATGCGCTGATCGGAGGTGTTCCAAGGCTTCCTCGTAGATGGCGCCAGTGTGTTGTAAGCGGCCACAAGCGGGCACAACGCACGCGGTCACCCTCAGAGATGTGTGGACCAGCCTCGAAGCCGGCGACGCATCGCTCATACGTCATACAAAAGATACGCTGTTCGCTGCAGATATTGGGACAGCATTATCTGCGGGCATGCTTTAGACATGTGCCAACCAAGTTTACTTCACACACACGTGTGCTTCCAACACATTTGAAGACACTTTTTGAATGTTCAATGTGGCGGGAGCGTCACACAAGGACACACGCCTCAGACAGTAGAGAGTTTTGGGTAACTAGTTTTGCACGTCTGATACGGTAGGATGGGCCCCCCCGTACGAACTGCGCATGCGCTACCACAGAAGACTCGCATATGCGCAGTTCGTACCGGACGGCCCATCGTACCCTATCGGGCGTGCGAAAACGGTTCCCTAAACTCTGCAGTTTCTGCAGGGTGTCTTTCGTACGACATGTCAGCAGTCTGACCACGGCTCGATGTGGCTTTTCTCGGCTCCCGTCTTGCAGGTAACGGCTCTGACCTGTTTTCCGACGCGCCTTCGGAACCTGGTGCAGTACGCTCGGTCCGCGGACCGGAGGCTGAACACGGTGCTGCACATCGGTGTCGGCGGTAGCGTGCTTTCGGAGCAGTTGGCAAAGCTGTCCTTGAGCACCTTCGGGAACCTTCGGAGCCTCAGGTATATCTACGGAATGACCGAATCGAACGGCTCCATCTGCATTCCGCCCAAGGACGTCGTCTGCTACACTAACGTCGGATGGCCTTGTGCTATGGTGGAAATTAAGGTGACAGATTACGTTCTTTTATTTTTATCCCGGCTTTGAAAGACCTGTAAGTTTGACATTGGACAATGCGTCAGTCTGAAATCATGCGAAATTCAGACAGATTTGTGTTTTACCCTATTTTAAGGTTACATATATTACGTCTCTGTCGATTATAACCAGGCTGAGGTTTTAAGGCAAGTTTTTAGAGAAACGAAATAAATTAAATGCATGTACCTTCAAAACTAGTTGTGCCCAAACAAAAACGCTCGTATTTCTTTTTTTTTATTTTCCCATAAAAACAAATTGGGTAACATTTACGACGCTAGGCGCAATTTAGATGGAATTCACCACCCGCTCTAGGCCCCGCCCACAGAGTGGTGGCCCCGCCCATTACTACTGGATTGGCTTGGCTGCTCGGTTAGTTATGTTCGCAAGCCTAATGGATCGCTGTTGCGACATCTGGTGCGTTCAAGTCTGCCGCCTACACCGTCCGCTAGTCGTGCAGGCACGAGCGTGGAAACGAACGACGATTAAAGCGGTCCGTCCGTGTCCGCCGTCGCTTGATTCCGTCTGCTATTTCGTCCCCGTCTAAACTTGTCTGCGACGATCGCCAGACGCGACCATGGAATGGCGTTCTACCAACCATGTTGAATTAACCTGAGACTGGGGTAGAGAAGAAACATCGAAACGTAGAAGAAACAGAAAATAGACAGGACGGCGACTCAAACTCAGCTAACTCATTTATTTAGTCCACCTCCTTATATAGTCTCAATCTCAAGGTCATCTCCACAAACACAAAAAGATGAAGTTATACAGATCGAGCGCCACAGCCTTCATCGCACAATGCAATAAAGTTGACAACGTTTACAGGTCGACGCGATAAGGCAACATCCATCCACCCTCAAACTTGAACAAAAGGAAGTCTTCCCCTACTATTCTATACACAGTTCATACCCCTTCTGAATCATTACACAACCTCTCTACAAAAAAAAAAAAAAAAAAGCACTGAACGATAGTTGGGCCAAAACACGTGGAGACCCACACAAAGCATAAAGCAAAAAAAAAGTTTTACAGGTTTTTGGAAAATCACAAACACTCAAAACCACCTAATTGACAAATAAAAAAAAATACACCTTTAGAAAGCTTTTTGAATTGCTTCCAAACTGTATTGAAGCCTGACTTATGCAGTTGCCTAGAGACTTTATCCCGCAAGGTCTCCCTTACTACTCTCTTTACATCGTTCCTCTCTTTGTGTATTATTTCCGTCTCCGACCAGAGCGCCGTGCAGTTGTTACATTCATGAATATGTTTTGCTATTTCTGAGTTTTGTTCATTGTTCTTTACATTTCTTTTGTGTTCGTTTAATCTGTCATTTATGCAGCGTGACGTCTGTCCTACATACTTAAATCCACACTCTAATGGTATCTCATACACAACACCAGTCTCGCAACATACCGATTTTTCCCGATGAGCCTTTTTGCACTCGCTCACACCTGTTTGAAATGGCGTCAGTTTACTTAATCTGAAATCCGAACTAAAGACAGTGTCTACTTCAAACTGCCTTGCACATGCCTTCAGGTTGTGAGAGATGTCATGAAAATAAGGGATTACAGCAAAGCGGTTCCTTGGTTTCTGTTCAGTGTCTCTCCTGCCTTTAATAAACAATTCTAATTGCCGCTTTTTAAAACTGTCATCATAACCTACACTTATCAACCTTTTCCATTGCCTTTCTACTGATTCAGTGATATGATGGAGATGGACACATGATCTTTCTAACGCGTTCCTGACCAATGACTTTACAATCCCCGCCTTTACGGTCTTCGAATGACAACTCATCCTTGGCAAAACTGGTTTCGATTTTTCTTTGCCATATTCCCAACATAACCCTCGATTTACGTGAATACGTAAATCAAGAAAACTGCAGAACATTATCTTCCTGTTTTTCTACAGTAAACTTAAATTCTGGAGCCGTTGACCTTATCACGCCTTCTAGGGTTTTTGTTAGACCTTCGCTAAACGTGCATATTAAGATGTTATCTACATATATCTACTCACTATTGCCGTACCCGGGGACAACTCCTGTAGATTATCGTGCACTGCGCGACCTGTAAACGTTGTAAACTTTATTGCGTTGTGTGATGAAGGCTGTGGCGCTTGATTTGTATAACTTCGTCTTTTTGTGTTGGTGGAGGTGGACTAAATAAATGAGTTAGCTGATTTTGAGACGTCGTCCTGTCTATTTTCTGTTTCTTCTACGTTTTGATGTTTCTTCTCTACCCCAGTCTCAGGTTAATTCAACATGGTTAATATTCACCAGCTCGCCCGCACCCTTACGATTTGTTCTACCCAACGTTGTTTTTCTAGCGTTCCATCATGTACGAGCCATGGTCTAATACAGGAGTGGCCAGGCTGACCCGGCCTAAGAGCCGCAAACAAAACCACGAAACTTCCAAGAGCCACGGGGGGGAGGGGACACATTTTTGTAGAGCAATAAACGAAACTCGAACTACTTTCTATCTATCCGAGTCAAAAGCAGTCCATCTGTACGTAAGGTCGCAGTAGCACGAGACCACCAAAACACAACATGTCTTTCTACTTAAAACGTTCTCCATTTCTCTGTTTGGGGAAGCGGTCGTGTGATCGAAAGGAAGGCGGGGGAGTGTGTGTGTGTGGGGGGGGGGGGGGGGGGGGGGGTGTATTGGAGGGAGTCGCGAGCCGCACTTCAACACGCGAAGAGCCGCATGCGGCTCGCGAGCCGCAGCTTGGCCACTCCTGGTCTAATACAAGGGTGTGTCAGCATCTGTCGATGTGAGGTAAAAAGCGACCGAAAGAACTAAAAAATACAAACACTAAATATGTCGCCCTTTCAGTTTTTCCGTTCTTTTTGTTTTCTTGCATACCGTCCTCGAGCAAGGTGGCTGAGCGTCATGACCAACGAGGTAGAGGACCTTAGAGCGATAAACTGGCGGCTGAAAGTGACCCCCATTGGCCGCCGCCATGTTGCACATTTTCGACCACTAGACACGTGACCTTATAGTTTTTCCTCTAGATTTTAACAAAGCACCGCGCACAAATAATTGCTTATTGATTTTTAATAACAGTACCCACGAGATAAGTAATGTTTCGTTTGTTTTAAGCCCAAAATGTGCTTTTACGACTAAAGCTCGGGCAGCTTCGCAATGCATTCGCTAGATGCCCCTCAGCCGCGGTGCTGTATTTTGGGTTTTTATCGGAGCTGGACACTGATCTCTGGGGCTAACAGTATTAAAAAAATAGTTTATAATGTTTTTTACAGCGATCACAATACAATTCTCGACTCAGTTTTGCGTAAAGCCTCATGATTTGGTACGGTCACTTGTCTATTGGTCAAAACTGTACAACCTGGCGGCGGCCAAGTGGGCGTCATTTTGCCCGGTGAACGGGATAACAGTTTATCGCTCTACCTCGTTAGTCATGGCCAACGTTACTAAAACAATCAGCTGGGAAAGTCATCTTTGAAAGCTGGGTCGTTGGCGTCCCCCGAGACCGAGCTAAATACGATAACAGCGCCACCCTTTAGCGAGTCACTGATTGTTCCCAGAGTACTAAGAACCGCCAAGATGGCGGTTCAGTCTCTTTCTTTACTGTGGTCACCATAAACTTTTAGAAAATCGTGTTTTTGCGTAGAAACAGACGGAAAAAGCTCTTTTTGTGGGGACTTTTATTGGAGATTAGAACAAAATGACAGTCGCGAAATGTTTTCTAAAAACTTTAGTTTACAAGGTTTGCGGTACAATTAATATTGTTTTTATACAACCATGTCACACCAGTGATTTCAGATAGCACGTCCCGACCAGAGCGCGTCCTAACTTCGGTAGTAATTTGCGGCGCGTTCACCTGGCAGACGGGGGTTGGCACCCCTGATACTTTTTACACCTTATATGTTTCGGCGCCAAAATGGCCGATTAAAGTCAAAATAGAACCGTCACAGTAGACGCTATCCCCCCCCCCCCCCCCCCCCCCCCGCTCTAGATTGCCCCAGACGGCGTAAATAATACAAAAAAAAAAATGTTTTCGTGGAAAAATTTACAAAAGAATTATGTGTCCCATCTAAACCCTTTAGAACTTTTTTGACAGCGGAGCTGTTAATGGCTTTCCCCAGTATCGTGTCCGCGGGTCAGCAAATGTCGACACAAAACTCGGGGCAGCTACCGCCATCTATAAACGGCTTCGGCAACCATACAACGGGCTTGCCGGTTGTCAGGTTGCCGCAATCGCTCATGGATGGTGGCAACCTTTCCAGCCTTTCCACTCTGGCTTGCCGACTTGAGGTCGGAAAGGTGTTTATGGGGACTGGTGGAAAGGCTGAAAGTTTTTTTTTTATTTTATTTTTATTTAAGGTAGGTACTCAGATTTAAAATTTTCAGTGGAATTTGCTGATATTTTTTTCTGCTTTGCGGTCATCCATGTCTCGCCAGCAATATGGGTTCGCCTATACCAAGAATGTCTCCCTCTAAACTCCGGCGTGTTGAGACAACCAAAATGCGGGGGAGGTGGCGGATCATTATCTATAGCTTTATTATATCAGCTTTATGGGCTCGGACACTGTTTACATGCAACCCAATAAACTAGCCGCAGAGGAAGTGCCCACAGTAGCATGGTGCGAATAAAGTCGATGCGACACAATTCGGCTGCAAGCTTGACCGAGAGGCTACTTCTGTGTTGCACCAAAATTCGACCCGAAACCACCCATAGAAGCGCGAGGCGTTTGCTTCCGACGTTCATTCTCCAGCACACGCTCGTTGCTTTCCGCCGTGCTTTGACTGCGCGTGCACACTCGAAGCTCAGGAGACGCCGACGTGTTGTCGGAGGCATGAAAGCTCGTGCATGAGGCGGGACAACTGAAAGACATCCCTGCCCTTCTTACCCTGTCGCTGAATACGGCAGTTTGATCCCGTGCGAGCTCTGCACTTTGCTTGTGGTGTATGCCGGTGCCAAAATAAATCGTGCTTTGCATAAATTCTAGTTTGTACGCAGAGGTAGGAAACCCCAACAATATATGCCGGCACAATTTTGCTTTTGTTGCTGCGATTTGTAGAAATGTGGCTTCGTGTGCGGCGTGCCTAAGCATTTGAGTACACAGTCCTTTCCTTTTTCTTTTTTTTTTGTGAATACATAATTTGCGGGTTGCTTATAATTGTTTTCTAATGTAAAATACCGTAATAAAATAGTTTTTATATGCAAATTATTAGGTGCGCATGACTCGCACATTGCACAGTTTAAATACATGTACGTTTTGGATGAAAGCTCCTCAGACTTTGCGAGGAATTTATTTGTTATTGCTTTGAATTTGCATTGAGGTAACACTGACAAACCTCTGGAATTCGCTGCAAAGTTTTTGTCAAGTACCGGATACGAGAGTCCCCCAATGAAATCAAATTTGCCCGAGGAACCAACTTGTTGATTATATTTAGGAGACACCAGCTGAACAAACCAAGCATACAGATGTAAGGAGGACGAGAGAGACGCATTCAACCGCTGGACTATATACCAACTGCATTTAATGAAACACTTCATCTTCATCGACAGGCTAGGATCAATCATACCTAGCTTGCTTCACTTCTTTCTTTTTTTCCTCATTTTTAAACTAAAGCATCCTCCTCGTCTGTCTACTTGTGGGCGGTACTTCCACCTCGCAAGAACGTCTTCTCTTCTCTGGTTAAGGTCACGGATGGTGAACTAGCGCAGATGTCCCCTTCTCTTGTATGTTTAGAGCTTCTTAAACCTCACGTGCAAACCGGTTTCGATGGTGCCCCATGATGGTAACTTTGTTTAGGTTCGCCTTGCACTTGGAGTCAAGGCAGTGTAGGACTAAGTGACCTGCTGCCGTCAAGTTCTTCAAACTATTGGCATGTTCCCGAGTCCTATCATTTATGCACCGCCCGGTCTGGCCGATATAACAGCGGCTGCATGTCAGAGGTATGTAGTATATTGCCGTGCGCGCAGCTGGCCAAGTAGGCAGCGCGCGCGTGACCTAACGGTTATCGTACCTGGCTCCCACGCGAAAAGCCAGGGTTCGATTCCTTGGAGCGGCGCATCTTTTTGTTCCGCCTTCAGAGAAACTGCAAACTGCGTCAGCCGCCGACCGAGTCGCTGCCGACCACGTGAATCTGCCGCCGCGATCAAGTGTTGTCGCACCCGTCGTGACCGATGCAGCTACCCTTGGCGAAGTTCTTCTGGAAGGTAACCTCCAGTTGCTCCTGGGAAGAGGAATAGGCGTCGCAAGAAGAGTAGCTGAACTTCAGGATGGGCGCACTGTGGTCCTCGTGACGAATTTCCGACAAGAAACGCACCACCTCACTAAAGGTGGTGTGGGCCACGTCGAGGAACTCCGAAACTCCGCCGAAGTCGTCGCGATTGCTGAAGAATCATCGCCCGCTCAGCAAGACTTTACGTCGCCAGCGCAACTTGACATTGACCCTAAGCTTCCGGACCTAAAACGACGGCAGCTGAGTGACCTCATCACCGAATACCGGGACTGCTTTGCGGCGCCGTCGAATGTGCGCCAAACTGCCGTTGCGAAGCACCGAATCGTCACCGAGGACGACGCGCGCCCTGTTCATCGATCGCCGTACACAGTCTCCGCTAAAGAAAGGGAGGTGATCCAGGAGCAAGTCCAAGAGATGCTAAACGACGACATAATCCAGCCCTCAAGCAGTCCTTGGGCCTCTCCAGTCGTACTGGTTAAGAAGAAACAACATGATTCTCGAATTTACCAGAATTCTAGTCTGCAGGAATAAACAAAAAGATGCGCCGCTCCCAGGAATCGAACCCTGGCTTTTCACGTGGGAGCCAGGTACGATAACCGTTAGGTCACGCGCGTGCTGCCTACTTGGCCAGCTGCACGCGCGGCAATATAACCTCGTTGTCGCACTGGGCATAAACGGTCCTGTGATTGCTGCCACACCCCTTGCTGTTGCTGGTTTGCCCCTGATTGACCTTGCGGCACAACGAATAGGCCTTATTGGGCGCCGAACACAGCACTTGTACCTCGTGCCGATTTGCCATCTTTTTTAACCTATGTGTGATCCCATGAATATATGAGACAACCACAAACGGTCCTCTTTTCTTTTTTTGCTGTGTGGAAGGATCGTTGCGTCCGCAAGTCGTCCTGATGGTGCGGCAAATTCTTTCGCACACGGAGGCAATTACATGTCGTGGGTAGCCCGCGTCTTCGAGTCTGGATATTTGCAACTCAAAGCTTCGGGAGATCTGATGCTCACAAGATTTTTCAGGCTAGAAAACAGGGCTGTGACAGCTACTGCCTGCTTAACAGTTTTTGAATGCTGCGACGAGAAGGGGAGAAACCTTTTGCCTGAACGGGCTTGGTATCTCCAGCAAACATGATCTGCTCTGAATTCCAAAACCAAATCAAGAAACTTGATGGTCTTCCTGACTGGAAGCTCATGCGTGAAAGTGAGCCCCATGCATGACTACTGAAAACTCCTCAGAATGTTGTTCAGGCACCCGTCGTTATGATCGTGAACTGCTGTAGTGCATAAAACGAGGAAATCATCTACATACCTAAATATCGCCGCGATTCTTGAATCTTTAATGCTTTCTTGGATGGCACGCCCGCACGCTCCGAGAAAAAACTTCACACAGATGTGGGGCCACTTGGGATCCTATGCACACGCCACTTCTCTGCACGTAGTGGCGATCTTGGTAGGACACCACTGTGGCTAATAGGTAATAGCCCAAAAGTTCTAAGAAGGTATCCACTTGCATCCCTGCCGCATTCTGGAATGACGTGAGGCCTTGGTCTTCTATGTTTTACCGAACAACTTGTAGTAGACGTGCATGCGGGATGGAGTAGTAAGTGTCTTGAACGTCCATAGAAAACCCAGAAACAATTATGTTCCCCTTTTCTTTAAGAAAAGATGTCACATTTTCAAAATTGGAAATCCGAAAAGGGTCTTGCATCGAAACAAGGTTGATCTTTTCGGAAAGAACTTTGGACACGCAAGCTTGCCACGTGTTCCTCTCCGAAATAAATGCCCGGAACGGACTTCCCTCTTTGTGCGTTTTGGCTGAGAAGAACACCGTTAACTGGTCACTCTTGGCTGCCTTGATCTTGGAGCACAAACCACCCTGATGGTTTTTCTCTAGTATCGTGAGAATGGCTCTTTTTGTTACTTTTGTTCTATGACATCAACTGAAACAAAATTCTTGTCCATGGCTTGAAGGGCTTTTTCTCCAAAAGCCCCCGAGTCAAGAACTACAAAACCTCCTTCCTTATGGGAAAAACAAAGTTTGAGGTCTCGGAAGAGGTGGTACTTCCAACACTTCCGAGGTGCAAGTACCGCCCACAAGTAGACAGACGAGGAGGATGCCTTAGTTAAAAAATTAGGAAAAAAAAAGAAAGAAGTGAAGCAAGCTAGGTATGATTGATCCTTGCCTGTCGATGAAGATGAAGTGTTCATTAAATGCAGTTGTTAGTCCAGCGGTTGAATGCGTCTCTCTCGTCCTCCTTACATTTATATGCTTGGTTTTTTCAGCTGGTGTCTCTTAAATATGTGTAACCAACGTGCTCAACTCTTTCCTGTGGTTTGTTGATTATAAAACGGGCTTGCTAGATATGATGTAAAACATAATCTATTTTCATAGTCCAGTTTGGTACGTACAACATGCCGGGTAGTATGCGGGGAAGAGTGCAAAGGCAATTGGACTGAAACTCAAGGATTCGAGTGCATGTTTGATTCGCAACAAGTAAATAATGCTGCGGATTATTCAAGCATTGGAACTATATCTCAATAGACCCTTTCCTAAATTCAGTGCCATCCGGTGGTTCGTAAAGCAGTGTAGGTTTCGCCATATCAATGGCGGGAATGAACTTGTATCGGCACCGTCACTTTCGCAAGTTACCGGCATGCGAGGAATTGTTCAGTGTGAGTTCTTTATTGATCACTTTCAATTCGATGGTGACCAAGAACCTGCATTCAGAACAAAGCTCCAACCCCCCTGAGATGCCTCGAGAAAATTCTATACACCAAATTGCTTTAAAGCCGATTGTGTGTCGCCCACAGATTGACTGTATCTGAGTTATTAGAAATAAACGCTTACGTACCTTTGTGTTCCATTCATACGTCGCGTCGTACTGACCCCCCAAGGTACAGGCCTCGCATCATCCCCTTAGGAGCATCTTCAACGTCTTTCTTTATCAGTCACTAGAAGGTCGCCATTGGCATGGCACGGATGCCGCTCCACAGATGATGATAGTAATCAAAGTGGCCAGACTGAATTTCGGAAAGGGTCTATATCGTCTTCCTTGGCACAGCATTTTTTCACACAATGCTTTAGCGGCGATTCTTTCTGCAGATTGTGAATCCGACCAGTGGTGAAGCCCTGAAAGCAAATGAAATTGGCGAGCTCTGTTTTCGAACACCCGCGGCATCTAGAGGCTATTACAAGCGTCCTCTGGCTACTGCACAATTCAGAGACCGTGACGGATGGTGTCGGTCTGGTGAGTATATCGTTATATAATTCTAGTCTTGGTTTGGCACTAGTCCGAATGGAAATGAGTCTCACGTCCTTATATTTACAGCGTGTTGTTAACACTCTCCCTTTTTGGTGAACGAACAATTAGAGCTAGTTCTTCTCTGCCTTCTCCAGGGGATCTCGCGTACCACGACACAGATGGTCGAATTTACTTTGTCGAGAGAATCAAGGAAATGATCAAGTGCCTGGACAACCAGGTGGTCCCGGCGGAACTCGAAGAACTGCTGCTCGCCAACCACGACGGAATCGCGGAGGTGGCTGTGGTTGGCCTACCCCACTCGGTCTACGGCGAAGCACCGGCCGCGGTTGTCGTGCCCAAGAAAGATATCGGGAACGGCGGTCAAGCAATGGAAAAAGAAATCAAGGGAATTATTGCAGGTATCTCTCCTTCATTTCAGATTTCAAAGCAGTGCCGCGTTATATTGCACGACATTTCTCCTCACTAAAATGCGTGACATAAATAAGGAGTATTAATTTGTTTTCGCGGGATGTTTTATAGCACACTGTAGAAACGGCGCCCGCACAATAACAAATCCATCTTTCAGACACCATTGGTCTACGCTTTGACGAATACTTTCCTGAGAACTGCAATGTAGAGCCTTTCGATTTAACGAATAAGGTGTCACGGGGTTATTTTAATCATATTACAAAATATTTTTTTTTTAATTCTTTTTTCTTCACTGCAGTACCGTCTAATATACTGCCAATATCTATTTAGAGTTCTGGCAGATGTTCGACTTTAAAGATCGGAGAGTTGTCGTAGACTGGTCACATGCAATACAATTTTCAAATTGTCGCACGCCCTGTGTTTTAGATCTGTTGCCTAAATGTCAATCAGCGAATGCAGTAACTTCACATATCAAACTCTCAATGAGCAAGATACACCTAACAATTGTATGCGCCTTTAACGCTATGAATAAAGAACTCCGAACATGAATTTTTCAGTTAACATTTGCCCCAAAGTAACCCTTTACATCAGTACAATGAAGATAAGCTGGTAAATGTTGAACTTAACGACAGTGACCCCGAGACATTTGAAATAAATACTTGGCAAGGAGTAGAAGACCTATTCCATCTCTACACACTGATCGTTTACATTGCAATGAAAAATTATTAAATAATAGCGACTCTAAAACAAGAACTCGTGCACGTATGTTCCCCTGCCGGAGGTCTGGGTACCCAGTCATTTTAATATTATTATATAATGTGTCGGGGGATGTGGCGTAAAGCTGTATAAAATCGTACTTGCGCCCGCGCAAGGTAACTGGACATCTGAAGTCGGACATTAGCGCAAATAGTATTACAGGGCTTTGCAATTCATCAGACCTGCCTAGCGGTAGGGCCGTACAAGCACATGGGTGACGCTCATCGTTAATAGTCTATTTTTGCTGACCTAATTCTAATAAAAAGGACGGTTTCTCTTTTCTCCCAAGGGACTTGTGCTCGGCACAAACATCTCTATGGGGGCGTCTTCTTCATGGAATCTCTTCCGAAAACGGAAACCGGAAAGGTTCGGAGGAAAGCACTCGTCGACATTTGGGCCAGCAGTATCCGCGGCTGACCCGTTATCGGGAAAATAGACAACTTTCGTAAACCACGCTGCTTCAAGCAGCATATTATGAAAAGTATATTTTTTTTTACATTATTGCTTTATTACATCTTTATTTCATGATGGTGTGCGATCAATAGATGACTGACTTCAATAAAGATTTCACTCATTATGATTATGTTTTTGTTTGATATCTTCATTTTTTGTTACAGATAAATCGTTGTCATTGAGGCGTTTTTAGAAAAGATCAAACCACCATGTCCGGTGACCATTTTTAATATCGATGAAAAAATATATATATTGCTGGCTTTATGCCCAAAAGAATGAAACCTATCCTTGTTTTCGGAAAAAAAACTTTTTTGTCTTTCCGGAAACAATTTGTAAGCACCCCCTCAGACACGTGCGCGTTTTGCGTATCCCGCGATGTTGACATTTCGGGTGGCTTTCCCCAAAAAAAAAAACCGTTCTGGCTACGGGTCTAGAAGTATTCACTGACAAATCGGGCATAGGAAGAATTGACAAAAAGTTCTAATCCCCGAGTATTAGAATAGTTGAGAAAAAAATCGCAAACACGACACCTTGCGCAATAACGCCATGGATTAAAGAATATTTTTCTCCGTATCTATAAAAGATAAGATCTTCAAACTTTGCCAGTGTGTTGCCCTGTGTAAAGTTAATTTTTGCCTGAAATATTGTTGTCCTGGTTAGCGGGAGAAATTTACAAGAATTGCTCACACAGGGGCATTTAACTAAAAATGCATCATTTTGAAAGTCAATTAAAAAAAAGGCCATCTTTAATATTTTTGAACTCTCTGAAACTAACGTTTATAATATGTACTAATAGAGTCTACAAAACATGATGCCATATTCGTGTGGCTTTGAAGTTATAAAGCGAGAAACATGGCCCAATCGACGCTAACGTGATTGCCTTAAATGGGTTGCCCACAAACCTCTTCTTCACCATTTCATTATTATTAAAAAGCATAAAAATGCTACGGGGTAGTCAGGAAAAGACAAATTGACAGCACAGAAGTGGACGGTAGTTTTCAAAGGAAAATTCCTAACGCATTTTCGTAGAACCGACCCAAAACTGCCCAGGGGCCTGTGAGCGCCAATAGATCCGCCTCCGTGGAGGGCCGCACAACGCGTAGAAAATAAAAGATACTTATAAAAAAATTCCGACTACCTGAGATTGTTTGTATTGATTATTTTCAGATAAGATCGAACGACCATGGCCGATCGACATTTTATTTTTTTTATTTTTACCAAAATATATATTTTTTACTTGTGCAAGCGCAAAGAATATTCAAACTTTTTTTGCGGAAAATACATTTTTTATCGAGGAAAACGAAATTACTAAGTCGCTGTCGGTTACGGGCACGTTTTTGCGACTTGCGTGAAACCGTCCTTTTGGACATTTATTAAAGAAAAACTATTGTCATTCTAGGTTTAATGTTTTTGTGCAGATACTCAACATAAAATAAAAGTAGGCAAGCAAGCATTATCGATTACGAGGCAATTCACAGCTTTATGAATCCGGATCTTGAAAACTGGAAATTTAATTTTTTTAAATGATTTGGACGCGTCTGTTTTATATTCGCATAAATCGTCATTAAAATTGAAAATGATAACCTTTATAAAAGAATACACTGAAATTGAGACAGGCTACTGATTTTGCAATAATTAGAAAACCAGTTTTAAATGAATTCCATAGTAATTTTTCTTCTGCTTTTCAGAGATCAAGGCTTATAATCCGGCCTATCGGGGCCTTTAAATATGCTCTGCAATAGGTTTTTTTTTACTTTTTCTTTTATTTTACGTTGTTTTAAATATACAGAATTGCCGTAACGGGAGTAGAGAAAGATAGGACGTTGCTGATTTCAAACAAGGGGAAGCAAGGGGTCGAAAAATGTAGGAACTCTGTGAACAAAAAGCACTGTGACAGGAGTTCGTGAAAAATAAGAATTCATACAAAAGATTACAGATGAGTTTGAAGCATAAGTCAACAATTTAATTACAAATTTCTCGGATCAGTGAATTTCCGAGAATACCATTTGTGGGGAGGCTGGGCTGCTGACGACCAGGTCTAAATAGTGATAAGAAAGTACACTTGTTAGTAATCAAGATCCTGTGGACACAATCGGAGCTTGTTGCGTGAATTCTTTCTGCCGGACGCTGACCTGAGTCGGTCAAGGCGCTCTGCTGGCACTCCGAGGAGGAACATTTTTTTCCCCCCGTTTTGCCTGTGGCGATCACAGTTCGTTTCTTCTCAGTGGCACCGCAAGCTCGCGACATCGATCTGCTTTTCGCAGCCATAGGAAACTTTACTTTTAAAGATACATTTTTTCTGCGTCTACTGTTCTTGCTAAAACAGCTGTGGTTGGAAGTGTCGGACCGCGTACACTTCCACAAGTGACAGGACTGAATTCCACGCAAAACGGGAACAGAGTCCCAGTCCTTTGCTTTCATGTCCCTGAACGCTTTGACGTAAGCTTTCGGGAGGTGGATTAGCTTCACGTTCGGCAGTTTAGTGTTCAGTGGGGCAACCTTCTCTGCGCCGACTTGATCACGGACTTGAAGGGCCGTTGGAGGCTGTACAACGTTGCCTGGTGCTTGACACGACCCCCGACTTAATCACAGGCACTCTTGCCATGTCAAGTTGCGGAAAAAATACACCTCGCTAACGCGTATGTGTGGCTCTGCAACTCGTGCATAGTTCGTACTTGTTCTTAAAGTGGCTTGCTGCACTATCACTTACTTAGGTCACATAAGCATACCTAAATTTGATTCCACGATTCTCCAAACCGTTGTCTTATAAATTAACTTACATACAATCTCATTCAATCGAAATGATTTTTCCTTTTTTTTTATGTATCTTTATTTTCTACGCGTTGTTCGGCCCTCCACGGCGGCGGATCTATTGGCGCTCACAGGCAGCGCAGGCTCAGGTTCTGCCGCGCCCTACTTCCCATATCGTGTTACCGCCAAGGTTGTAGGCTGATCTGTTTGCAAAGTCGTTCCGGTTGCTTTCTTTACGTCGCATAGACGGAGACGCTCTACGCCGGCTGTTGAAACAGGCACCGCGAAGCATGTAACAGGGTGGCGCACCTCGATCGCTCCGGCCTATGGACATTTTTGGGTCGGTTGTGCGAACATTTATTAGGAATTTTCCCTTCGAAACTACCATTCACCTCTTTGCTGTCAATTTGTTTTTCCTGACCACCCTGTAGCATTTTTGCGCTTTTTAATAATAATGAAATTGCGAAGAACGGGTATGTGCACGCCTCATTTATGGCAACCGCGTTAGCATCAATTTGCCCATTTTCTCGCTTTATAGCTTAAAAGCCACACAAATATTGCGTCATGTTATTACAGACTCTGTTAGTACATATTATAGACGTTAATTTCAGAGAGTTTAAGGAATATGAAAGATGGCCTTTTTTAATGATTTTAATATAATGTAAATTTAATTAAATGACCCTGTGTTAGCCATTCTTGTAAATTTCTCCCGCTAAACAGGACAACAATATTTCACGCAACGATGAACTATATGGAGGGCAACACACTGGCAAAGCTTGAAGACCGTAGCTTTTATAGATGCGGAGAAAGATATTCTTTAATCCAGAGCATTATAGGGCAAGGTACCCTGTTTGTGATTTTTTTCTCAAAATAACTACCGTAATACTCGGTGATTAATACTTTTTGTCAATCCTTCCTACGCCTAATTTGTCAGTGAATATTTCTAGACCCGTAGCCAGAACAGTTTTTGGGGGGAAGCCGCCCGAAATGTCAACATCGCGTGATACGCAAAACGCGCACGTGACTGAGAGGGTACTTACAGTTTTTTTTTTTCGCAAAAATTTTTTTTTTTTTGAAAACAAGGATTGCTTTTATTCTTCTTGGCATAAATCCAGCAAAATATATTTTTTTCATCGAAATTAAAAATGGTCGCCGGACGTGGTTGTTCGATCTTATCTGAAAACGCCCATTGTCATGAGGGATATGTTCTTTTCGGTGTGCCACAAGTTTGGTAAATTTTGGCAACATCGCTTTCTAGAAGACGTTATCATATAAAAAATGCTTCATTTTTGTAGAAAATAATACATAACGTACGGTCGGCATTGAAATTGATTAGCACAAGTAAGAGCCCGACGGCCGGAAGCGTAAAATCGTAGTACGCCAAGAGAAAAAGAGAGAGTGGTTGGGCCGTTGCCGTCTTTCTATTTCGGGGGTCTTTTAGCATACCGTTATAGTTGGCAAAGAATATTTTTTTCTCTTTTTCTACCCGGATATTTTGTCTATGATCATCTCTAGCTCAGCGTCTCAAAAACTACGAACGATGGTGAAACTTGGTGAAGCAATGAATAGAAAATAAGAAATCTCTGCTCTCAACAAGTAAGAAAATAAAATACTATTGAAAAAGGGCTAAGCGGTTGATGGATTAACCAATTGATGGTTTAATCACGATTACATGGTGAATCGGTTCAACTTGAAGCCGGGTAAACCAAGCAAATATAAACATATTTATTTATTTATTTATTTATTGTACCCTCAGGGCCCGAGGGCATTACAGAGGGGAGTGGGTTACAAAGTAAAATCACTAAAAAACAAAATGACAACCTAAGAATAGAAACACGAACATAAGAAATTTTAACTTAGTAAAGTGGTTAAACAACGCTTAAACATGGTGGCATCTGTTACAGACACAACTGACGATGGAAGGTGGTTCCACGTGATTGTTGTTTTGGGGATGAATGAATTATAAAAAGTAGTGGCTTTACAAACAGGTAGACCGATTTTGTGTTGGTGATCGACGCGTCGCGAGACATATGAGGGGGGGGTTAGTAATTTTTGAAGCAAGGAAGAATTGTGATGATAAATTTTATGAAACAGACAAAGACGGGTTAACTCACGACGTGAAGAAAGGTTAGGTAGGTTTAAAAACGTTTTCATGGATGTTACGCTTGCACTACGGTGATAGTTAGTAAGAATGAAGCGAACAGATCTATTTTGAATAGCTTCGACTGCTGTTGTAAGTAAGTCAGTACCGGGATCCCATATAGGGGAGGCGTATTCCAATTTTGAGCGGACAAGGGTTTTGTATAGTAGTAGCTTGAGAGATACAGGAACAGATGGAAAATTACGTTTGAGAAAGCCAAGCATGCGGTTAGCATTGTTAGTTATGTAGCGAATATGAGGCTCCCAAGACAGGTTCGATGAAATATGGATCCCCAAGTACTTATACGATGATACACCTTCCAACAAAACACTGTTTAGATAGTAGAAAGTAGAGTGCGAGTTAAGACGAGAAACAGTCATTACTTTACATTTGTTAGTGTTGAGCTGCATGTTCCATTTGTTACACCAATTAGAAACACAATCGAGGTCAAACTGAAGGATAGCAACATCAGAGGTGTTAGTTATTTCTCGGTAAAGAACGCAATCATCTGCAAATAAGCTAATAGAGGACGAAACGCAGGAAGATAAGTCGTTGATAAAAATAAGAAAGAGCAGGGGACCTAACACTGAGCCTTGAGGTACGCCTGATGTCACGGGAGCTGGACTTGAAGAGGTATTATTCACAGACACAAATTGAGATCGGTTATTAAGGAAAGCGCGAATCCATGAAAGTACATCCTGATCAATGTTAAGTTTGCTAAGCTTATGGAGTAATAGATTATGTGACACCTTATCGAAAGCTTTGGCGAAATCAAGGAAAATACAATCCACCTGGGAACCATGATCAAGAATAAGGTGAAGGTCATGAGTGAAGGTGAGTAGCTGAGTTTCACACGAAAATGATTTACGGAAGCCATGTTGTGCAGGAGCAAAGAATGAATTGGATTCTAGGTGTTGAATGAGATGAGAAAAAATAATATGCTCAAGAAGTTTACACGGAATGCTTGTTATGGAAATGGGAAATGGGAAATAATGCGTTGTTTTTTGTTGTTGCTTTTTTTTACTGACGGGGTTTTTATTTTTGAAACGCAAGCATCATCTTGTTCGTCGGCGCAAAACTAAAAAAAAATACCGACATCATTCTTCATGGTTAGGCCAGGGCTAATTCCAACTCGAAAGCCATGTACAAAGCCCTGCACGCGGAAATTCTCCAACAGTGCCAAGATGGACAGAAGGCTTGAGTCCCGCAGCTTCACTTTCCCTAATAGTGCATCCAGTCAGAGGCACAGCTGTAGGGCTTTGGGGCTTTTTCTTTCGCTCCTGTGGCGTCGACGGCCGCCGACGCATTTTTCGTATTCCCTCGTTGAGGTCGGTCCCACCATAATGACGCTCGTAAAGTGTTTGCTACTCGTGGCGTTGTCAATACTCTCAAAGCAGCCGATTTTCACAACTCCAGCCGCTCGTCATGCCGCTCAATGGCGGCGGGACACAGTGTCAAATGGTCAACAAAAGGTCCGGGAGTGTCGCTGTATCGTTCCATGGCAGAGGTGACGAACGGTGAACTGCGGTGGCGATTGCGGTGCTTCCTCCTTCCTCGGATAGTGCCGGCCGCAAGAAAAGTAGTGCCTCTCCCGGTTAAAACTTTAAACGTCTCTCGAACGTGTGTCTATAGTGCAGCAAGGTTGATTGTGAAGACGCAAGAAACTCCCTCATGCCGAATAATGCCAGAAAAATCCTTTGCTTTCGCAGCTAACATGATAATCTAAGTGTTTCTTTTTTTAATTTATTTGACTGCGTTTATACACAGCTAAAAATGTACATTGCTGCGTGTAAAAAAAAAAAAAGCACAACGAAATGTACTTTTGCTTTTTCAGCGATATTATACCTGGAATAATGGATTAAAGGGAGGGCGATTATAATACTAAAAGTTTGAACCCGGTTATAGCCGGGTTAAACGTTTTAATCGACGCCCCCTACACGGAAAAAAAGTACACACCCATACGACCCATATCACCATATCAATGAACCGTATGCAGATTTAAGAAGTAATTCGTAACAAGCAACGGATTGCTTGTAATCCTTTACTTTTTCAAGTAATTTGTCATCGCCTCGTTACTTTTTTTTTCGGAAGTAATTTGTAACGTAATTTCGTTACAAAATATTGTAACTGATTACTTTGATTACTCGTTACTTTTTTTAAAATATGAGCATTATACAGTAACTGGAGCATTACGAGTAGAACTTTCAGCAGCATAAAGAGAGCGAGTTCAACAAAATACAAAACACCAGGAAGGGGGAAATAGCCGAAAAGAAAACACGATTTTTTTGTATGACCGGTCACTAGAACCACTAGAAAAATGGCCAAGGCATGTACAAATATACGAGAGGCAATTATCAAGTAAGACAACGCCGAGTAGGCTCTCCGTCGCCTTCCATCGTGTTTTTCTTCTTCTCCCGGGCAAAAAAAAAGCTCTTCATGTTTTTTTTTTTCTTTTTTTTTTTTTTTTTACACTGTTTCAGCCTTTCCAACTTCTTCGACGTCTCCCGCCACCTCCACAGACATCCAACGCGGGTCCATGCCCCCTCGATTCGCGGGCTCACAACTTCCGTAACAGGCGATGTAGCCTCGCGCGAGGGGGTTGAATTATCTTTGCCTTTGACGTGTGGTACTGCATTCTAGCACGCTCTTGAGGTAAGGCTAAAAACCGCCCGGCACGAGGCTAAGAGCATCGTCTTCGATGGTATGGACGATACTTTTGGTTTACTTGTCTGGGCATGGTGGTAGAGTCCACTCCTCACTTTACAGTCAACTGTCAACATAAAGTGTTGTGTGTGGGGGGTGGGGGTTCGGCCATCAAGGAGTGCTCACAAAGAGAGGTAGAGAGAGAACGGGTAAAGGTGGTGTGATCGTCCATTGTTTTGTAAGGTCAATGGCCACCACTTCTTTCGTCTCTATGCCCTCCCCTCCCCCCTGCCTCCACGAATATTGGTATTAAAGTGAGAGTCGATGGACGATCGATAACCCGTAACCGCCACTTTTTTTCTGACTGGTCGAGTTTTTGGTCATGGAGTGTCCGTCGTCTCCATGGCCATCTCTTAATGAGATGTTCGAAATTCAGATCATTAAGGAGAATGCAAACGTAGAGTTTCAGTGCATGCTTTCCTTGCCAAAAAGACACACATTGTTATCAGCAAGAACAGCAAACTCTAATCTACGGAAACACATCAAGGTAAGCTGGGACACCTGCATTCTGCATTGGCTATTGTAACGATAGAACCTTGTAACGATAGAACCAAGTTTTTTTTTCTTTTTTTGCGAATAACAGGAAGCTTTCGTAGATCACTTCTTTAGCTCCGAATCTCGTAGTGGAGGTAGACGCTGCTTCTGAGCATGCGCACCGCTAGCTTTGTCTGCACAATTCCAGGGATCATTTCCGGAGGCCGTAAGCTAGCGGGATGGCGGGTGTAGTTGCATCTTTCGGTGCCTTAATTACCAGCTTACAGGTGAACGGAGTGCACCTACACTCTTTTTCTTAAATACAATATTTCATCGTTACGAGGACTGCCATAATACGGGCTCATAAGAAATTAAATGTAGTGTTGCAGAACATTTTTTGGAAAATATCAAAATATTTTTTTGATAAGTGTACGGAAAAAGTAACGTGAAAGTAATTTCTAACGTAACGAGTAAAATAATCAGTTACATTTCAGCGAAAGTAATTTTTAACGGTAATCCAGTAAATTTGAGGCTCGGTAATTTGTAATTCTAATCTTCTTTACATTTTTCAATTAACCAGCACACGTCTGATCGTATGATACATTAGATGCATTTTTCTCATTAAAGAGCGCACGCGTGAATTTAAGGTTTGGCCTTGGTTGTATATTATACTTTACCTGTCAAACGACGTATAAATCGCATTGTTTCTCTTGCACCAGTATTTAGTAACTTTATACTCGGCGATATTTTAATTAAATAAATGTGGCGCACATCATCGGCAGTATTTTGCGTTTTAGGTAAGCAATACGTGTATACGTTAGGCAGATTGCCTTGAATCACCTAAAATTCTCCGCTCTTCTGACAAAACCCACTTCATTTTTAGATTTTTATTCTTATGTTCCTCCGTGTTGCTTTTTCAGATATGTGTCTTGCGGGTGCATGATTATTTCTCGTTTTTTATGAAAACTCCACATGCACGGTCACACATGGCCGGCGAAAGCCCGAGGCAGACGAGCGGACTTTCGGAAACGCGCTGTGGGAACAAGTGCTACACCCGCCACGTGTCACCATTCTCGGTGATTGCTCCTTTCTGCTATTTTTACTTAAAACCAACTGAACATGTTCTTTAAAAAAAGGAGCGAGGTATTGTTACTCGTTGCACATACAGACCGAATATGTGTTACTCGTTTGTGTTCTTGGAAAGTAACAAACTTGCTACTTATTTCTCAAAATAGTACCAAATATACAACTGATGCGTTGCTTGTCACGCGCGCCATGTAACGCTCTGCCAGAGAGCCACGAATAAATCTGGGGTGCAGAGCGGTGGTGACGGCTTTTACTGGTTCAACGAACCATGTTTGCGCCGCACACCTGTCGTTGAGCTGGCAGCCCCAATTCCAGGCGGTTGCGCACAGACCGCGTGAGCTGCTGCCAGCGAAGCTATAGACTCATCAAACATGGGTGAGTATATGCTTTCGAGCTAGCCTCTCGTCTTCAAGAATCGGGGTTTCTTATATTCATTCTAGTCACATGACTTCCCTGTTCTCTTTACAACGTTCATTGCTATTGTTGGTAGTAATATGTATCTTTTCCAGCGCACCTCTCAAGGTATTGTAGCCGGGTACGCTGTTTATCAGTGAGCACGACGCGGGTGTCGGCACTGAATGTGCGCAGGAGCGTTCCGAAACTTGGTTGGTGCGGGAGTCCATTGTCCATTTTCGTACTTTTTGTCTCCACAAAGGACATCCTTCCATAAATTTTGCTTCCACCGAACTCTAGATTCTCTCTGGGCTGATTAACATTTATTATATGTTAAACACAAAAAAATTACGACAGATCGTTATAGCTATTGCATTACACTTTTAACCGTGTTCACTGGGTCCTTTCCCGCGATATTAGCATAGTCTTTTCTTCCGAGAATGAACAGTTTGGTGGCATCAAAATAAAAAGTTGGTCGAAATTTGAAAAATAAACTTTTGGCACGCCGCCGATTTGTCACGTTCTAGATGCGACAAATATTACCGTGGCCAATGGCATGGCTGTAATATATACGGGGTGTAGAGAGACATACCGTTGTTCGCAGTCGTCTGCCAGTAGGGGTCGAAGTTTCTACTTCGTCACACTGTTTACAGACAAGCCCGCGATTGCCCACGCCGGGTGTGGGCACTGCGGGTGCGGAGAAACTTGATTCGCGTGAGGGCAAAACTACTGCGCATGCGCAAGACCGACAGCAGTGCGGCCGTAGCGGCGTGACGCCAAAGAGTTTAGTAGGTGTATACACTCCGTGCGGGAACTATAGGGGGCGCTTTCAAAAACGCGCGCAGCGCCGCTAGTGGAGGAGCTGGCGTTCGACCGTGAGGCACGTTCAGCAGCCTGCGGCGCCTTTTCGCATGCCAAGCTGTGGCGGCGGAAGCGCGCACGGACGAAACTTTTGCTTTTTGAGCCGATACGTTGAGGGTGACGTTGCATGAATGCTGGGGCAGACCTAAAAAGGGCATTTAGCTGTTCTCCTCTTCTTATATATTGAGTTTTAGTCGTTATTCGGGGCGATTTCTCTAGTTGCGGCCAAAAAAGGAGTTGGAGCAATTTTCCGAAAAGCAAGAAGGCCGCCACCATAATTGCTTTCAGCGGGAAATTTATTTCGCTCGTCGCTTTAAACGTAAGACTGCTGGAACGATGATATTGGAGGCGAGTGAGATGTTCACTAAGTTTCTGCACGAAGTGTGCCAAGTTTCATTAAGACAGCAGGTGTGAAAGTTGTTTCTAACGAATAAAAAAATAAAGCTGTACGGTATATCGAATATTGGACCCAAAATGTTGTGTTATAGCGGGCTGTGCAAAGTGCAGGTTTGGACACACAGGTGCTTGGACTTGACAGTAACATGGCACAGCACTTATTATACAAAAAAAAGGTGGCATAGGGAAACCAGGTGAAAATTTGGTTTGGGCGGCGTAACTCAATGGGAACCGGTTTTGACCATGAAAAGGCTGTCAAGAGAATACCACTGGTCGGGGGAGGTGGAGACTTTAGAGGTGGGAAGGGACTAGTGGACTGTACTTCCAATTGGAACAACTTTACGAAAGGTGGTTCCAAAGCCGAGAAAACAAAGCTGTCGGCCACCACACGGTTTGGCCGCCAAGGGCTTTTGCGGTCAGCTGTTGTGTAATAACCTGTTGTGCGAGGTGCTGATTTTCGGCCCACAGGTGCTTTGACATGACCGTCACTTGGCACAACACTTATTATAACAAAAATAGTTGACACAGCGAAACCAGGTGGAAATTTAGTTTCTGCGGCGTAACTAAATGGGAACTGGCTTTGACCGTCAAAGGCTGTCAGAAAATACCACTCATCGTGGGAGGTGCACACTTTACAGGTAGGAAGGGACCAGTGAACGGTACTTCCAGTTCGAACCACTTTGCGATAGGTGACTCCAAAGCCGAGAAAAAAAAATGTTGTCTATAGAACTCGGGGTGTCAGTGTTTCCACATCCAAAAGGAGGCTGATCAAGAAAGAAAGCACACCACATGAACTTCCATACTCAAACGCCGATTCTCCAGTGATTCCGAGTTTCATGGTTGTTTTCTTTAGATTTATATTTGTCACTTTTTTTACCGTTCGAATCTTTCTTCATGAAGTACAGATTGCGTGCCATATTTGTCCGGAAATATCATCGACACGTACGATGGGGACGAAACTTCTTTGGAGGGCATTCCTCCAACGAAATTGGCACCGCCTACCCGCGAGTGTGGGATGGCATTTCAGTTCGTCCCATCGGCGCTGACACACGTAGGCGTTACTGGTACGAAAACAAACGCAGAGCGCAAAGCGGCAGTGCAGAATATGTCAGCCGTGCCGACACAGTGGCAGACATGATCGGGACACCAAATTTCTCGCGTCGTACGGCACGGCTCCATCGTTGTCGCTGTCCCACAAAACATCGGCGAGGTGAAAAACTGTGAAACTTTGTCTCCACGAGATACGACGAATAACTATTGAAGCACTTAATGACGCAGCACAGGCAGCACTTCATGCTGTGAACACAGCGCAACAGCACCACTCCGACTTCAACGCATACCAACGTACGTGGCGTGGTTTTGGTTTCGTTTTCTCTGGGGTGCTCACTGCCTACCTTCGGTACCGGCCGCGCTGCGGCGCGCCAGTCGCGTCGCACGGAGTGTATACAGAGCGCCGAATGAACCCCTACGACGATAACGCTGTGCTTTTCTTTTCGACGAAATACAACCGGCGCCTCCGGGGACCTTCGGCTCAGACTTTGTGTTTGACGAGTCTAGGTCACCTGGTCAAAACAATGGGAGGCGATCGTGCGGCACCGCGCGACCTTTGGCACGACGGTTTTCGGGATTTTTGTATTATGCAGGGGACTTAATCTCCGATTAGGTTTATATATGCATTTTCTTCGGAGAACATATGACTGGCGCTTCGCGTGGCATGCATCATGTATCGATAGTCCGCCTGCCAGAGGAGAGGGCGGACGGTATAGACGTTAGTTTGTTTCGCTGCCAGTCACGTGGGTTTCGTCTCTGGTGTGCGGGACCAAAAAGTAGTAAGGCATTTCAACCTGGAAAAATACACCCTGCACACGCGCTCAGAAAAAAAATACTTTTCATCCCAAAGCGTTTGCCCACGACGAAAAGCGATTCAGAAGGGGAGATAAGCTAAAAAAAATAAAATGAAAATACTGCACGCATGCAAAAAAAAAAAAAAAAAGAGTGTTTTAGCGCGGTGTTACAAGGCGGAAGTGAAAAAATAAGAAAGAAAGAAAGAGAAGCTCTCGCCTTACCACGAACTCATCGTGGAAGTTCGCTGCAAATGTTTTTTTGCTATATAAAACTACTTGCTATATCGAACTGATCGTAGCGTTTTCTGCTGTTCGTTATAAACGGGTTGACTGTATACGCGAACAGCGACGACGCAGCATAATTTCGTGTTCTTTGTTGAGAAACCAACTGCAGCTAGGAAGCGCACATCCTGTTCGTAACTAGCCGGCATAAAATGACGGTAATACGGTTTTGGTTGGCTTCATAAAGCCCAGAGCTATCCAAACGTTATCCGACAAACGTCATCGACCCATATCATCCACTTCGAGTGTTTTGCAAGCCGCACAGTACAACTTACAAGTGTAAGGGTGTTTCACCAAACACTGATGCTACATTAAAAGTGGCACTTTCACTTTATATAAAAAAAATTATACCTTCAGCATAACGTTATTCACCGAGGCGGACGTCAGTTAGAGAGTGTAGCGTGGAACTTACCATGGCACCCCGCACTCTGATGTCGCTCCGGGCGCGCAGCTTTTGGCACTGTTTTCTACTTAGTTTTGGTATGGCAGACTCTAGACAGTCTATGTTCACCAAAGAACAGCACGAACAATAATTCGGTTCTCTTACTTTTAGCACTTGCTACATCATATTCGGACGAGGGGCAAGAAATCTGTTTGTAATCTGAAAAATTAGACTACTATTTAAGAATAAGTCGCAAATTTTACGTAAATATATTATTAATTATCACATTTTATTCATACCTTGACGTTTTCCGGCACGTTTTACTTTCATGTTATTGAAAAGGTTTTTAAAAATGTGTCTCTCTGGAAGTTTCGGAGCCAATCGCAACCTCATCTCATGGGTAGAACGATAAAGTTTAACAATACGGGACCAGTCAATGACCTCATTTCCAATGCAAAATTTGTGTGCTTGGAGATTGTTCCTGGTTGTTTTGATGAGGTGCGAAATATCAAAGGTGAAGTAAACATATTAGTTATCAACTTCAGAAAACACGGCTTACCCACAGACACACCAAGTTGGTTGGCCAAGCTTACGTTTGAAGCCTCTTGATCATAGACCAAAGCCTTTACTGTGAAGCCAGTCTTAAGTTCTTGCAATGAGAGAAATTAGAAGACTGCGGATAACAGAAAACGGTGTTGAAGTGTGCACAACAGTGTATGCAAGTGGCTGAACTCACCTCCTGGAAATTTCAGAGAGCACAACACAACAACCAAGGATCTATCTGAAACACCGTTCAACACCGTCATCTGTAAATCCATGGACAATGTCGTTCGCAGAGTCATAAGTCAATTCCCTTTTCAAAGAAATCTCATCGAAAATCAAGGTGCACACACGATTGCAGCCCGACAACCCGACGGAAACAACAGCGCGAGAAGCTCAAGCCGGCTCCACGAACTCACGCCGAGCATGCGAGCAGGCGGGCAGTCATGCGTCACCTTGTTTGATGCAAAGCCGACCGAACACGCCGCAGCAGAAAGCACAAACGGACGGCACGCACGGCACGGACGAACGACGCACAGACGAGCAGAGGCTGAGGCGACGGCGTGCATGCAAGCAGGCACACGGCAGGCCGTGGCAGGCGCCATTCCTCACGTGACTTTTGTGACGTATTAAATTAAAATTATTTAGTCGTTCTAAGTACTTTAAATAATTCTAAAGCATAACAATTTCAAAAATGAATACTTCTCACGGAAAAAGTTCTAACTAATTTTAACCAAATCACGGAAAAGCGCCACGTAGCGGAGGGCATTAAACGCACTATCTGGAACGCGAATCGACTTCTGTGTCCTCTCTTTACGTTTACCATATTACTCTATGGGCGGGGCGCCGCGAGGTGGCGTGTACGCTGTTGACGTCAGTCTGTGTCCTATTGACGTCAGTCAATAGCTCAACGAGGTAGAGGGGCTTAGAGTGATAAACCGGAAGTTCGGAAGTGGCACCCCCCCGGTTGCCGCCATGCTTTACGCAAATGTGACCACTCGTCACGTGACCTCACAAGAGCCGTGACGTCGCAGGTAAGATGGCAGCGCCCAGAGCTGACGGATGCGAGTTTGTTCGGTGCGCGGCAGCCGTGATGTGCAGCGGCTTTCTGACGATTTCGGGCTTTTTCGTGCTCGCTGACGCAGGTATAATGTGAAAAACATGAAGGAAGGAGACTTTATACCCTTTTTGCTCGAGATCGCTCTGGATCATCTGGATATTAACACCTGTGAGACAGCATCAGCCGTATCGCCGTTACCGGTGCTCGGATTCGGGATCTGTTCGAGGATCGATAGAACTTTGAGTGGTTTTAGCATAAAATTTTTGCATTCTCTTAGTTTTGTTTGAACGTTGTAATGTGTGAGAATCGACGCGAAAGGTATACGTCGCGTTAGGGCCTAGGAGAAGTTGTTTCAGGCCTGCGTCACCGAATAACCATAGCAATTCAAGGAGTTAAAGCTCATGCGATCTTTAACCCCTTGTGCTAATCGACGATTCTACATTCGATCGCTTTTCTTCCTTTTTTGGTGAATGCGAAGTGCACACTTATTTTCAGCTACGAGGATGACGTTTTATTGAGTGTGGGGATGAATAAATCGTTGCAGCACCTGCTTCAAAGCTATTCAACTTGCAATAAAAACAATTGTTTTGGTGTATGCATAGACTAACTGCACCTTTTTCTCTTTCGTAGGATTTAGTGCAGCAATACTTTTTAATCAAGAGTGCATTGTATTAGTCGGTCAATTATTTACTTGTTCTAATTACCTGATAAGATGATGAATATTTGTGTTCATCCCTTGCCTGAAGAGCAGTCTTGTTGAAAAATGCTGACCATTCCTTTCGGTCTCTTCAATAGCCTTTTTTGAAGAGTGTGGGTTGCCTATACTTCGTATCATTGTAACCTGGAAAAGGGCAACCGCCACAGCCTCCTCGAGCCAGTCAGATAAACAGAGCGAAGGTGTGTGACAAATCTGTGCAGACAAGCACCCTGAATGACATGTTGTCATGTGCCTCTCTCCAACGAGCATATTGGCTCACCGAGACTGTAGCCTTTGCTGTTTGCCAAGTTGTGATGAAACGAATTACAGTAGCTACTACTCTAATTACCCCAGGCTTTCATACTTCGATCATTTGTTCAACAAGAATGTTATGTACGCCATCACTCTGACCTCGGCTCAGCGCCTATTGGACTCGAATGCTGCATTAGCATTCGACATGAACTGGGGCCCATCCGTATTCTTTACGCCGAAATAAAATGGTGACAGTTGTGTTGCTTGATGGGGTTCTGCAAAGGGTCTATTGTGTCTTACGTATAGGAAATGTCATGCCATATAACAATGCATCAACACATACGATTAAAGTATATGCACAGAGGTGTGCTCCGGAGAAGTGGAATGAGTGCAGCCCAATGCAACAAGTCTGCCAATCTGGCATGTCCCATTAATTAATATTGAAGGGTCAGAGATGAGTGTGTCCTCAAAGGACCTGCGCGTGTGGTGAACACAATTCTTGGTGTATAAACTTTCAAGGCGTAAAGGCAAGCGGAAATAGGTTTATCTGGTTAGTGTATCAAATATGTTTATTTCCACTGGATTACATAATTATTGATTCTTAGTTAATGGTTCCAGAACGAATTCTTTCTGCGACAGTTTCACGTCAGGCGTTCAGTCGTAATACCTGTGGACCTTGTTGTAGGACGACGCTCCTGGCACGTCTGTGTTCAGTTTGGTTGAGTAACAACTTTGACCGACTGATGGCGTCATGTAATCATACGTCATGTGTGCCCACTGACATCTGATGCACTGAAGCTGCCAGGGTGGCTTCTAATCTGCAAAACCTTCCTGGTATTTTTCTGCATCAATGCAGCAAGCTCGGGCACGTATTCATTAGGTGGCTGTGCCTTTTGCTGTACCGTTGACTTGATAGCTGGCAACAATGTTTGTTTGCTATCCAAGAATTTTCACTTCCATTTCGTAATGGAGATTTATTCTGCATCCCACGACTACTGCAACTTGTGCAAGTCTTGTGTGGCAAAGTGAAGTCTCGTGATGCTTGCAGTCCACTTTTGAGAGCAACCAACCATTCTATTTGTTAAGGTCACTGAGCGGCATTCTCTGTGAACGTTGGAAATTGTGTGCTTCGTGGTGTGGACACAGATAATTAGTGTCAGCAAATTATCAGGTATTGTCCTTGGACGACAACCGACACCTGATCAACTCTCCTTGCATGGCCGCTCACCTGCTTTGTCGTGCTTACCTCCCGTCCAGATGAAGTAGATCAGAAGCTTCGGGGTAATGTCGGCACCAGGGACAAAGACCGCCGAAAATAGTCCTCAATCTTCCCCGGACGCTCGTCGAGACGTGGTCGAGGGTCGTTCGGCACAAACCCTTGCAGGCCAATTTATTGGTACGGGAACCTTTAGTAGACATGGTCGGCCTCATGCAGTGGCAGCAGAGTGGTTTTCGGTTGGCCATTCGCAGTACCTTTGTTTTCCTCGGTGTACTTTGTTCAGCGCGGACCTACACTGGTTCTTCCCGATGTCAGGAATGCTTCGGCGTTGGGGTGTCTCGTTGAATTGGCATTGAATAGTAACAGGTAGCCTGTGGTGGTCGTTGTGACTTTGTGGCATAAGTCGCCCTAGTTTCGTCATATGCCGCTTCGCTCGAAGAACTCTCCAGTTGAAATGCTTGTCGAACTTCTTCCGAAACAATCTCGGCGATCAAAATAAAAGCCGGGCAACTGATGGCAGGAACTAGCTTCCTTATCTCCTCCCGGACACCGTTGTGAATGATGTCACGGACGCCTGGGGGGCTGGTGTCGACGTTGCAGCTGGACGACTCGAGTGTTGCGACGCTGGGGAGTTGTTGATAGTGACATGCTCAGGCCTGCAGTGTACATTCAATGTTGGAAGCTTCATTGATATGAACCCGGCCTTCGACTGTTGTCGTGGGGTTGCGGACAAGGCTGCTGAAGGTGTTGTACCTCACATAAGGAACATGGGATTCTTAGCTTCTTGTCTTCTGTAGCATACGGGGTTGGCGTGGGTGCTCGATCAAGCGCAAAACATCCTCCATGAAGGCAGCGACGCTCTTGTTGGGGCCGTGTCCTGGACAGAATCAGGAATTCGGCTCTCTCTCGTCAATGTTGGCTGATGAACATGCACTTCAGCTCGATCTTGCAAACTTCCCATGACGTTAAGGAGGATTCGTGGCTTTCAAACCAGTGCCTCGCAGTTTCTTCCACGAGAAGTATAGGTTCTGCAGGAGCTGGTTGTCCATCTACCCACTGTGGCGGGCGACACAGTCATATTGTTCAATCCAGCCCTCGACGTCTTATGCACCTTGCGTGAAAGGGCATCAGAGTGCGAAATGCGACGGGCATGCAAACGATGGTGGGAGCGGATGTGGTTTGCTGCTACAGGTTTGTCATTGTTGACTTAGTCAGCTTCGGTTTTTTCTGGCAAAAGACCTAATTCCGGTGGTTCTTGCAGGTAGCAGCGACTGGCTTGGATTTCAAGTTCTTCGTGGTGTATTTCCGAGTTTCGTCCTTGTGATACTCGCTCTTCTTGCGGTTTTTCTGCCGGGCTCGGGATAGGACCTGGTTCACGGCTCGCTGGAGGTTTGACTCGGGATAATGTGCCACCCGTGTCTTGTTATCGGGCAACTCGGCTGGGGAGCCGCCAGGGCATACACAGAGTGAAGGGCTATGGGTAAAGTGCGCAGCACCTCCACCAGAACATACAATGACAGCTGAGCATGGCCTGGAACTTTCCAGAATAGTAAATATTGACAGAAGGTAGGACTGGAGCAAGCATCCGTGACAATATAACAAAACAGTCAGAAAAGAGTCTATCCTGACCACTAAAGAAGCTGCACTGCTTTAGTGGCATTCTGTCTGAATAAATCCTCTCCTTCGGGGTCTGGCGACTGCTGTGGACGAGCTGAACTGAAATCGATGTGAGACCACTTTTCTGGTAATGAGCCACTGCAGACTGCCGTCGCAAAGCGGCGTGAATGGGTGGACTGGGTAGGTAACACGCGCGATGAAATGTCCATACAGCTTGCAATTCGCGTAACGAGTGTTGATGAAACTTTGCTGTCGACGAAACGTGCGACAGACTAGCGGAATCAATACCAACTGTAACACTTGTGCTACGTGAAGGTGCACGTCTACGCCAGAACAATTTAGTAGACAGCACAGCATCACCTAAAGCACGGCACAGGAACTATCAGCTTGAAGGTAGCTCTTCGGCGCGCCGCACACCTGTGCTCCGTGAAAGTGCACGTCTACGCCGGAACAATTTGGGAAGCAGCACAGTATCATTTAGCAACGCACGGGAACTTCAAGTGGCAAGGCAGCCCTCCGGTGCACCGCACAACCAAAGTGAGCCTTCGGACACTTGAACGAAGCGGCACCACGATTGCTCACTGCCAAGCACGACTCACGCAATTTCCGTCCCTAAACTGTGTATCCAAATATGTTGTACAGATCTCGAAGGTTTCGATGGTCAGCGATAGCACAAGAATGTCGCCTTAAAATTTATCCTAGCGGTGTCCGAATCAATCCGAGGTCCAAGCAACGTAGGGCCGATTGTCTCCTTCGTGGCAATGTCCCCGTAAGATACTGCAGATCTCGAAGGTTCCGATGGTCAGCGATAGCACAAGAATGTCGCCTTAAAATTTATCCTAGCGGTGTCCGAATCAATCCGAGGTCCAAGCAACGTAGGGCCGATTGTCTCCTTCGTGGCAATGTCCCCGTAAGATACTGCAGATCTCGAAGGTTCCGATGGTCAGCGATAGCACAAGAATGTCGCCTTAAAATTTATCCTAGCGGTGTCCGAATCAATCCGAGGTCCAAGCAACGTAGGGCCGATTGTCTCCTTCGTGGCAATGTCCCCGTAAGATACTGCAGATCTCGAAGGTTCCGATGGTCAGCGATAGCACAAGAATGTCGCCTTAAAATTTATCCTAGCGGTGTCCGAATCAATCCGAGGTCCAAGCAACGTAGGGCCGATTGTCTCCTTCGTGGCAATGTCCCCGTAAGATACTGCAGATCTCGAAGGTTCCGATGGTCAGCGATAGCACAAGAATGTCGCCTTAAAATTTATCCTAGCGGTGTCCGAATCAATCCGAGGTCCAAGCAACGTAGGGCCGATTGTCTCCTTCGTGGCAATGTCCCCGTAAGATACTGCAGATCTCGAAGGTTCCGATGGTCAGCGATAGCACAAGAATGTCGCCTTAAAATTTATCCTAGCGGTGTCCGAATCAATCCGAGGTCCAAGCAACGTAGGGCCGATTGTCTCCTTCGTGGCAATGTCCCCGTAAGATACTGCAGATCTCGAAGGTTCCGATGGTCAGCGATAGCACAAGAATGTCGCCTTAAAATTTATCCTAGCGGTGTCCGAATCAATCCGAGGTCCAAGCAACGTAGGGCCGATTGTCTCCTTCGTGGCAATGTCCCCGTAAGATACTGCAGATCTCGAAGGTTCCGATGGTCAGCGATAGCACAAGAATGTCGCCTTAAAATTTATCCTAGCGGTGTCCGAATCAATCCGAGGTCCAAGCAACGTAGGGCCGATTGTCTCCTTCGTGGCAATGTCCCCGTAAGATACTGCAGATCTCGAAGGTTCCGATGGTCAGCGATAGCACAAGAATGTCGCCTTAAAATTTATCCTAGCGGTGTCCGAATCAATCCGAGGTCCAAGCAACGTAGGGCCGATTGTCTCCTTCGTGGCAATGTCCCCGTAAGTCACTAGCGAAATGCTCACCGTCCCTCCGTATTTTCACGTTCTGAAGTCGCTTTCGACCGGCTTAACACAACCTCATATGACGGCTTCCGCGTTTAAAATCAACTCGCCGAGACGAACGACAACGAACAAAGCATCCGACAAGCTCCGGCCAATGCTCCGGCCCAGCTGGGCCCAGCCGCTGCATGGGCGCTGCCATCTTTCCTGTGGCGTCACGTCTTTGGTTTGGTCATGTGACGTGTGGTCAAATTTGCGTACAATGGCAGCCTCCTTATGGGGGTCACTTTCGAGTGCATACCGGAACCCCGGTTTATCGCTCTAAGCCCCTCTACCTCGTTGGTCTAGCTGTGTAACCCCGACCGTTGTTTCTATATCCCTCTGCGTCATGCCGCCCATCGACATTCTCACAATACGTTCCCGTGTATTTATGGGCCCCCGAGGAGGCATAAAAATGTGCGCGCGCCCGCTGGTCAAAGAAAACTGTGACCACCCGGCTACACAGGTTAGATGACGACAGCAACAACGCAGCTGATAATACATAACACCAAGCGAAAACCCTGTTTATACTCCGTTTTACTTTGTGTTGTACCGCAGCCGACGCTACGAGTTATCTTGGCCAGTCCATCGCTAAAAGTGTGTCACGTGGCCTTCCCGTTGGGTACAACTGCACGGGGTATAGCACGATGTCACGTGGCAGGGAGGAAGCACTGGATTGGTTTTGATGCCTCGTAGCATATTCTGCGGTATGTAGTTTAAAGCATCGTTGCATTCAGTTTGTCGCGTCACCGTATTTTTCATTTTTGTTGGTGTTCCCAAAAAATAAAGGCATGCATGAAATTAACAAAAAAAGTAAATTAAACTCGAGACGACGCGCAGTTTATGCCACGCTTGAGCAGTATCACGCAAGGAAGCGCTGTTCAGACCTTTGCTTAAAGGCGGTTAGCTATGCCAGCAGATAATCAACAGAGGCTGTGTGTGGTCCGCGGAATACCCTAGCTGACGACGCCCGCAACAGATAAAGTTTTGTGCGCACGCGCTTAATCTCTCCCGTGACGCCGCATTTTTCCGCGGCACAGCGCTGGCCGTCCCGACGGTCCACGCTCCCTTGATATTATTTAAAAATTGGGCCACTGTACCAAACCACTAATACTAACGCATTAAAAATATCTATGGTGCGACACCAAAATATTTTTTTTAGTCTTAAGAAATGACCCGTAACTTTTTTATAAACTATATTTTTGCAATAAACTAAATCTAATTCGTTCGCAGAAACCAGTGCGCACGTCCACCAGAATGGCAGGGAACATGTTATAATAGAAGTGATATCCTATGGAAAAAACTAAACTCAGTTATAAATCGTACATATACTCCAAACCATATAGAAAAGATAAGCTACAATGGTAACGATGTGACAGGCCAAGCGTTAGCAAATCTATTCAATGAGTACTTTGTTAGTTCAAGCAAAGAAAGTCCTGAGTTAGATGTTTCCAAGCTTATAAGTTCTCGAAACTGCGCGTCCATTTTTCTTAGCTCTGTTACAGACACAGATGTAGTAAACGTATTTAATGCATTAAAAAATAGTAAAAGTTGTGACTGTGATGGTTTGCAAATAAAGCCTGTTAAATACATAATTGACATTATATGCCTTTGCTTGACGCATATATTTAACCTTTGCCTTTTAAACGGCGTGTTTCCCAAGCGGATGCCATTGGCGAAAGTTATAGTTTTATATAAGAAAGGTAATAAAAATGAATTGGGAAACTACCGACCCGTTTCAATTTTGTCAGTATTCTCAAAGGGCCTCGAGAAACTTTTGTTAACTCAAATGACAGCGTTTGCAGATAATCATAGCTTGATCAGCACATCTCAATTTGGCTTCCGCAAACAAAGGTCAACTGAACTTACTCTTCTTCAACAAAAGGAATATATTCTTAAAAATTTCGAAAATAAAAAACGAACGCTTGGCTTGTTCATTGACTTTACAAAGGCTTTTGACTATGTCTTGATTATGACTTGCTTATTAAGAAGTTAGACATGTATGGATTTCGCGGTCAATCAGCAGCGCTTATCAATTCATACTTGTCTTATCGTAAACAATATGTGCATATGAACGGTCATTCATCAGTAGTAATATCAATTACATCAGGCGTTCCTCAGGGAAGCATCCTTGGACCGGTTTTATTCAACCTTTATGTAAATGACGTCATAAGTATATGCCAAACAGCGAAGTTTATAATTTATGCTGACGACACCACTTTATTGTTTACTGGTGATACGGCCACCGAATTCATAGATAACGCGAATGATGCACTCAGGCAACTTGAGAGATGGAGCAAAAGTAACGCTATAAAAGTGAACGTAAATAAAACTAAGGCAATTTTATTCCGCCCAAGAAATTAACAAGTAGATATAACCAATGCAATTTTTTTGAACTCCACTAAAATAGAATTAGTTTCAGCATTTAAAACCCTAGGTATATCTTTCTCGGAGACTATGTCATGGGATGATCATATTAATTTCATTATATCCAAATTATCCAGCGTTGCTGGCTTAATATACCGCAATAAGCATATCTTCCCACGTAGAATAAAACTGTTACTATAGAATCCTTTATTTTATTCCCACATAAACTATGGTCATTTAATATGGGGTACAACCACACTTACCAATTTTCAAAAGGTATTCGTACTGAAAAAAAAGATATTAAGAAGTATTTGCAATGTTTCACTGGAATACCCGGCAGATTTGCTTTTCAATGAACTTGGTGTAATAAAAAAATTGCTTAAGATATAAAATTGAACAAAATATGCACATACGACATCTTGAAGAGTTATCAAATCTAAAAAGAAGAGAATACAGTTATCAAACACGTATAATGTTACCCTTGCAAGTGCCTTTCTCTCGAACAGATTACGGTCGTCAAACCATAGCTCACACACTTCCAACAATTCTGAATCAGCTTTCTACAAATCACATAGAACTTGATAACCTATCAGTGGGCGGTCTGCGGGAAATGATGCTCTCTAGCCGGAACGACCATGACTGAAAGATGCTTTTGAAGGTTTTGTTGTTTTTGAATGTTTTGTTGTATTTCTTATACGAGAGTGGTTTTGTGCAATGTATATTTTTCTTGTGGGTGTATTTCATGTGTTTGCGTTCGAAAACACTGCGGCAGTGTCCTCTTAAAGAGCTCGACTTTGTTCCTAATATACGTGCAAATGATTCTTCCGTGTAAAAATAATGTTGATTTTTTTTTCCATCTTTTTTTTTTCGCTGTTCTGCCGCTGCTGATGTCGTGGGGGCTTGGGACCAGTCAAGCTGTGCTAACAGCTTTTTTTCCAAGCCGCCCTCCAACCTGTACTTTGTTGGAAAATAAACTCCTATTATAACCTATTATTATACCCAAGTTTTGAAAAGAGCGATGAAATTTGTTTTTCAGTATGTGCTCAACTAAGCGGAGCTAACGGCTGTGCCAGGTGCACAGTTCCTTGAGACTGGAGATGGTTCAAGGTTGCATTTTGCGACATCTACATATTAAATACACAATTTTACCACGTTGATTGGGGTGAAGCTCAATTGAAATGAAGATAAAAAACTTTGACTACACGGCGCTGCGAAGGGTTACGAGTAATCAGCACTGAGACGAGACAGACAACCCGACCTACAAACATCGGCGCGAATCAATAACTGGTCTTTTTTTTCCACAGGAGAGTGTAACAAAAAGCGAAAAAAAAGAGAGAAGACATGGGACCCTTAGCAACAGTACCTCATCAACGACATAGAAAGTATTCAGAATAGGTCTGCCAGGTTCGTTCTTAACTCCTATAATTGGCGTCAAAGCGTGACCGGCTTAAAAGAGGAGCTCAAGTGGGAGCTTCTCCAAACTCGCCGTAATTGCCTTCGATTAAAACTACTACACGCGATCCATTACGAACTCTCTGGAATTGATAAAGGAACATACTTACTTGAACCACATTTCATTTCCCAAAGACGTGATCACTCGACGAAAATTAGACCTTTCTCATCCAAAACGGACATTTTAAACATTCTTTCTTCCCGAGCACTATTCAGAGCTGGAATGAATTACCGGAGGAATTAGTGTTAGAGAAAAACAACTCAAACATTTTTCAAGCTCTGCTTGGCCTTTAGCACTCAATGTATGCTGTCTTCGTTATGTGTTATTCCTTGTTACGTGTATATTGGTGCAACAATGAGCGCGTTTCTCTGCGTTACATTTTCGCAGGGCTGGTTTCATGTTGTTCTATGCCTTGCTGCAGGCTGCGAGTGCTTTTACTTAATGTTCTGTGACGCCCTTTGTTTTTCTTCTTTTTGCCCCTCCCCCACTATAATGCCTTCACGGGCGCTGTGGGGTACATGTAATAAATAAATAAATAAATAAAAACAGAGAGAGAGAGAACTGAAAAAAAAACATATAAATATCTAACTGCTGTTTAGCGATTTCCGCCATCAAAAACGCTCAAACTTACGCCGTTGTCACTGAGGTACGTGCGCAAGGCCCGTGCGTTCCTGACGTCCTGAAAAACGCATTCACCACTTCGCCTGTGCTTTCAGCTAGTCAATATGATTGTTTTTTTTTTTTTTTTTTTTTTTTTTGGGGGGGGGGGGGGGGGGGATTGCGTCCCACAACTGTATCTTGCACATTGCGCTGCCAGATTTCTCGGGACTTGCGACAGCTTGCAGATGTTTTTGTGCTCTCGTAGTCTAAACATCCTCCTGTCTGCCCTATATAGGCTTTTCAAAACGCTAGCGGTATTTTTTACGACTCCTTCAGCACAAAAAAAAAAAAAAAAATAGAAACGTTTTTTTTTTTTTTTTTTGTTTTTTTTTTTACTGCAGGAACGCGCAAGGCGTGTGTCAGTAAGCCTTCAATTTTCCTCACAAAAAAAAGAAAAATATAGTTACCTAAAAGAGTGGAACGCAATAGCGTTAACGGGGTCCGTTCGCATCGCCTCCTCGTTGGCTATTCATGCTCTTCCTGCCAATGAGCAGGAAGTGCGGCGGACATGGCCTTGTCAGTAGCGTGTCCGGCTGGCAAGCGAAGAGTGGTGGGTTCGAATACCGCGTACAATTCTTCCCATTCTCTTCAAGGGAAATGAAGTACTTTATAACGCGGAATTATTTGAAACGTGCGTCGACCTTTAATTCGCATGTTCTTTAATAACTTTCATTTCACGGGCTACATCATGTCTCACGTGAGCGTTGTGGGTTGTTTGAAATTCTCTCACGAGATTATGTGGCTGTGACGTTATTACCCTATCGACCAATCAGTAGTTTTCCGCCACAACGCCACCGACGCCGGCCTTTCTGCGACACGGGCGCCTTAACGCTGTCGCGTTAGAAGACCAACGTGTCATGGGCCGCACGCACGCGCTTCGGTGACGACGGCGTAGTCTTTTTTCGTGTCAGTGCCACTAAATCCCAAGCTCCGCCTGAAGCACTAGTAAACATCGCCCCCGTCGTACGTTAGTCAAATTTGGGGGGTTTACGTGCCAGACCAACGACGGGCATCTGGCACGCCCCAGCGGAGGACTGAGGATTAATTTCGACCACCTGCGGATCTTTTGACCTGCAACCGAAAGCTCGGTTACACGGCGCCTTCTCCGCAATAAGCCTCCGTCAGATTGCGGGCACCTCGGTCGGGATTCGAACCCGCCACAGGTCGTACGTTAGGATGCTTTAAGTTAACGCGAAGGTGCGACCAGATATGAGGCATTGTGTTTGTAAAAATATGGATAAAAATACGCCTTCTCAAATAAAAGTAACGATATATTTAACTCCGCACACAAACTGGTATTGATTTGCGAATTTTCATGTCGAAGTGAAATAGCTTTAGTGTGGACTCTCTTTTGCTTGAGTTGCGGCTATATTTAAACACCTACAATCTTGTATAGCGCGCTCTCATTTGGACGCGCATGCTTTTGTTTTAAATATTATTAAATACACATAACTTATGTACGTTATTTTGTTGTCTTTCTCTTACGAACATTACGACAAAATAGTTTATATATAAGAAGCCTTAAATTTATCATGACACAAAACTTACACACTTCTTAGCATGAATTCTTCAAACATCATATACAAACCAAGTTTCACAACTCATACAGTTCTATTCTCTGCAAGGCTATCTGTCTTACTGTTCGTACTATATGTTTGATGACCAGACATTTCTAACGAAACTCTGACGTTACCAGCCTTCCTTTTAGCCCGTCCCCCCCCCCCCCCCTCCCCCCGCCCTTTTTCCGGGTGGCTTACCGCCGAATTCAGAAACGTCACTCAAACTACACTCAAACTGAAGGGCCCGTCCACTTCCTCGAGGAAGGCGCGAGGGCCGGCGCTGGCCAATCGCGAGGACGGATCCGCCGTCGCGATTGGCCAGCGCCGGCCAATCGCACACATACAGTGGCGTATCAAATCCTGAACTATTTAAATACGTGTAGTGACATTCAAAAACTTATCACATCTAGTACTTCAATAAGCAAATTTAAGTGCATACTGAAAAAAAAAAAAACCTTGATAGGAATAGAATCATAAAGAGGAAATCAAATTGAAACTGAAGTGACTGTTTGGTATGGATTGTTCATCTGCGACTTGTTATTCGCAGTTTTTTTTTTTTTCTTTTCAATTGTAATACTATTGGGAGTGCAGAAAAATGTAATGTTGTAAGAGCGTTTTTGATATTTTGTTTAGTTGTTAACGGTAACTATTCTTGTATTACTGCGGCATCGAGTCCTCGTCAGCCCATCTGGTCTTTTGCCTTGAAACTTAAAGAAAAGGTAGGAATGTAGAGCTACTAAACAAGCTACGCTTCAGAGTAACGACACTTACTTTTCTTAGTGGTTAAAATCATGGTGGCCGGTTATCTCAAGCTTTATTTGAAACCACAGGGAACGCTTTTCCGTTTTTCCCAAATGTTTAAACAGTTCGCGACATGACGAAGAAATATTACGTGTTTTAAAAGTAAAACGAAAAGCCAATCTGAAGGCGTCGGTGGTCAGGACACTCTTAACCAGGGCAAAGATCATCTGCTCATTGGAAGAGGGCAGAAGAAAAGAACAAACCGTCATTGCGTACCTTAAAAAAAAGAAAAAACGGTTACACGAGCAGCTTCATCCATCGTATGGCCTGCCTTGTAATGACATGTGCAGCAACAGTCAAGTGCAAATTCCCGCCCAAACTCGCGCATCGGCGTTTCCTATCATAAACGAAACAAGCGAGGTACTGGGACGTGTCCTGGCTAAAGAAGGTATCCAAATGGCGGACAAGTCTGTGCTTACCCTTTGTTGCGATAGGCCTTGGCGAAGGTCACGTCCTTCCTTCGCCTCCCCTTCTTGTCCACCCGGCGGGGTTTGGCCTTCGCATTTAGGATCGGCGACCGGCCGTCTGAGCCGTTGTTGACAGAACACGTCGCCCGGCGCCGCGTGGACGCCGCCACACCTGGGAGCGGAGCTGAGCCGGACTCTTCTCTCTGGCTGCGGGGGTGAGTCCATCCAGGAACCAGCTGCCCTGCCGAGAGAGGATTCCGGGGGACGACGCCGGCGGCGGGACTTCCGGCCGAGTACGTTCGGCTCAAGTTTTCGTCCGGCGCCACTTGCGGATTATCCCGCTAAACCTTTCCCGAGCCAGGACGCCGCATAATGAGGGGATCATCTCCATCACGGTCAACGTCTCACGAGCTGACAGCGGACCCTTCGTCACCGACTCCTGGCGCGGCTTATTGAGGTCAAGAATGCCCCGGCGCCGGATTGGGAAGCCCATCCGACGCTGCAGTGTGTGCGTGTATGTGTGTGCGCGCTCGAGAGGAGTGGGGGCGGGGCCTGAACGTGACGTCCGTTGGCAGTTCGGCCACCATTGGCTGCCAACCGCTGGAACATAAACAGCGACTGTATAAAAAGAGCAAACGAGAGGCCGCGAGTGTGCTCTCCGACGAACAAGAAACTTCTGTACACATGTAATATAAACAGAGTTTATCACGAGACACCCTCCCGTCTCCTGATGTCCCTGCCTGGAGTCGGCCTGCGGTTCCTGTCCTCGTGTTGCGACCGAGGAGTTCCCCATGCAGCCTCAGGCAGGGCCAGGCGAGGACAGGAACCGCAGGCCGACTCCAGGCAGGGACATCAGGAGACGGGAGGGTGTCTCGCGATAAACTCTGTTTAATACATATGTACAGACGTTTCTTGATCGTCGGAGAGCACACTCGCGGCCTCTCGTTTGCTCTTTTTATACAGTCGCTGTTTATGTTCCAGCGGTTGGCAGCCAATGGTGGCCGAACTGCCAACGGACGTCACGTTCAGGCCCCGCCCCCACTCCTCTCGAGCGCGCACACACATACACGCACACACTGCAGCGTCGGACGGGCTTCCCAATCCGGCGCCGGGGCATTCTTGACCTCAATAAGCCGCGCCAGGAGTCGGTGACGAAGGGTCTGCTGTCAGCTCGTGAGACGTTGACCGTGATGGAGATGATCCCCTCATTATGCGGCGTCCTGGCTCGGGAAAGGTTTAGCGGGATAATCCGCAAGTGGCGCCGGACGAAAACTTGAGCCGAACGTACTCGGCCGGAAGTCCCGCCGCCGGCGTCGTCCCCCGGAATCCTCTCTCGGCAGGGCAGCTGGTTCCTGGATGGACTCACCCCCGCAGCCAGAGAGAAGAGTCCGGCTCAGCTCCGCTCCCAGGTGTGGCGGCGTCCACGCGGCGCCGGGCGACGTGTTCTGTCAACAACGGCTCAGACGGCCGGTCGCCGATCCTAAATGCGAAGGCCAAACCCCGCCGGGTGGACGAGAAGGGGAGGCGAAGGAAGGACGTGACCTTCGCCAAGGCCTATCGCAACAACACCTCCGCCGCCACTGAGCTCATCAGGAGGGCAGCAGTCCCACACTGCTGCGCTGACTCGATGAGTGCCTCGCTTTCTTGGGAGAGGGTCCGGTGATCATCTCCTGCCTTGAGACGTAGGCGAGGGTCGGGTACAAATCTCTGGAGTGGGGGACCTCAACTCAGGTCACAAGAGGAAGGCGTGGGCGAGACAAACATAGCAAGTCACGATCCCAGCAGCGACAAGTGCTTCGCTTTCCTCCCCCGATCCGCCAGACCAAAAAAAAATAAAGACAACCCCCCTCCACCTACTACCTAAAATCTCCCTCATTCGACACTCGAGCTCAGGCTGTCACTAAGCCCTTTAAAGTAAACCATACCCTAAACCAGGCAGACAGAAACAAAAGTTATGGTAGCTGCTTTGACGTAAAAACACAATCACAAAATCAAGATGACCCTTTCCAAGGATTTGAAACAAACAAAAAACTTTACAAATTTGTACAATCCGATCATGGAGCTCGTTCACGTCTTAGAAGCCCCGGCTTAGCTAATCAGTGTTCCTCTTTTAGCTGTGCCCCTTTTTACCTCGCGTCGAAGGCCTACTACCGTGAAGCGAGATAAACTTTAGAGCTTGCTAACGCAACGCACTGCGGCTCAACAAAACGCGAAAACGGACTCCCGTGAAAAGAACACATTACGTACCGTTACGTAACTTACATAGGATATATCCCTATGAAATTCAAGCGCGTCCTCCATAAGGCAAACTATACCGAGGATAAAACCGCTTTAAAAGAACTCTACCGCCGACACAACGAACTGAAGTCGAACAACACGCAAAACTCAGACTCCCGAAAAAAGAAAAGCTATTCATACCACTTGCTAAGCCGACTTCAGGAAAAGACATTCAAATTAAGCCTTCCCCTTTTCTGGCGGCCTCTGCCTCGTCCGCTTTCACTGGCGAGAACTAGCGCTCTAACCTACACCCAGTCTGTTCTCGGTGACACTCTCACAAGAAAAGCCCTGGTCCCCAGACTCGAAAGTTTCCTCAAAGCCACAGTCGGAAAGTTCTGACTTGATTTCCGCATCTGACTTAATCTTCCGCTGAAGAACAAGCTGCGAGGCGAGCACGCACTCATAGGACCCGAGGTACTTGGACGAGATGGAGGATTTGTCCAGCAAGGTTCCTGCATTCTGTTGATCATCTCTTCTCGTCGTGGAAGCATGAGACAAATGTGACGGCTTGACTCTCGGCTTCCTTACGCTGCGTGACTCCTCGCAGCCCTCGTTCTTCTCGTCCGAGCGGCTCTGTCTCGTCATTTCCGCATCTAGTGTAGATTTGCTGGTGTCGCCACCAGGCCCGTTGCTCGCACTTCCGGTCTGGATCGATGGCTCCTTGGGATAGGTGTCCTGGCGTTTGCTTTCTCCCGGCCTCGAAGAGAACTTTCTGGAGTTGCGCGCACTGAGCCTCTTAAAGCGCCGCTGCTTCGAACCTTTTTGCTTTTTCAGCTTTGGCTTCCTAGCGTCACCGCTGTGCTCCTTGCTCCTCCAGCCGCTGTCGGCTGGTGCTTTCTTGGGGTGGATATCTTCACGATTTCCGTCTCCCAGCCCAGACGACGGCTTTCTCTTTCTGGAGTTGCTCCTCTTCAGCTTCTGGTGACGTTGTTGATTGGATGGGGCCGGGCCGGATTGGAAGGCACCGACCCTGCGCAGCCTTCTCTTCTTGGGTCTCTTTTGAGTGAACGGCCCGCTCATGTCGGCGCCTGAATTGTCGCCATCAGACTTGCCGTGCCATGATCGTGATGACCTCTCGGACCGCCTGCGCTTCGGATCTTCTCGCTTGCCCAGACTTAACTCTTCCTTGTCGCAGCCAAGCCCCTTGCTTTCGCAGCCGCTGTCCGTCAATACTTCCTTGGGATGAATATGCGCGGGATTTCTGTGTCCCAGTCTCGACGACAGCTCCCTTTTTCGAGACTCGCCTTCGCCAGATTTCCAAAAATGCCCTTCATCAGAAATGTCCGCACCAGGACGGAAAACGCTGATCTCGCGCTGCCTCCTCCTCCTATGTCTTTTCCGTCTGGACGGACACCCGATGTCGTTCTGCGATGGAGACGAGGTTTTCGAGGGACCCTGCTCCGGATTTTTCTCATCCAGCCTGGTTTTCTCCGCGCTCCCCTTGGATCCTTTTCTCTTGCAGCCGCCGCCGGCTGATGGATCCTTGGGATGGGTGCCTCCGCGCTTCCCCCTTCCCGGCCTGGACGACTTCTGCTTCTGGCTCGACGCGTCGCGCATCTGTTGACGTTGCTGATCAGAATCGTTCGGAGCAGGACGGAAAGCGCTGACCCTGCGCTGCTTCCTCTTCTGTTCCTTCTTTCCAGAAGGACGGCTCGAACAGGACGCTTTTTCCGAGCACCCCTGACTCTGGTCTCGCTCGTCCAGCCCTGGCTTGGTCTCAGAGTTCCACGGGGGACGGCCAGGACGACCCACTTCCTGCTCCGCCTCCCCATCCGCTGACTTCTCCACGTTGCTTTCCTCGAGTTGGATAGACTTCCGCGGCGGCATCACCATGCTGGCCTTGTCTTCGTCCCCCAGGAAGCAGACGTCAGATGCTTGAGAGGCCTCTTCTCTTCCTTTGGCGGGATCCCCTCCAACTTCCAGCACTTCAGGTCTGGAGTCGGCGTTGTGCGGAACGGCGTCGGTAGTCCCGTCGGCACGAAGACCCTGGTCGTCGGTTAAATTGAACTCTTCCTCTTCAACCTTTTCTTTCTGACCCACCGTCTCTGCCGCTACCTGACGCGTTCTAGCTCCGCTTAGTGCAACCGCTCTTTCCCTCCTGGACACAAGGTCTTTTTCTCGTGGCTTCGGATCACCCTCGTACGTGAACCAGTGAGGAAATGTCGCTGCTAGGTACTTCGAGTCTGTGACCTCTACTACTACCGTTCTTCTTTGAGACCGAACTTCTTGCATCAACGTTTCAATCTCGAGCCTTTTCTCCGCCAATTCACGAACCCGCTTCTCGCGTTCGCGTTCGCGTTTTTCGTCCCGCTCCTGCTTTTCAGCCTTCGCTCTTTCGTCCCGCTCCCGCTTTTCAGCCTTCGCTCTTTCGTCCCGCTCCTGCTTTTCAGCCTTCGCTCTTTCATCCCGCTCCTGCTTTTCAGCCTTCGCTCTTTCGTCCCGCTCCCGAATCAGCTCCCAAGCCTCCTGAAGCTCTACGTCGGACACTTCCTTTTCGCGAAGTAGCTCCATGATCGGCTTTCTTCGCCTTGCCTGCCCCACGCTTATGCCAAGCTCCTCGCATAGCGCCACCAACTCAGGAATGCGTAGCTTACAGACTTCCATGATCCCGAGTGTCGCAATCTCCCTCCCCTATCTAACTCAGTCAGCTTGAACTTCGCTTTTTCTGAGCCGAAAGGGCAGCCTTCTACTCGCGTACCTAACACTGAGCAAAAGGTCTGGCAAATCAAGGGAAAATTGCAAAGCACTCACCCGTACCAGGAACCATAAGCAGGCACGTCATCCCGCCGCTGCCAACCAGTTGTTGCGACCGAGGAGTTCCCCATGCAGCCTCAGGCAGGGCCAGGCGAGGACAGGAACCGCAGGCCGACTCCAGGCAGGGACATCAGGAGACGGGAGGGTGTCTCGCGATAAACTCTGTTTAATACATATGTACAGACGTTTCTTGATCGTCGGAGAGCACACTCGCGGCCTCTCGTTTGCTCTTTTTATACAGTCGCTGTTTATGTTCCAGCGGTTGGCAGCCAATGGTGGCCGAACTGCCAACGGACGTCACGTTCAGGCCCCGCCCCCACTCCTCTCGAGCGCGCACACACATACACGCACACACTGCAGCGTCGGACGGGCTTCCCAATCCGGCGCCGGGGCATTCTTGACCTCAATAAGCCGCGCCAGGAGTCGGTGACGAAGGGTCTGCTGTCAGCTCGTGAGACGTTGACCGTGATGGAGATGATCCCCTCATTATGCGGCGTCCTGGCTCGGGAAAGGTTTAGCGGGATAATCCGCAAGTGGCGCCGGACGAAAACTTGAGCCGAACGTACTCGGCCGGAAGTCCCGCCGCCGGCGTCGTCCCCCGGAATCCTCTCTCGGCAGGGCAGCTGGTTCCTGGATGGACTCACCCCCGCAGCCAGAGAGAAGAGTCCGGCTCAGCTCCGCTCCCAGGTGTGGCGGCGTCCACGCGGCGCCGGGCGACGTGTTCTGTCAACAACGGCTCAGACGGCCGGTCGCCGATCCTAAATGCGAAGGCCAAACCCCGCCGGGTGGACGAGAAGGGGAGGCGAAGGAAGGACGTGACCTTCGCCAAGGCCTATCGCAACACTCGCCTGGCCCTGCCTGAGGCTGCCTGGGGAACTCCTCGGCATAGGTCGGCATTTTAAGCTGTCCTCACTCAAACTCACGATCACTATTTCTTCTTCAATCAGAACTCACGCCCACTCACGATCACGATTTATTCAAAATAGGATCATCACCCGGACTCACCCTCACAACTCAACGCAAAACCAAAACTCACTCGCCGTCATCATCACGGTCGTCACGCTCACAGATCATCACGGTCATCACGCTCACAGGTCATCACGAATCATCAGACTCACAGGTCATCACACTCACAGTTCCTCATGGTCCTCACACTCACAGGTCATCACACTCACAGATCCTCACGGTCCTCATTCTCACAGGTCATCACGGTCCTCACGGCACTCACACTCTCAGCTCCTCACGGTCCTCACTGTTACAGGTCATCATGCTCATCACACTCACAGGTCCTCACACTCAGCTCCTCACGGTCCTCACACTCGCAGGTCCTTGCGGTCCTCACACTCACACAGGTCCTCACGGTCCTCACACAGGTCTTCACGCTCATCACACTCACGGGTCCTCACACTCACAGGTCATCACGCTTGCCGGTTGCTTTCTTTGTGCTTTTCTTTTGTTTCTCTCAAGCCTTTGGTTTGTCTTCGCGTGAGTCGTGCGGCGGGGAAACTTCTGAGCCACTAATCCAATTTGAAAGAAATGTACTATGTTAATGTTTATGCTCCGCACATTTCTACCAAATTTCGTAAACCTGGATGAATTACGAAAGAAACTAAATGCAAGCTGACTAAAGTGGGTGCGTTTAACTTTCGCCTGCTGACCAGGGCGGCGGGAAAACAGAAACGCGCCTTCCGACAGGTTACACAGACAATGTCGCAGTGATTAGAACATCGCCTCGCTGTGCATACCTCGCTCATTTGTACACAGATAAACAATTACTACATATATCACCTCCGTTTCTTTTTTTGTGCCACCCACAGGTACTTCTACGGAAGTTTATGCAGAATGTATATATAGTAAGCATATGGGCATCGACCCATATTTTTTTTTGTGTGTGTGTGGGGGGGGGGGGGGGGGGGAGAACGGTTATACTAGGTAGGGTGGTTGCACGTGACGACGGTTTGAAATCTCACCGTAATCCCTGTTCACAGTGGTGTCTGTCAGTCGTATGCTATTCTATGAACAGAGGCCGCGGTGGCCGAGTTTTCTTCTCACTTGAGTTGCTTCTGATTTTGTTGATCGACCGTGCTTGCCGGAGTAGGCTGCGATTTAAGGAGAATCATCGGCTGGCACTGTTTTTCAGTCATCTCGGCCTTTACAAAATACTGTCAGCATTCATTATCTTGATACATGCAGCCGTCCTTAAATTGATTTCGTTTGGATTGGTTTGACTTTGGCATGACTTTGCTTGGTTTGGTTTGGAGTGGTTTGGGGGTTTGCGGCCCTCCCCATGTGGTTCTTTGTCGCGCTCTCGATCATGTAGGGCGCGCCACTTTTCATGTGGCAAACCGCGTCATTCTTGACACGCAGTTTTATAATGGGCAATCAGTTCGTCGAGCAAGGTTCCATAGACAGATTGTTTCATCGACACTGCGATGTTTCATCGGCAGATCGTTTCTTCAACATTTGTTTCATCGATGTGTCATCCGAAGATCGTTTCTTCGACATTCGATGCTCGACAGAGCTTATTACTCAGCCACCATATTACTACATTTCGTCGACACTTTTTTTGTTCGTTTCGTTTTACTCGTACGTCTAACGACATTTCTCTTTCTCTCTCTTTCATCGACGCGGCGTTGGCTCCTTGACGTCATGCGTTCTTCGCGTGTTCGCAGCGCACTACGGTGTCCGCTTCGGACAGGGCGCAGGTGGCGCAAGCGCAAATGCTCCTCACTCTTTGTACGCATGCAGTGCAGTGTGCTGTGCGTGGTGTTGGCTGTGCGCTTACGTCGCTTACGTTGCTGGAGTGGTGCGTGCGGCGCGGCGGCCTTTTGCACACGTATGACCGTTTGGCCGCGTGCTCGGCCTGTCTAGCGGATATTGGTTTACGAAAGGAGCGTGCCCTATAGGGGAGGGGAGGGGGGAGGGGGGGGAAACTGAGGCTCGGAGCTCGGCAGCCAGACGGTCGGACGTAATTGTTGCTTTCTGTCGTGCTTTTGGCCGCGTGCACACTTGACGCTCGCGAGATGCTGAATCATTCCAAACTTTTTCTAAAAGGAGTTTTTCTCGACGCAGTGGTGGCTTAGTATACCGCTCATTTTTGTAGCGTCATGTGAGGCTTATTTTGTGCCCAGTAATGCCCGCGAAATTCCAAAACTGACGTTTTGCAAGTGTTCCGAAATAGGTAGTGACGTAGAGGTTAATCTGTCGGTTTCGGTAGTCTTTAAAAGTCAATAAACGAGGTATTTGCATTGTTATAGAGTCGGAGCATAAGGAGTTTGAGCGAATATAGGGGGCACTCCGATCGATCCAACATGGCGGAAAAGAGGGGGTAGATTTGCGGCGCCCGTAGATCGGTAGCGTATAAATTAAACAAAGCGTGCTGTTCTGTTTGTTTACGTGTGCGAGACGATCATCGCTTCAACCAAGACCTACCGTGATGCTACAAATGAAGTGCTCAAGCCAGTCGAAGGCAAGCAATCTTGCCATAGTCAAGATATGTGTGCAAGTGTTCGACGTGAGCTCTCACGCTGGCGCAGCTGTCATCAAGTTGAACCGAATGTACTTGGGTCCAAAGAAAGGTGCACATCAACAATGTTGGCGCGTTGAAACTATGACGCGTACTTTATCTAAAACTAAACTTATCGGTCTGCGGCTACAAACATTTTCGTTGACGTTGCTTAGATGAAGTAACCATTCAGGCCTCGCATTAAACGGTGTCGCGAACTCTTCGGTTGTTCTAGTTAATAGTGCTAAAAAGCGGTTGGATGGAAAGTATGACAGCTACAGAATACAAGGGACGACTGAGGTCTTTATCCTGCGTTCTATGTATGGAAACATCGGTATCCTTGGTGTTATATTGCGATCACCTGGTCGCCGATCGTCCTGTTTTTATGCATAATGTAAACAAGCCCCGGAAGCGCCAATCTCATTTCGATGTGCTTGTGCACCCCTACAAGCCTCCTTTTGGCTCTTGTGGAAAGCTTTATTGTAATATCAATAGTCTCATCGGCCGTTCGGGTTGTATGTACCACGGTGATATCTGCTGTGTGCAAAGGTAAAGCTTTTTTAACTTTTTTTTTCTTTTTACAAAAGAGGGCGAAGTTTCTGAACCAAGAGTAACCTAAGCTGATATTTGAGTGTGCTCAAGAATGAATGGCAAAAGGTGCTTATGCTAAGTGGTAGATGTACACAGTTAATTTTCTTTTGCCTCTGCATTGTAAATTGAAAGATATGTATCAGCAGAAGGCACGTGTCCTTTTTAAAATGTATTTTATTAGGGCAAAAATAGGATTTCATACACAACCGAAGAGTTCGCAACACCATTTAATGCGAGGCCTGAATGGTTACATCATCTAAGCAACGTCAACGAAAATGTTTGTAGCCGCAGACCGATAAATTTAGGTTTAGATAAAGTATGCCTCATAGTTTCAGCCTCAAACGCCAAACATTGTTGATATGTACCTTTCTTGATGACAACTGCACCAACGTGAGAGAGCCCACGTCGTCGAACACTTGCACCCATATCATGACTAGGGTATGGCAAGATTTCTTGCTTGAAGTGAAGATCATCTCGCTACGACTAGCTACGACCACACACCGCAGCGATGCAGGCGTCGAAGGGGCGCAACGCAGTCAGTCGCCGTCACCCGACGCTGCTCGTTTGACATTCACGGCTTTCCGCCCAGGTGCTTCGTTTGTACTTGGAACCAAGTGTTATTTTCTGTGCTTGTGTCTGTGCTCAGTGGCTGGATATGGGCCTCAAGAGCAGTTCTTCAGGCTCAATAGCATTCGCCGAAGAACTTGCGAAGAAAATGCCACCCAGGAAAAAAAGCACGAAGACACAACGCACCAGCTTGGTGGACTATGCACTGGTCGCGGAAGCCAGGCCCTGCGGAGTATACACCAAATGCAAACTATCTAAAAAAAAATCATTTTTAGGTTCAAATTGGTTTCTGCGGACTAAACGCCTCGACACTGCCTGTTATTATGCATTGTATATTCACCACTGTTTGTTGCGGCTTGAGACTGCCTTCCTGTAATGATGCAGAGGGGTCAACTGAACCTTGAAATAAACATATTTAAGCACATCTAGACACGATGTTCCTTAAAGCCAGATGGTCAGGGAAAAGGTGTGCCGTTACCTAATTTGCCAACAGCACACCAATGGTCACAATCAAAACTCACCGAGTCAATGGGCAGTTTTCCACCGCATTATCGCCGTGTAATCACCCATTTGGTCCATTAAAAACCTTGAGGCTGTAGCCACCAGCACACCCATTCTAGATCTGGAAAGCTTATGCTGTAGACGAAATTCCCATATCATCACATTTTTAGCAAACTGAATGGTCCCACCTGTTACACTTTTAGCTTTGGAAGTAAACCAGTTCACGATACCACCAGCAGCATACATCGTGCCAAGCATTAGTGCCGCGTGTGGCAGCAAAATGTCCTAACTAGGGAAGCAAACTTAATCGATCGTGTTGATTAAGGCACCTAAATACGGGAGAAATTATCAATCAATCAAAGAAGGACCCTCGAAACGGAAGTTTTCTCGCCGAACGAACATTACTTTTTATTGGGCGTTCCGCAATGTAAGGCCGAAGACATTCACTCCGTGATCGGTACAGAAGCATTTGCTCAGTAGTCGGTCGTGCGTGATAAAAACAACAACAAAAACAAAGGTGGATTAGAAACGCGATAGATTCGCCTTTGCACGGAGTACTTAAACTTAAAATCGTGTCAACATAAAGCGACTATGGCCCGCCATGCTAGCAGCTATCTTAAATTTTACCCGTGTAGTCGTCACACCAGTGCACCAAACGAAAGCGTTGCTGCAAGCACCTCCGCCGTCAACTTTGAGTCGCTGTTGAGTCTGAAGAACTGCTCTATGAGGTCCATATCCAACCACTGAGCACATACACAAGCACAGCAAATAAAACTCGGTTCCAAGTACAAGCGAAGAATCCTGGGCGGAAAGCCCTGAATGCCAAACGATCTGCGTCGGGCGACGGCGACTGACTGCGGTTGCGCTCACTCGACGTCTGCATCGCTGCGGCGGGTGGTCGTAGCTAGTCGTAACAGATCGTGTCCGCTCTGTTGCTCGTACCGGAACACTAAAGCCGCGTAATATTCTTGCTGCTGAAGTTTGTAAGCCTACGTTCGTGGCCAACGCATTTACACAAAGCCAACGCCCAGCTAACCTATCCCCCTCTTTCTCTTTCGGCGACCGGCCGCCAGGGCGGTGACATCGTCGCTGAAACTCCTCAATCGCCTACGTCGTCTTCTTTGCCATAGGGCAGCTGACCGCTTCTACGTGCGCGAGCTCTCGCTGGAAGCGTAATCCTATTTATATAGTGCTCATCCGTGTGTACTGTAGCGAATATTTCAGGCCCAACATATCAATAGTTTATTGTTATCAACCAGGGGCCCTAAACTCGTCAAACACAAAGTTGGAGCCGAAAGTTTACAGAGCGCGCTGATTGGACGTTGGCAAAAAAAGCGCGAAGTCATCGTCGTGATAGACCAATCGGTGCGCTCCGTCAACTTCGGCCCCAACTTTGTGTTTCACGAGTTTAGGGGCCCAGGAAAACGCAATATTTGTAAACACCCCCCGACAAAGAAAGAAAACGAGAGCTCGCCGTTCGCTTTGACCAACGTTGGCTTTGACCAATAGACCGATCTCACCAACCGTCAAGAGCGTGCGTGACGCAGCCATAGTTGTACTTCACAGGAGGCAGCGGTAGTGCACGAGACGGCTCGTCTCGTGCACTACCGTGGCGTTTACCCTCGTGCGGAAAGATCACAGTTCCCGCAATTCATTGCGACAGAGGAGGCATTGCGAAACTGGCGATGAGGTCGGTCTATTATCCCAAGCCCGGTTCACAAATCTGCGTTTCGAGCGACAGAAACGACAAAAACAACACGAACGACATGACAAAGGGGACGATTATGTTCGTATTACAGAGCGTGGCAGATAATGTAATGAGCAGCTTTGTCAAGCAATCATGTGTCACGGTTGTCCCGGTGTCATGTCGTTCGTGTCGCTGCTGTCTTTCCTGTAGCTCGGAAGGCAGATGTGTGAACCGGCCTTTACGAGCCTACTCTGATGGTACGCTTGAACGTCACGGAAAATCGGTCTCCTCGCCTTTTCGAGGTGTCGCCACGGGTACGAATACTGGCGGGGTATTAAGTGATTTGTTCGGCACACAAGCGTCACTACAGGTTATGACTCTGTCAACATTGCCTGAATCCTATTCTAATTGTAAAATAAAATATCGAAGGTGTCTTCCCGGGCACAATGTCCACCCATATCAAAATCGAACTTGGCGGTTTTTTTTAATGCAATATTTAGCATTATTTCGCGCATTAAGTTCCCGGAAATTAGCAGCACATTCGGGAAATTGAAGTTGAGTGTTTTTTTTTTTCATAACTCGCGGAAATGATGACAAACGGTTTCTCCGGACATTTAGTTGCAAATTCACAAGATATATTATAATTTATGTTGCATAATTATCAAATTCGTGGCCTTTCTGTAACCATCGGTTCGAGACAGATTCTCTGTCGCTCGGTTAACTAGTGTTCATTCAACGCAGTAGCGCACTTCAACGAACCGCTGATCAGTCTTGCTGTCCGCTACACCATTGTAAAAATTCATTACGGGCTTGAATCATCGCGATATGTGTCATATGCCTTCCAACGATAAGAAGTGTTTCAGAATTGAATTGTAAAAAGTTGGTTATCAGATGTATTATTTTTGTTTTACAAGAGATTCTTGCCTCACTCTGAGCACCTATGCATTAGACCATAACAACGTAAAAAAGAAACATGAATAAACAACGGCCAAGGGGAGCACAGCTTCACGCACGAAGCCCGAGAAGCCCGGGCAATTGGCGCCTCGGAGTCGCGTCCAGCCGGCGCGCCGGCAACCCGGCCGTGGCCGTGGGGCAGGCGCCGCGACGTTGCGGCCACTGCGCGCCTCCGTCAGCGAAGGCACACGGCACACGGCGAATTCTGCGAATCCCGATGAGCCAGTAGATTTATTGGAGTAAGACACATGGCAGCGTCTCACAGGCGTCCATTCAAGACGCCTCCTGTCTCTATGCGACGCTCTAATTGGCCCACTGAGTCGTAGCTTCCACAGTTTGCTAAGTGTGCCCATAAGCAACCAGCAATGCAGCTTGGAATGTTGGCACGACACGTTGCGCTATCTAGCGACTGAAAAATAAAACAACTTGGATAGTCCAGGACGGCCTGGGTCGCGAGGACTGTGGGCGGGCGCATTTAGAAACCGCGTGTGAACGTGGCATTTTGGATCGGCGTGAGCCTTTTTGGAACTCTTTTTTCATAAAATTGAGTCTCAACTTCACGTCTCTATGACCTTTCCGGGTTCCTGTGACATCTCCCCTAAGCCTAGAGTTTTCCCCAAAAATAAACGCCGCTACTGCTGCGTGAAGGACTGCCACGGTCGTGCAGGTGACCCAAGCGTCAGACTTTACCGCTTCCCTTTAAGACCTTGGGAAGCGACACGGCGACAAAGTGGATTACTGAAGTGCGATGCATCAAGTAAGTGAATTTTACATTAATTGTTGAAGTGAACGAAAATAGATGTGCAGGCTTGGAAAGTGGTCTGACAGACTCCTTTTGCAAAATAACGTATTTATACTAGTTTTTTTTACGAGTCTCTGAGACAACCATTTAGAGAAATACAGTAGGAAAAATTGGGAGGCACTCACTTGATCGAATGACGTTTTAGCGAACGCCCACGTTTCATCGAACGACACTTTAGCGAATAGTCGGACGCCGCGAAGCGGCTATAGTGCGCTGTGGTGTGTGTTATCATGTGCAACCAACTCGCCCAAGCTGCTACGTTAACGCGAAGCGGCGTTTTCGGGTGGGCCAAGTGGGTTCATAGTTTTGTAATGAGCTGGCGCAGACTGTCGCCGCGAAGCGGCGCAAAGCGCAGCGCGACGGATGGGTTAACGCGCGCCCCCATTATTCGCTAAAACGTCCATTCGCTCAAATGTCGCCGTTCGCTAAAATGTCATTCGCTCTTGTGATATGGACCCGGAAAAATTGGGCCGATTGTTGCTTCGCTTTGACGTCGAGAATCAGGCGATCAGGTCTTCAAGCGAGATGCCCTTCGACCTGTTCCCGGCACTCGTAGTTGTAGGCGTGCATTTGGTTGCGACCGCGCGCGCCGTTCGGCACGCGCGGTTGCAACCAAAACCTTTTAAGCATGCAAGTTTTTAAATAGTGGATTTTCGTAGAACAAATTTTTGTTTGTTTCGGCTACCACATTTAATGCTGAGTCTGGTAACAAATGTGACGGCGTGCGGAAAACAGGATGCTTACTTTTTTTCTGGGAAAAGCTCATGCGAAGCGTAAATATCCTTCTCATATCCTGTCGCCAGACTTGTGCACTGTTCTCTAGCACGGAGAGTTTGGTTCTAATTACCCACATTTTATTCTAGTGTCGTGGGGGCGCCGGGAGAAGATGAGGACGGTCGAGCGAGGCGCGAGCGGGGGCCAGCCGGCGAGGAAAGAGGAAGAACGTGCTGCACGAGGCTGGGGCCGGGCAGGAACGATAGAGCCGTTCTGGCTGGTCCGGCCCATGTCGGTCCCAGGAGCGTTCCACCAGCGAGCTTCGGATCAGGACCGGCGGAAACGGCGAGCCTGGCCTTATCGGCCTAGTCCATGACGGTCCAGGAGTGGTTCTGCAGCGAAACTCTAGCTGTGATAGCCCGGAACAGCTAGCGTACGCAGTGCGTGGGAAGGACGATCCGCAGGCGTGGACACGGACTCCGACTGCCAGCTATGGACGACGGGCGACAACTAGGGTCGGCGGGTCCGGACTGCCGGCTCTCGAAGACGGGCAACCGGGAAGTTCAGTAAACCTATTCGCTGCCTTCTCGTTGCGTTGTGTCACTTCCTGGGAGACGAGCGAATCACAGACCGATCGGGCGGCGATTATTATAGAGCGACGCCGCAAGCGCACGAAGACAGTTCAAACAGGTGTCCAAATGACAGCTTCAGATTATGCTCTCAACACTTGGACCTATCAAGGCTCCCGATGGTCTTAAAAAACCGCATAAAATAAAAAGGGACATGGCGCGCACGTGCACACGGGGACTGCTGAAATCGGGTTCGCCGCCGCTCGCCACGGCCCGACGGGCAGACTAGCCACTGGCCGACCCATTAAGAGAGACCGGCCCCTCCGCTTGTGGCGCCGAATGCAGCACTCTCGTGGCGCCGCCTGGCCATTGCCGGCTGGCTGTCCTGCACTTGCGCCATCTTGCCCCAAACAACACTTAAAAGCATGATATCGCACAATGTGAAATACCTCACTCGAAGCTTCGATCGATCATGACACCGCCTTTGTCGCACTTCCTGAGTGATGACTCATTGCGAAAGGTACGTTGAGGTGCGCGGAGAAATGAAATTCCGGGTGCTGATGAGGATCATGCGAGTCATTTAATTTTATTGCAGCCGTGCGAACGTTATAGTTGACGCAATCATAAAATTCTGTGCCCACTGACACCAACTTGACAACAGGAACCGAAATACACACGAACCTTTCTTTGCCACAGAGAGAGGAGCGCTAGCCGTTTGGAGCGCTTCCTTAACTCCGACGTTACCGCGCCGCCTCGAGGCGCCGTCAGTCCGTTGGCGTCTCGCAGTCTGCCGTGAAGCGAAGAGCGAACGCCGAGGAGAGACGAAAGCGACCCCCCGCCCCCCCTTCCTCATACTCCCTCTGCCCTCTACAGCTGGTTGACACATTGCGGAGGGCGCTGGCAAGGAGGAGCCTGCAAGAACAAGCACCCCCCCCCCCCCCTCCTCCGCCCTCCACAGGAACCGGCGCGTTCACATGGCGAAGGAGCAGGCGAGCGACACCCAAACCAACTCTGAAGGCCCGAACCCCACGCAGTACTTGCGAAGCGAGAGTCTCCTCGCCCACTAAGACGGCCCGGGAGCTCACGTGACCAACCCAGCTAAGAATATACCAGCGCTCACCGCGACTCATCATGGCCATGGGCCTCAGGCTCACGCCATCACGCAGACTAATGCGATCACCGGACTCATATCCACCCAAAGACTCACGTCTTGATTCAGGCTCATGCTCATGAGCCTCGAAACTCACAATCACACTCAAGAGACCTCAAAACTCACACTCATGAGTACTTCACTTAGCGCTCAAGCTCACACTCACACTCAAGAGTTGTAAGAACTAACAATCACACTCACGGTCAAACTCACGTTCATGAGTTCGCAGGGCTCACACTCGCACTCACACTCATTAGTTCTCAGAACTCGCGATCACACTCGCGATCAGACTCACGCTCATCAGTTCTCAGGACTCACGCTCACACTCACACTCATAAGATCACGTACCTCACGATCACACTCACACTCACAATCACAATTTTTCGAGACTCGCGGCCTCACTCACGATCACCTCAAATCTGATGGTGAGCGTGAGTGATCGTGAGTGATCGCACTCATGAGTGAGAATGCCGAGGTATGCTCCTCGGTCACAACACCTTGGACGACTCATGCCACGCCCAAAAGACCGTACAGCTAAAGACAGAGCCTAAGGCGTTATATATGAAATTATTGCGGGGTTTGCACGGCCTCATACATCGGCGAAACATAGAACTTTATAGAAAGAATCTGTCGGCACAAAAACGACGTATGCAAGTTTGATCATGCACGTGGCGCGGTCGCTGAGCCCTGCGACGTCAAGGACCATCGTATTAACTTTAACATCACAACAACACATGCATTATTGACGTTGAGACGAATCCCGAAAGAGATTGTTACTCAAATCCTGGCATATTCAGATAACAACACAGAACATCAATCGGTCTCTCGGAGCTTTACCATCCGCATATCTGAACGGGCTTTGTCACTTTATTGAAAAGGTACAGCCGTCGAAAAAGACCAGATACCCACCGTAGAAGAAAAAGAAAACGACACTGCTCCCTAACGGCCATAGCCGTAGTCGCCCCTGAAGAAGAGGCCGGATTGGCTTCGAAACGTAGGGTCCCGATAGAAGGGCTTGTTTGGTGTTTTTAATAATATTACATGAGCTTCCAAACACCGAATCTAATGCCGAGAATGTCGCACTTTTGAAGTGTTTTGCAGATGAATCTGCTTTGTACTACGCACCAAAGTGGCGGCGCCCTCAAAAATATCAATACACAGAGTTCCGATACTCTAAGCGTAGCTCATTTAGAGGCTCTGGTAGCAAGCTTGCGCTGAAACCGGGACAAGCGGAACTCCTCCCTGCCTTTCTCATTATGTCGGTGACTAGAGCTGATCTCTGCATTCTTCCAGGCGATTTTGCCTACTACGATACAGATGACCGAGTTCACTTCGTGGAACGAATCAAAGGAATGATCAAGTGCATAGACCAACAGGTAGTGCCTACAGAACTCGAAGTGCTGCTCGCCAAACATGGCGGTATCGCCGAGGTGGCTGTGCTGGGTGTGCCACACCAGGTCTACGGAGAAGCACCGGCCGCCATCGTCGTGCCCAAGAAGGAGATCGAGAACGTTGGTGGAGCAATGGAAAGAGAAATCAAGGATATCATTGCAGGTATCTCAAATTCATTACCCAGTTGAACGGTGTTCAACTTTAAATTACAGGGCATTTTCTCAATGAAAGATGCTCTTTGAATGCATATCGTCCCGATTTTTTTCGTGATTTTAAGGTCCCCCTCGCGAAATGACTAGTGAAAGCACATGTATTTATCTGTCAGATGCGAGCGAGGTTTGTATTTTGACTAACTCCTTATAATATAAATGAGAGTTTGTGTCTTTTATAATTGTTCAACTAAGACAACTGCTACATATTCCTTTCGATGAAATGACCCAAATGGATGTCTCTGGGACCTTCGTTTTAATATCGCAAATTGATTCTCAAAGAACAGTGAAAGCGTACCCTTTTCTCTCTCACGATGCACCAGTCACTTATTTCAGAGGAAAAGTGTTCTTCGACTAGGGGGTTTAAAAGTCTTGGTGGACATTCTAATCACATCTTAACATGACACGTATCCTACGTCCTCAGCTTTTCTATGTCTATCAGCAACCCTTTGTGACTTCGCATATTGAAGATCAGTACCTTCAAATATCGAACTGCCTACCGGAAAGAAAGAAAACTCCGAACAATGGTTTGTATTGCTAACGCTAGCTATGATTCTAATTTAATCTCTACCGAACATGAATTCACAGCTCGCTTAATGTCGCAAGACCCTTGTACAATGGTAAAACGCAGGCAAGCTGGTAGAAGTAGAACACAAACAGAGCGATCCTGATCCTTTCCGTAGAGGTAGTTGACGAGAAGAAAAATTTTGATAAGAATACATAGCTTGCACTGCCGTCACTTGATCTTGATCAAATAACATATCGGGAGAAAAGGCGCATGAGAGCGTAACTTTCGCTGCGTTAACGAGGCGCTTCTGGGGACCAGAAAGAAGAGCGGGCTAATGTCACATGCAAGCTACGTATACAGATGAAAATTTTCCGGGTGTGATATAAAATCTGAAGCGTCCCCCCCCCCCCCCCTCCCCCATATTAAGATTTTCAGTAAAAATTGCACTTTAGGGGTTTCCAATTAGGTATGCTCGCCGCTTACTCTGGAAAATAGTTCACGACCACTTTTAAGAATGTTTGTACCTTTTCAGTCCGCATTTTTTTCTCTAAAGAGCGCTCTCTACTCCCTCCGAAGGAACCTGTGCTGAGCACAAGCATCTCTACGGATGCGTCTTCTTCGTGGAAGCTCTTCCGAAAACGGAGAACGGAAAGGTTCAGAGGAAAACACTTTTCGATACTTGGGCTAAGTGTACCCGGCTGCCTCTATAACGAACAAGTGAACAACTCCCTGCAGCCAATTTTCTTCAGCCAGCCTATATGAGAGCTTTGGAATTGGTCGCTTCAGTGTATCTTGACCTGGTATTGTGGGATCCGTCTATGACTTTTCTCAATAAATATTAGACAGGTATGGGCAAAATGATTTCCGAAATGTATTGAATCAAATGCTTAAAAAATGTATTTCCGCATCTTCATATTCGTTTTCAAATACATTTTGTGCTTAACAACTTTCATGTTATACTTAAATGTAACCCAGGAGCATTCCTATTAGTTTTCGAAGGCTGATTATAAGCTAATTAGAGGCTTGGCTTCAGTGTTGCGGAATGGGTACGCCCATTCTATTTCAGCTTCATTCCTAAAAATTGGAGTTTCTGACAATTCCACTCCTTTCAGATCTTAGGAATGGAGACACTGGGCCCGTTCAAAGCCCAGGAAGGGCTGAACTTTGTCATTTCATTCATCTAACTCCTAAACGCAAAAAAGGGCACTTAAGAGCTACATTGTGTTATCGGAAGAAGCAGAATCAACCTGACATTCTCAAGGTCAGAGACAAGTGAAAAACTATGCAAAATATTTTGTCAGAGCACTCATTTTATTAAGTTCGAAAAGTAGCTTAGCGGTGGTTGTACGAGTGCGCTTCGTGTCCCTTGGTGTCACTACAAAGACCTCGATCAAGCAATTCAGCGAAAAGAAAAAAGGAAAGGTTTGCAACACACGCCAGAAATTAAACCAGCAGTTTTCTCCGGAAACGGCCCGCGTACAAATACACAAATACAAAAACATCAAAAAAATCCGTTTTTGATGTTTTTGCGTAGCTTATGAGCTTCAGCTAGCTTGACGCATTATTTGGACTTTCCCGAATAAACAAAAATGTGTGGTTCACATTAAAGGATGAGTTTGCAACAGTAGTATACCATCATATTCGGAAAATTAGTGAGCATGAGAGTGCATTGACCAGTTCACTCTTTGCCAGTGGAAATACTAAAGAGTCTGAACATTGAAGCACGGGACGAGAATGTGGTTAACTCGCAGCGGCTCTGGGTCACTTTGGAGTTTTGACCCTGCGTTTCGAGTGTAGTAAAAGCTGCCTGCGAGGCTTTTCACTTGTGTATCTGCCGCAATACATTGTAATCGCTACCGCCACGTTCATGATTCACTTTGTGCAATGCGGTGTGAAGCGGGTTTTGTTGGTTACAGTAATGGGGAGTATATCAAATAGTAGTATTTAGAATACGTTTCTAAAAAGCTTTTAGCTTCTTGTTTTCCTTTTTTTAACGTTAACATCTTAGACGAATATGTGTGGCTGGGTAGAACTAGAGTAATAAAAACGAAATACTCCAATCAGAGCTTTCAAAAAGTGCCTTGGTTGGAGTATTTCCTTAATTACTATATTTCAGTATTTGGAATTTCGTATTTAATTACATATTAGCGATTACACATGTTTGTGGATTGTATATGAAGCTAAAGTATTCAATATTTCAATAAATTCTATTTCAAATACCCGTTGCTCCTCGCAATTAGACGCGATTTTGTGCTATGGGAGTGTCGATAAATCTCATAAAAATTGCTGCGCTTTGCACGCAATAAACGTTGAAACAAAGGAAAGAAGAGGAGAACAATGAATTATTGGAGTGGGTAGAATTATGAACTCTTCCCTTGGGTGCGTTTATTTTTGAAAGGATTCGCATTAACGACTGTTTGAAAAATGCTTTGTTGCTTTTATTAAACCTTTGAAAGTAAACTCGCTCTGAAAACATTGTTTTTCACGTTGCACTTCCGTTTCATATGCGAAATGTCTTTTATTTTTAAAGCTGCAACTTTTATTTTAAGCTTTTTCTCCTTCGTACAAACTGACTCCCATATTTAATTCGGCACGGTATTTTTATGCAGAGAGAAATTAATGTCTAAACTGTCAAATTATGAAAGCAAGGTATATTTCTAAAACTATTTCTAGATTATGAAAGACCCACCTGCCTTGGTATTTGTATCTTGTATTTCATAACTTTTCCAAAAAGTGCAATTGCCTTATAACTAAATACATTTTCGTCTAAGTGCTTTGTATTTGTAATTTAATATGACTGTTTAATTATTTCACTCATCCCGAGGTTCAGGGTGTACGAGGGCGCTCTGCTTTCTTCCGCCTTTGGCAGACCGACAATTATAGATGGGTGCGCAGTGCGGAAGGGGTTTTTGTATGCCGGCAAAAGAGTTCTTTGATATTCGGCTGAACGAATGCACAAGCTAACTTAAATTTTGACATTCAGATGTGTTTAGTTCTATGTGACCCTGTAACAAAAGTAACTAAAAGAGCGGACACGTACTATAGTATGAGCAATTTCATACGATTCTTTCATTCTCCCTCTACTGCATACGCATAACAGTTTCCCAAGTATAAAAATTCAACACTTACAACAAACTGTAGCAGCTGTACAATGAAGTTTGTCTGAATAAGTGGTGACTTCATGCAACGTTGAAAAGTTCCAGATCTGTATCTGTTGAAACCGAGCATCTGCGTGTCCTGCCAAACTATGCTGAAATCCACGCGCCCAATCGTCAGGTGGCAGGGACTGATTTTTTACCTTATTTTGCCACTAACCACGCTGATCAGTCCGGCAGCCACCTGCGGTGCCTTTTGTTCGACGCTTTGTGTCTATGAATTAAAAAATTGGTCTGGTATAGGCAGGGTTGCCATTCATATCTGATGCTCACACTCTGATGATTCATCTAGAGTACAGCAAGCAGATTGATGATTTGAATATGATGTTCGCACTGTCATGCATGATTGAAGCGCCATGGTAAGCGGAGTGAAAACTCACATGTGATTATCATTCTGCGGCGCGTCATTGAATTGATATTGCATGCAAAGGAGGGCTCATATCTGATGCCGAGCCTGCGGCGCTTGATTCGATTACTGTCAGGCAAAGTACCAATTGAGCTTTGATGCTCACACAGTGACGCAATATTTAATTGCTACTGCAGGCAGAGGAAATATCCGCATCTGATGTTTGTGCTATGGAGATTGACTGAATTGCTATGGTAGGCAAAGTGAGCATTTATACTTTATTTTTCCGCCGTGATTCTTGACTCAAGTTCTGATTCGTTTAATGCTATGGCAGGCAGAGTGCGCATTCAAAATTGGTGTCCGTACTATGACGCTTGATAATAAATCATAAAATGTTTTTTAACGCCCCTCCCAGTCCCAAAATTTTGTATGTCCGTCCGTCCGTGCATTTTCCGCTAAATTTAGCCGGGAAAGTGGCATCACGTGACGTCACCTTAGGAAAATTGACGGCACGTGATCTATACGTCAATTCCTATTCCCCGCTAAATTGAACGGGGAAAGTCAGCTCCAATTTAAGTTTAGAACTCATTACCCGGAAATATTCGATCACTATCGCCTTATAAATTTCCTGTTTTCCGATAACAGCGGTTGATGGTAATGTTTATGTTTTTTGATGTCGTCTTCCTTTTTAACTGTATGTTCGCAATTGTCTCATAGTCTCCAACCCTGCAATAACCCCAACAGGGCCACAGTATGTTAAAGAAAAAAAAAAAAAAGAATAGCGTTTTGTAACTATAGTGGGAACTTGTCGTTTCGTGGCCCATACACCAATTCAATTACCCGCTAAATTTAGCGGGTACCTGAATAGATTCACGTCTTGTGACCTAGATATCAATTCAGTTTTCCCGCTAAATTTAGGGGGAGAATTTGATGTCATCTGCCTCCAATTTTCTTACGAATTCGCTCACAAATTTTCTGTAATACATTTAATTAATTACATTAGTTTGAAAGTAAAGGTGGTTGCCAATTTTTCAAAAGTTTGACGACTGTATCCTTTTCGCCACAAAAGTGTTACGGTCGTTAGTTTTCTGCACAAGATAGATATTGCTGTTGAATTTGTACTGCTGCCCAATTGTTTTCATCGTGAACGCAAGAAAACACGCGTGCGCACTTCGTTGCCAACTGTGAAACAGGAATAAATTGTCGGTGGTTAGCAAATCGCCTGCATGCGGAGATCGACGAGGAGTGTGAACTGACCACACAAAACTTAAACGGGACTTGGTTGCCCCCATTAGCAGACGAATAGATGAAGTTTTTTTGTTTTTTGTTTTGTTTTTATAATAAAATTCACAGACAAACATTAACTATAGTCGGTGACAGGTTAAGAGTTCAGGGGAAACTCCCCCCATCTCTTCCCGCTTTAGAAGATCCAGCACCAGAAAGGAGGCGACCTCGTCTCCAGCTTTCGCTCTGCAAAAGTGGAAAGAGGTGGGAGGGGTTTCCTCTGAACTCCTAACCTGTCACCGACTATAGTTGTGTGTGACGCCTCTGAAACGCGAGCCTCTTTTTGTCTAGGACGCTCGCTGAAAGAATCAATACAGCAACAACCGGATCATGCTTAGATTCGCAAGTGGTGTTTCAGGCACACTCGAACGCTTAAGTGCGCTCTGCTTCGCACGTGTCCTTCTGCGCACCATAAAAATAATCTAATAAATAAACAGCGATATATGACGTCTTTTCAGGCCACGCAGAATATCATTAACCCACAGCTGCAAACTGAGACCTATATTTTCTAGCAAAAAAATATGTTTCCAAACTAAAACATCACAAAACCCGATTTCCACCTGTGGCGTAACAAAGTACGGAACTCGTACACCAAATTTAAAGGGGGGGGGGGGGGGGGGGAGGAGGCGAAATAACATCGCTTCTAAAGGCTGAGGAATATGCTGTATACGGAACGTTCGCATTCTGGCTGTGTTGGCTGAAAAACTGTGCGGCTGATCGGGGACATGCAACAACCAGGTATGTGAAGATTAGCATACTCAAAGAGAAGTGTATGAGACGCGGGCTGATAAACTCTACAGTCAGTGACAGGTTAAGAAAAGTTTTCTGGCTGGGGAGGAGGAAGCAAACGGAATGCTGAAGAAAGAAAGAGGTTTCCTCCTCTTTCGTCCAGCATTCCGTCTGCTTCCTCCTCCCCTCTCCTCCATTCCTTTGAAAACTTTTTTTTTAACCTGTAACTGACTATGCGGAGGGCAAGTTCGTCTGCTTCTTGCGCAGGGGTTTAGCGGTGACGTCAGAACGCCGAGACCTGATTGGCTGATCGCGACCCCCTTTCTAAACGTCGTCTGCTCCTTTGCAACGTCGTCTGCTCGCAACGTCGTCTGCGTCTGTCTTACCTTTCCGGCGACTTTCGGAAGTGCAGGTCATTACGAGCGAGCTCGACTTCGCCTTTCAGAGAGGGCAGACGAAATAACTCGAGCGGTACGTTGTTTTTGTCTAACAACTAGCAGACGCGCGTCAAGGAGGGAAGTCAAAGGACTCACTGGCGAGGTGTCCCGAGGCGCCGGGGCTTGTTTGCTAAGAACCGAGAATGAGGGTGGTTAGTGTCCGCAAGTTCCCTCCCAAATACTTTTTCACTCCTTTCGTGCGCGGCGAGAGACGTGTTGGCGCGGCTGGCGCGGTTAACGTCGTCTGCTTTACGTCTGTATAGTCAAAGCGATGGCTGCTTTACCTTTCCTGCGTCTGTCGGAGATTCACCGGCGAGAACGTGGCCTTCGAAGAAGGCGAAAGGAAATTCCTTGAAGTATAAGTCCTTTCTCTCGAGGTGAAGGATTTCACTCTAGTTGCGAATGTCCAGGCGTCGTTTAAGAATTGTAGCTACGCGGTAAAGATGACGCTCTCCGATAAAGGTGACATTTTAGAGAGTCACTTTGAGTCTCCTCGTGGGGCCGCAAAGTGCGGTCAGTGGTGGCTACCGCACTTCACGCGGCTCTAAATGGACTGTCCAAGACAGGCCTTCCACGGCAGTGACTGCAACGCCCCAAGAGCAGCATGCCGCGGCAGGTCGTTCGCTCATTTAAGAAGTAAACACGATGTTCATCGCTATGTTAAAACGTTTAGTTGCACGAGTTTCATGAATGGTACCTCGCGTTTAATGAGTTGTTCAAAGATAAGGAGCTAAAGACAAATGGCAACCGATGTAGTGACTGTAAATAAACAAATGTGGCTGTGCGATCGGTACCGTGAGCACATCATAGCCCAAAAGAGCTCGATCGCTGCTTGTTGTCACAACTTTCTCGCTCGACTAAAAGGCTGTTGTCAGTTAGCGTATTGCGGCATGTATGTGTGGCATAAACCCAAGAGGAAAAAAGCTTGAAAACCTGTGCTGATCTGTGGAAGAGATTCCCAGGAAGATCGATCGAGTTACCCGAGCGGCGTCGAACGTATCGCGGAAGTTATGTTGTAGACTCGGTGACACCAAGAAGTAATTATTGTTATAATGAAATTAAGTGCAAAAGTGCAAGTGATCTGGACAAGAATGACGAAAATAATCCCTGGAGAAGTGAAACAAGAGCGGCAAAGGACAAACACAAATGTTTTTCGAAGGCCGTGTTCTCGCCGGTGAGAAAGCGGTGAATCTCCAACAGATGCAGGAAAGGTAAAGCAGTCATCGCTTTGACTAGCAGACATAAAGCAGACGACGTTAACTGCGCCAACCCGTCGACGCCGTTAAAGAGTGAGGAGTCTCGCCGCACACGAAAGGAGGAAAAAAGTATTTGAGAGGGAACTTGCGGACACTAACCACCCTCACTCTCGGTTCATAGCAAACAAACCTCGGCGCCTCGGGACACATCGCCAGTGAGTCCTTTGACTTCTCTCCTTGATGCGCGTCTGCTAGTTGTTAGAAAAAACAAAGTATCGCTCGAGTTATTTCGTCTGCCCTCTCTGAAAGGCGAAGTCAAGCTCGCTTGTAAAGACGTGCACTTCCGAAAGTCGCAGGAAAGGTAAGGCAGACGCAGACGATGTTGCGAGCAGACGACGCTGCAGAGGAGCAGACGACGCTCAGATAGGGGGTCGCGATCAGCCAATTAGGGCTCGGCGTTCTGACGTCACCGCTACCCCCTGCGCAAGAAGCAGACGAGCTTGTCTTCCGCATAGATTCTATGATTCGGTGGCAATGGTTTTGAGAAATTAGGCTAATATGGGATAAAACTGCGCAAATGACATGACTGTGCAAGTGGATACCTGGTTCTCGCGTCTGGCCCTTTTCGATATTAGTAGCGGCATCTAGAATTGTGCAAGACCGCGGTTTCAGTCACTATTTGTAGTTCTATATTATATTGATACAGTACCTCAGAGTTTGTTCGAATCCTAGCAGGAGCTTTAATACTCCAAAACATACAAAAAAGATGTTGATAAAAACAGCTATTTGTGCAAGCGTTTTTGCCATTGAGTGCCGTTTCCGAATATATGCCTCTCTATAAACAGAGTACGTGTCTTATGTTTATTAAAATGGGATAGTTAGTGCATGATTCTGTAAACAATCTGCGCCTAAAAACAGGAAGAAAGGACACAACATCGCTTGTTGTGTCCCTCTTCTTTTGTCCTTGTTTTACGGCGCACATTGTTTAAAGGGATAGTGAACCGAAATGTCGAGCTCACAAAACAAGGCTGCACTGATAGGCGGGACGCTGCAAAACCGAAAAATATCGCTCATAGAGCGACATATTTAACGAATCGCCGTATTTTTGGAAAATAAGTGCTCGATTGAACACGGCCGACGAGACCGACGAGACAAATCACGTCACGATTCTCATTCCCTCTCCTCCTCGCTTCGTCCCGTCGGTGGGTGATTCGAGGTGACGAGGAGAGAAGCGAGGCTGCTTCCCTTCATTTTGAAACTTTTCAGGAGGACAATGACGCCACGCCATAGCCCTCACTTGATCGCGGCCTTCTTTCCCAAAAACACGGCCATTCGTTTGAGATATCGATGTATGAGTGATGTTTTCTAGTTCTTACTTCTTATTCATACGTTCTAATCCCGTAACTTATATGTTTTCTTTGAAAGTTTTTTAACAGTTACTAAGGTCACAGTCTTGTTATGAGTGCACCATTCAATATATTCATTGATAGAAGAGTGCATTGTTCACCAATAACCTGCGCGAGTGTAGGCGCATCATGCCCACAAGCTTCTCCGCTTCTTAAATTGTTCACTGCGCACTCCAAATATCTTCACTTGTTTTTTTTTTTTGTTTTTTTTTGTATAAGCAATATTGTTGTTTATAACTCTGAGTTGCATCTGGCGCCTAATCCTTTGTGGGCTAGGAAGCATCATCTTATTTTAAGCCCAACGTCCTAAATTAATTACTACAAAACCAAGTTGTTGTTTCATTATTCGCGTAGGTGTTTTGATCGGGTGCTTTCTAACGATATGGAATTATCATTTTGTTCTTAGCTACGATTCATTTGAATTTTCAGCAACTGACCGACAGAGTTACCGCAGCAACCCTGCCTCGCATTCTGCCCCAATAGCTCCAACACTCTAAAAAAAAGCCCGTGCGTCAGTTTTCCCGCACAACACTGGGAGAGCTAATCACCGCAACTTACGGAGGCAACTCAGCGAATGACAATGCCGAAACATATATTTAGACCAACGTTATTAGATTAGCTCAGTTACAGAACTGCTCATAGACGCTGCATTCACGAACAGTACCCCCCCCCCCTCCCCCCCTCCGTCCCCCCCCCCCCCCCCCCCCCCCGCCGGGATACGTATGTTTCAACGTTACAAGAAACGTAAAAACAAACAGAAAAAACTATTTTTGTAGTAGCTTTTATTGGAGTTTAGTACAAAATGAGGGGCGCGTGATGTTTTCTGAAATCTTTAGTTTGCAAGGTCTTCCACCACAATTAATATTGTTTTTATACAACCATGCCTCAACGGTGATTTCAGGTAGCGCGTCCCGACCTAGCCGCATCTTAATTTCGGTGGTATTCCGCGGCGTGTCCGCTGGGGAGCGGGGAGAGGCACCCAAATAAATTTTTCCTTACCCTGTAACCCTTTCCACCGTATCTGTTTTGGCTCCGAAATAGCCGATTGAAGCCAAAATAGATGTCACGTGCAGTTCCTCGAGTGACCGCTGCGGGAGAAATGGCGGTGTTGTGATCGCCATTTGTCGCTTCAGCTGTGCTCTTTGGAACACACAGTTATGCAACGAAAATATAGATGGCGCTTCAAACGACGGCTGACGGATTGAATTGAGTGAGTGAGGGGGGGGGGGGGGGGGGTACCCCTCTCCGCGGAAGTTCCACAACTGAGGTAATCTAGTAACGTTGGTTTAGACCAAAAAAGGCAGCCTGAGTTGTGACATTAAGCAATGCAAGCCTGACGTTTTGCATTGCTTAATGTCACAACTCAGACTGCGTTTTTTGGTCTAAACATATGTTTCGGCAGTGTCATTCGCTGAGCTGCCTCCGTAAGTTGCGATGATTGGCTCTCCGAGTGTTGTGCGAGGAAGTAGACGCGCAAACATTTTTTTTATAGTGTAAATAAGAAATCCGAAGTGCTGAATTTTCCTGCCTCACTAAAAAAGGCCTCCGTAGGCCAAAGATTGGACATGACTTCGCTGTTAGCGCTCGGCTAGGAGTCGTGTCCAATCAGTGAGAACACGGCTCCACGCCGAACGCTGATACGGTAGTCGTGTCCAGTCTGTGGCCTTAGGTGGGCTTTAGTGACGCTGGAGAATTCGGCACTTAGGTTTTCTTATGTAGGATGTTTTAATTCTGCGTAATAACCAAACAAGAGACGCGTCGGTCACGTCACTTGTGACCGACCAATCACAAACGGAAGCGAATAATGGAACAGACTATTCGATTCGTAATTGCTTCGCACATCCAATCCTTGCACTCGCCGACATGTGCTACTAGCGACGTGCGCGATCAAAAGCTTCGCTCTGGTCGCAATTCGCGACAGGTCAAGCGCCCCGGTTGACGTATTTATCTGGATTCTTTTTTGTTTTCGTCGACGGAAATCGGCGCAGTGTTTGTGTCAACTACGACTATGTTGATTTAAGAATGTGATGACTCCAAACTTCCATTGCTATTTTTATGAGCACCATAAAACTTATAGTTCAGAACTGATGACGAACAGTGGACGATTAAAACTCATGACGTCAGGGCAAGGAAAAATCTAGTCGTGACTTCAAGAACAAAAACCGTAAGAGGGCGCCACCGAAACATCTCGGCGTTAATAGTCGAATGGTTGTCCCGGTCAGTCTTCGCTACCGCTTTCTCGTTTGCTTTCAACGCAAACGATTGAAAGATCGGAATCATCCATGTGGTGAGCCCGCTGACTCCGTGCTTTCAGCAGCACATTAAAAAATAAATGATGGCGGAGATGAATTCGTCTGACGTCTCATTCTGTAAAACCGCTGAAGCCACATGTTGCTAAACAATGTGGGAAACTCGGTTTTCTCTGTATGCCCCCTCACGCAAGAGAAACGTATTCAAACGTTAATGTGCAGAGTAGCCTTTTTTTTTTTTTCCTTACCAGATTTCGGTCAACGGCACGCACCAGCTTAGTCTCGCCTTTATTCGCTGTCATTTTTTTTAAACAACCGCGATAAATCGTGTCCCTCTCATACTTTTAAGACCTTCGGGTTATATTCAAAGTCATTGTTTGTTGTTTGTGAGATATGTCGTAAGTTATTGGAACAAGTAGAGATGATGTTTTCGTAAACATGGAAATTGTTTCGAATGCAGACTCACCGACAAAGACGCGAATTGAGAATGGCGTTGTGTATTCACCTTTCCCGCCTTGTGATATCCCGAAGTGTTCCTTCTACGCAATCGCAAGTGACCAACTGAAGACTTCTCCAGAAAAAATTATGTTGGTAAGTAACAATGCCGTTCGCCACTCCTTTATTGAACAGTGAGCAATAATAAATGTTCATATGACCGTACGCGATGCCCCCCGTCTTCCTTTTCTCTCCTAGTCTCTCTGTCCTCTCTTCCTTGCTTCCCTCTTATGCCAGAATATAAAATTTGTCTCGCTCGAAACCTAGCTTAATGCAGTATAATCATCGCTGCTGTTACGCCATGAAACTTTTAATGATCAGCAGAAACAAACTCTTTTAACAAAAATCTGGCCACACTTGTACTTCAAAATAGATTATTCGAGACATACTGTTTTTAACTACCTCGACGAGCTGAATCAAAAATATCAGTCCAAGAGTTGAAACGTGATGGACACTTATTTTTTTTTTATCAATATAAGTTGATGGCCTAGTCGGTTCTACATCTCAAAAATAGTTAGTGCGAAAGACAAGGACAAGTAAAAGAGAGGAGGGGGCTCATTGGCCGAGTGGGCTAGCACACACCAGCTCGGAACACGTGCAGCGAAAGCTCGCGCTGCAAAACCCAGGGCATGCCCAGGGATTCTGGGTTCAATCTCCACACCTGCCCGTTTCGATCTGGATTAGCATCGTACCGGCGTGCGGTCGTATATCACTACTATGTCATACACGTTAAAGACCCCAGGTGAGCGGTTGTACTGCACTGGCTAAATGTCTCATCTACAACTGGGAGACAAGTTGCCCGTTGAGACAAACTAAGCTTTAGGCTGTATAAACATGCGTACACTTCAATTTTATAGAAGGTAGGACATCTAGAAGTGCTTGTCCTCTCCAGTCTTCCTTGATATGTTGGCTCTCAGCCTTGACTGTCGATTGAACAACATATGCCGCAGTAGTTTCACCTTACTGCATGGGGAACCAGGTTAAACCACACTGGGTTTATGTCACAGCAAACAATGAACATGCTAGTTAAAAACAAAAACATGTAGGGCTTAGAAGCTTGCAGCAGCAAGTCCACTGCTGCTAAGAGTGTCTCAATCTGTTGACGGTGGCGGTGGCATTTTTCTCGGTAGGCACATGGTATGTTGAGGGATTGCCAGGATTTGGCAACCAGGCTAAGCGTGCTTAGAGCGCTTTGTGGAATTTCTTCACGGCTAGCTTATGTAGTGTGTTTCCGCCGGGCACGGATTTCGTTCGTTTACAAGTACCATTCTTGCGAACCAGTGGAAGGAAGGGCTGGTTACGGCCGAGTAGCACTGAAACGAAGGAAGCGTTGGACGCTTTTGGAATTTGTCAGATTACAACTTAACGTTTTGAGGGCCTACAAAAAGCGGAGTTTACTTCTAAAGATTTTTACTTGGTGTCAAGCTAGGCCACGGTATATTACACACATAATTACTACCGAAATTAAAACGTACGAACATACCGTAGAATAAAAGTGTTTTTTATTCCTTCCCCTGCAGGTAGACGATTCGCGAGCTTTGACACGCGCCGAATGCCTGACTCAGATGCAGCGCTACGCCGCTGGGTTCCAAGCTCACGGCATTCAACCCGGCGATCACGTTTGTCTGCACCTGGACAATAGCATCGATAACTGCGTCGCCATGTACGGATGTATTTTCGCCGGAGCAGTGGTCGTCTTGGCAAAGGCCTCTCTGACGGAAAGTAAGATTTATAAAACGACATCTCTTAGTTTTGAACATCAGACGTTCCCAAACCCTGACTCATCTGGGGTGCATGCGAAAAGCCGAATACCGTCAGGAGGTTTCGCACACGCCCAAGGTCTGATGGAGTTTCACCATAAATATATCAGAAGCCCTGACACGCTCAGCATGACGACTGGTTTTTCATAAACCAGTCGTCATGCTACCCGTAAACAAACTACCCGTAAACAAATCTGATAGATTTGTTTGCTGTTTGTTTGCTGGTAGTTCATGAACTTCCTGTAAACAAATCTGTCAGATTCCTCGATCTTGCTTTTGACTTTAAAGATGGCCACGTCTGCTGGCGATACCAAGCTCGGTTCTGCAAAGGGTTTCTTCCATTCGAATCCGGACACCCAAAAAACGTGAAACGTGGGGTCGTTATCGCGGCACTAACATCTGCCTTAAAAAAGTCATGCGAACAATAGATCCAGAAGAGTTTTGACACTCAGATATCCAGGCTACTTTGTGCTGGGTATCCAGAAACACTACTGGTATCAATATGTGAAAAGATCTCCCAGAAATTGAAGCGCGGAGAGGAAGGCATCGAGCGAACAACAAAGAAAAAGACTGTAAATCCAATGGTGGTAGCACCATATCTCCTCTGCATCACTCACCGGCTAAAAAAGATCGCAGGCCGGCAAGGGGTCCAAGTGATAAGCTCCGCGCCGAACAAAGGGTATTCAATGTGTGGCAGGGTAAACGGGAACCAACGTAGTCACCAAGAGGCATGTAACATCGCACACAAAACAAGGTACGCCCAATGTCAAAAAGAAGTCATTTATAACATTACATTAATATGTGGAAGGTGTTATATTTGGCAGACAGGGCGCTGTATTAATGCTAAAACCAGGGAGCTTGCCACATATCTACGAAACTTGACAACAGCAGGACACCTTGCAGCCCATTGTCGCGCATGCCAATGCGAGGCAACGTTGTGCAACGTAAATATCGTGAGACGACATAAAAATCAACTCGCCCCTGAACTACTGGAAGCCCTAGCCATCGAAGAAAAAGGCGAGGACTGGGTTAGTGCCCCTTCCGTTACACTACACAACTCAGAGAAGATTTTCCTGCGGAGTGACATGAGTTCCACGCAAAGGTAGAAGAAGAGGAACACCGCTTAAAGAAGAAAGAAGAAAAGGGATGAGAACATTCGGACAGCTGAAAGGTCAATGCATTTAAGGAAAAGAAATTCCGAATTAAGTGTAAAGAAAACCAAAACCTAAATCAAGTGTAAAGAATTAAAAAATCTAAGTTAGTGTAAAGAAAAAAAAATCTGGAACCAAGGATTAGCAGAAAAGGAAAAAAAGGCATCCTTAAATGTTGCTAGTCCTGGGGGGCTATGTTGCACGTTTTGGACTCCCAGGAGACTAGGGAGAAGGAAGTGACGTAAACAACGCTCTTTGGGTGTTGGTTGGTGGAGTCGCTGATTGCGCGTTGCGTGGTGCTGCTAAGATACGTTCATTCACACCTACGTCACTTCCTTCTCCCTAGTTTCCTGGGAGTTCAAAACGTGCAACATAGCCCCCCAGGTAGGTAGGTAGGTAGAAAACGTTTATTGAAAACCAAGAACTACGAATAGAAAGATTATCCGCGCCGCGGTGATTCTCGGATCCGGCAGCCTCGTTATTGCGTGATTATGGGTGATGAGGTATGACTGTGCGATGGGTCATGAGAGGTGTTTTCATATGGAGTCCCCCAGATGTGCCTTGGCTACGAAGTCCAGAAGCGACTGGAGGATCCTCGTCCGGCGTTGGGCTTCGCCCTGCGGGTGCGTCCAATCCTCGAGTCTCTTGGGTCTTTCTTCCTCGGGTAGCGTCTCGATGGCTTCCACTCTGCACAATGCTAGAGCTTCGTAGGGACCGCGTAGGGCTACGTCCGTCGTAATTGCGAGAGGTTGATGTGGTATTTGAGCCTTGGCGTGACCGCGCCTTCGGTATGGTTGCGCCGAAGTTGAACCGTTTCCTTTCGCTTGAAGGTTTTCGCCGGAAGCGGGTAGTCCTCGGGCTGGCCACTTTTCCGCTAACTGAATTTCTCGCATCTTGCGACATCTGCGCAGCTCTTCGACGGGCTCATAGCATGCCGTATCTTCTGGCTGTTCGACCGACTCTTCGCAGTTGGACGCCTGTTGGGTTGTCAACTGAGGAATTCTTGTCATCCCGCACTGTGCCGCTGCGTGAGCCATGTCGTTTCCTGAGATCTCCTGGTGTCCCGGGACCCATCGTACACTGATTCTTGTGCCGTGCTCCCGGCATAGGCTGAGCGCCGAGTGGAAGAAGGCGTGTACCGTCGGGCTTGCAGTTGCCTTGAGCTTGTACATGTTTCGTACCGCCTCCTGGGAGTCCGTATAGATGACGAGGTTTCTCGTTTTGCCGGGGAGGTGAACGTATACTCCCAACGTGAACAGAAGAGCCGCTTCTTCCACCGTGTCCGATGTGACCTCCGTGCCTCATCCGCAGCTAGTGGCAATTTCAAAGGGACTTGCCTCCTCGCCTCTGTAGAAGACTGCTCCTGCGGCATATTCCTTCCATTTTGTCGCTCCATCGACGTACACTACTGTGTTGTGCTGACTTGCCAACAGCTCCTTGACCTCCTTTTTGTGCTGTTGGGCGTACCTTTTCCTGCGGGCTTTGTGTCGCTCCGGGTTCATATTTCTTGGAAGGGGTTTCGCACCTTGCGTGACGCTAATCACCTCCCACGGTGCCTTGCTTGGGGGGAGGGGGTCTAGGGTCTCCGGGAGCTTGATGCCTATATAGCTTGCCACTGCTCGGCCTTCCTCTGTGTGATGCACAAGCGCCATGTGCGTCACTGTCTGCTGCACCAGGAGGTCCTCAATTTCTGGCAAAAAGATAAGTTGCCTCATCCTGTCCGTTTTTGTACTTCTTGGTAGCCCCAAGATGGCTCTTCGTGCGTCATTGAGCATAACTCGGAACTGGTTCTTATGACACGACCGTAATGAATAAAATCACGCCGCATATGCGATTTTCGAGACCAGTGTGGCCATTACTAACTTCCTTGCCGCTGCTTCTCCGGCTCTTCCAAGTCGATGGGAGATTCTTCTGACCAGGTTGAGTCCTTCCTTCCACTTGTTTCTCATCTCGGCCATCCACTTGTCAGTGGTGCTGGGCGATTTTCCGAAGGTGACCCCTAAAAGCTTGATGCTCTCTTATCGAACGACTGGGTCCCCGGCGAAAGTGAGCTGCAGGTTTCTTTGGACGTTACCGGCCCCGAACACGGTGTATTTAGTCTTTTCTGGGGGATGGTCTCATCCCTACTTCTTTCAAAAAGTCGCCGATGGTATTTAGTCCTGCTTGGAGTGCTGCCTCCTGTTGCCCTGGCCTACCTTCATGCGTCCATATGGTGTCGTCGTCTGCATACGCCGTCGCTTTCAGCTTCTCAATCTTGTAGAGCCGCCAGAGCAGTGGTGCCATAACTATGTTAAATAGCGTCGGTGAGAGAACTGCTCCTTGCGGCACGCCGATGTTGTTTTCGCTAGTCGGGCCTTCTCGCGCTTCCTTTCCGTAGCCTGCCTTTATTCTGTACTTGCGGTTCGCAAGGAAAGATTTCACAAAATCCAGTTGTTTGCCAGTGAGCCCCTGCTCTTCCATCTTGCCGACGACAGATTCGTGGGGGACGCTGTCAAACGCTTTCTTGATGCCAATTGATACTATTACTCTCAGACATCCATCGCTTCGCGGCCGATCGATAACATCGTTGTAGATCATAAGCAGGCTGTCGTGGGTACTTAGGTTAGCCCGAAACCCAGTCTGTGTGAGGTGGAGTATTCCTTTGTGGCGTATGTTGTGCTGGATTCTGGCCAGGACAATTCTCTCCGTGAGCTTCCCCATGATAGAGGTGAAGGAAAGCGGCCGTACGTTCGCGGGATCTGTCGCGGGTTTCCCAACTTTCGGAATCGGCGTCACCACCGATATCCTCCATTCTTCCGGGAACTCGCCCCTGTCCCAGCTCTGGTTGAACCATTGCAACATTGCTTGCCTGGCTGACTCCGGAGCGTTCTTAAGCATGGGGGCGGTGATCCCATCAGGTCCAGGTGTACTCTTTGATCGGCATTGCTTGATTGCTGCATCCATCTCCCATTCCGTGAAAGGCTGATCTTCGGATTGCCTGGACGGTCCGGTATGCTTCCTCCGGTAGGTGTTCGGGTCGGGCTTGTTGGTTGGTTGAGGGAAAAACACTTCCCCGAGCTGCGTGAGGATGTCCTCCATCTTCTCGTTTGATATTAAGGCTATCACGGGAACGGGACTGACTCCCTTCTTTTTACCGTACATAGAGTTGAAAGTTCGCCACACGTCTCCAAAGTTTGTGAGTCTATCAAATATCTCACAATATTCTATCCATCTGTCGAAGCCAAGCTGGCTTGCGTACTGGCTCGCCTCTTTGGTGAGTTTGTTCACTCTTATGAGGTGCTTTCTCAGCTTCTTCTTTCTGTAGGTCGTGAGTGCTGCCGTTCTTCTGTCCCATAATGAAAGAAGATGCGTGTCCGGCGTTGGGGTATCCTCGTCCACTTGGCGCTCGTCAACAGCTATCCTGGCCGCTGTCCTCAGGAGTGTTGCGACGTGTTGGAACTCAAAGTCTTCTCCCTGGTCTTCGATGTTCTCCCGAAAGTCATCCCAGATGATCGTTTTGGTCTGTTTTTTGCCTGGGCTGCTCTTGGCTCCGATGTCCAGCTCTATGACAATGGGGAAATGATCGCTTCCCCAGGCGTCGTCTAATATGGACCACTGTAACTTGCGTGCGGTGCTTGCAGGCGCTATCGTCGCGTCGATGATGGAGTCTATGTGCCCTGCTCCCGTTGCATACCTCGCTGCTCTGCTGAAGTCGTTTATTAGGGTCATATCCGCCTGCTCTGTGATGTCGCGCAGGTCTGCGGCCCCCCTTACCGTGTCGCCTATCGCCCAGTGTTCCACGTGTGTAATGAGACCGCCTCCCAGGACCATGAAGTCATCAGAATATTCTTTGCGTAGGTGCCGGATCCAAGAAAAGTCCTTCGTAGTGTGCGGCCTGTTGTACGCCGAGGCCACCGTGAGCCTCTTGCTTGTGGATTGCAGCGCTACGCGTAGCGCCACAACTTCTTGGAGTTCCGTACACCACTGGGATGTGTCGATGGTAATGTGTGGTAGCTCCGCTTGCACGAAAACAGCCGCTTGTGTCTGGATTTTCTTTTTCTTCCTGTAGGTGTGCGTGATAGATGGCATGTAATATTGTTTGAATCCTGGTAATGTGATCTGATCCGACTTCGTTTCTTGCAATAAAAGAATGTCAAAAATGTCATTCTTGAGTCGTTGGACGAGCTCTGCCCTTCTGCTTGCGAGACCGCGACAATTCCATTGTAGGATTCTTAGCGCTTCCTTGCTTGCATCATTGGTGGCTATCTTGTGGCGGAGGGCAGCTGGTCGGTAGAGCCTGCTGGGACGTCAGCATCTGTTGCATTTGTAACATTTGCTATTGTATCTGTTCCATCTGGGTCTGCATCTGTGCTTGTATCTGGGCTTGCATTCGCTGTAGTGCCACTTGCCATCCCGTAGGTTGCTGCGTTGTTGAGCTGCTTGCAGTCGCCGTCCCTTCGGTCCTCTCCTCGCGAATTGGATCTCTTCCACGAGAAGCTGGGCTGTATGCCTGCTGCTCACGCTGTTCTTTTTTTTTTTTTTTTGCTGCTCTTGTTATGTCTTCCTGGCCTCTATCGCTGTCTTGAGGTGACCTAAAATGGTTCTTTTTCGTGCCTCGCGACGCCTGCTTTCTTCCTCGATCTTCTGTCGAAGTTGCAGTAGTTCAGTCTCGAGGCGCCTGCATTTGTCCACGTCGGCTTGATTTCTTGCTTCGATGGCTCGGAGCTCTGTTTGCCATGCCTTGACCTCGTCGTCATCGTCGGCGTGGTAGCCTTTCGGTTTCTTCGTGGCTTCGGCATAGCTTTTGTCATTGTTGTAAACCCGTCGAGCTGACGGTGACCTTCCGCGCGACGTGATGGTTTGCTTTTCGTTACGTGACGCACTTCGCGACGCCTTCCTGCCATTCCTGGTGCTACCAGCTGCGGCGCTTCTGCTTCTACTCTTGCGGGCTAGTGAATTTCTCTTGATTGCACTACTTCTTGCTTCTAGCGGTGGAAATTCGTCTATGGTCACGTGGGGCGGTTTTACCTCCGTCCTCTGACCCGTCGTCGTGGCTGCTTGCCTCTTTGACGGCCCGCCCTTTCTGGTCTTCTGCTGCAGCATCTTGTCAGCCCGAATTTTCGCCGGACATTTGTTGTCCGTCGCCAATGCGTGAGCGATCGGCAGTTTACGCAGTACTTGCGCTGGCATACGTGGCCGTCTTGAATAATGCAGCCGCACTTGGTACACCTTGGTTTCCTAGTACACACCTTTTGCTTGTGGCCCAGGCCTTGGCACTGACGACAAACCACTCTAGTGTGCTTGTACAGAGTCACCTTGGTGATGAAGCCATGGTACAATATTGTCCTCGGTGGACGTTTTCCCTGGAATGTGACCTGTGCCAGCCCTCTGCTGCCCAGTGGCCTGGCATAGAGCATTTCTTGTGTCCTGCAGTGGAGTGCCTCGTGCAGTTCGCCCGCAGTCTCCTTCGGGTCGCTAGTCCAGCGGTGTGAGTGTTATATTTTTTCTCTGTGTGTTTTTCGTGTTCAGCTGGCCCCATTCATAACCATCGGGAGCGCTTGTAATTTAATGGCGGACGCCTTCAGCGGAGATTGGTCGCAAGTGCGCATGCGCTGCGTTATCGCGTGGGAGGAAAGGAGGCAGAAAGGCGGAGATTCTTGCAGACGACCGACGCGTTCGTCAACTGTAGCTCGTGTTGCAAACGCGCCCCATAAAACACGTGACCCCGATCGAGCAGTTGGAAATTCTCTCCAATACAGGCTCTCTAATTGTTCGCTGCCACCTAGCTGTTGTCGCTGCCTACTCGTAAGGAAGCAATTGTGACGAATTGCTCGGGCCTATTGTGCCCGTCATTATTACTACGGGATTTAAGGTTCTTACACATTTTGTAAGCTTTCTCTTTGGTGCAAAACTTGAGCGAAGGTAAGCCGAGTGCAGTGACTGAAAAGGACCAGACGATGAAAATGATCTGTTTGCCGCTAGGGGCGCCTGGTGGGGGCTCGGAAAACAAGGAGATGACAAGGGGAGGAGATTGACCTCCTAATCTAAAATTGAGTTCAGCGATCAAACTATAATACGGGAAAGGTCCACAAGGGTCGCACGGGCATATTTCATTCAGCACGCCAGCCGCTCGTCGGCAGACGGTCTTGGCCAAGGACCGTCGGAGCAACGCTGCGCAGAGCCGGAGTGCCTAGTTAAGCCTATATTCTGCCGAGCTCGCTTGGTCGGAGTCGGTCGAATCGTGGCCGTTGGAGCTTTTCCCGGGTGTTTGTGGTTCGTGTTTGTCGTGGTCTGCTTCAAGTACTTTTTACTTTTTTCTTGCTGCTTGAAGTCGGGACGCGCGATAAGAGCACATAATAAAATAAACGTCCGTTGGTCGTCGCGATCAAGTAACTGAGCGATGTTGTCGGCCAAGCGGATTTGATCGTGAAAAGTGCTTAAGACAGCTTCGAAGCTGTCATAAAATTCCGTAGTAGCCTGCTCAAAACTTACGATACATTCGTTTCGTTAATACGAATTTGTTCTTACTTTTTGTCTTACGCGCATTTTTGGCGTAAGATCGTTTCGTGAATCTGGTCTGGTTTTCTGCGCTTGCTGACAAACAGGCATCACAAACAACACAATCGTGTGAAGTACAGACATGTAGCAAAATCAAGCTGATACCGGGGCGTCCCAAACGATAGTCTACGATGATGTGTGTAGCGGGGTAGCTAGAAAGGGATGACTAGGACTACAAGTAGCATGGCGGCGGTACACACTAAACATTGTAACACCCATAATCGTGTAAAAAGGGTGTAAGAAGGGTGAAGGTTAAGCAAAACACCCTTTCTACACGCTGTTTACACGATTTCTGAATATCGGTGGGTGTAAAAAGGGTGTGCTGACGTTTTACACCCTTTACACGCCCTCTTTACGTCCCACTTGCAGCGAAGGTGTCTGAAACCGTGTAAAAAGGGTGTATGGCGAATTTTACGCCCTTCATCTACACGGTGTGAAAGGGGCGTAATTGTGATGCTGTCAAATACACCCATGATTTCATAGCCGTTCATATTTATTGCTTTGGTGAAACTGTTGTTGATGTACGGCGGTACAAACATCGAGTATAATTAATCGCCACACGGAGTCGCGTATGATTAGGAAGTGCTAGAGAACAGTTTTTGCAACTCCTATTGAACTCTTCGTCCGACACGAGCCTAAAATTACGAAAAATTAGTCGCAGCCGTGATTTTTCGTCGTGAATGGCCGGAATACATCCATGCCAACTTTTTGGAAATGGTCGTTTATTTGGTCGGAGTCCATGGAATTATTGTGCTGTATTTGTTGAACGCGTTTCGACAAAGAGCTGCTCATCGGCGGCCGCGAGACTTCCGTTGAATGTGATCGACCGCCTTTAGCCTCGACATTGTGTTTGTGGATAGTTCTGTGCTGCCCGAATCGGATTATGCATCTTACACGGATTACATGAGATCGCTGTTTTATTTGTAAGTACTCTGCAAGCATGCTTCTGATATTAGTCCAAGGGGGCTATGTTGGACAAATGTTTCGTTTCTCCTAAAAAGAAACGGAAGTGACGGAAGCGACGATATCGCGTTTGATTGGTTAGAAGGTCGAATGGCGAAAATAGGTAACTTTCGTCATTTGAACCTCTAACCAATCAAACTGGATATCGTCACTTCCGTTTATTTTTAGGAGATACGAAACATTTGTCGAACATAGCCCCCTGTTTTCGTTTCAATAGACCATTTTACCGTTTACAAGCATGAACTGCCCCTTACGTCCCAAGTAACTCCCGGTCGTACCGTCTTTTCTAGTCTGCCAGTTTTGTCCACGTCACCAGTGCAAGAAGGCATAAACGTCACAAGAAAAGTACAGTTGGAGATTCAATCAGGGCCTTCGGTTGTACAATTTGAAGGGGTCATGAAACAATATCCTGTTGAAATATTCATGACCTTACACGCACGGACCGCCACTGGTTTAGAAACGTCTTGGTCGTGGTGAAATTGCGAGGATAAAAAAGAACTATTCCTTTCAGTCTTGCCTTCGCCAAGTTTGATGATGTGCGCGTGAACTTAGCTTTGCCCTTTGGCACGCTTGTAATTACACGCACTTGCTCGCATAAACAGAGACATGGCTGCGGCCAGATGACCTGCTTGCAATCGTCTATAGAGAATTTTGTAGAGCCTGTTAGAACCTTGATCAAAAAATAAAAAGTGAACCATGCATTTGCAGTCATTTTTTCGTGCAATTTTATGGGTTATTACGCCCTACTTTATGGGTGCTGGTAATCGCGCCTTTTTTTATTTCTCTTTCTGGTGGCGATACACCCAATTTAGAGGGCGTACTGCGCACTCATAACACCCTAATAAAAAGGTGTACAGTGGAATCACACCCTAACTTGAGGGTGTTCGGTATAACGCCGTCTTTTAAGTGTGTTAGGGCAAAACACCCTATTTTAGGGGTGTTAGGAATAACGCCATTTTTAGGGCGTTTTGCTACACCCAAATGGGTGTTAGTTATAGGACAAGTCATTTACACCCACAAGGGTGTTACGATGTTTATTGTGTACCACTTCCGAAATGCGCGCGCCTGCGCAGTTTGTTTAGTGACATCGGTCTAAGGCGCGACCAACAGCGCAGTTAAGACTACGGCGTGGGCGTGGCCAACATTGAGTTAGACGTTATCACCGTTTCCCCCTTTTGCTTGTTTTTACTTCTCCCGGCAGGCGAAACGGTTGAGGTCAGCAACGTTTCCTCTCGGCGCGCCTGCGGAACGAGCGTCTTGGGAGCCGTCCGGTCGCCCCGCCGTGGTACCGCCTTTGCCGCCATCTCCCGCGTCACAACCGCCGCCGTCGTCTCATCGTTTATGATCATTATTGTCTCTCGGAGTCTCTTTCACATTTCGGACACTACATACGCAGACTTATACCGCAATCGTGCAGACGTCGTCGAATGTCGTAGACACCAAAACGGGGTGAGGAGTGCGGTCCAGACGACACTTTCGCCTCGCACACGCCCGCCCCAATCCTGCCCGTCGTTCCGATGAGGATCACGCGTCATCTCGATATACCACATGATAGCCATGTGAATATCGGCCCGAAGCCAATGTTGCCGGACGGAGCCGAAGTTTCGGTTTCGATTTCTGCTTGTGTTTAAATTTAGATTTAAAATATTTGTCCCCTTTTACTCGGAGCAACGACGTAGTGTCTTTTACTAGCGCTTTTTAATGCGAAATCACTAATTATACCGAAATTGTCGGAATCAAGCGGAGTTGCCCTTCTAGGGTAAGCCATACAGATTTGGCTAGGGGCATCCTATGGTATACCTGACATCCGTTTTATATCTCTTGTCATCTTCGCTGTGCGGTGTTGAGCTTGTACGGCTTAAATACAAAATTAAGTGCTTCATCCATCTTATCTAACTGTCACCATTCTGCTTGCTTGTTCAAAGGAGAACTCTATTACCAAGTGAAGGACGCCGACGTTGTGCACATATTGACCGACCAAAAGTTTGTCCAAAAAGTTAGCAATGTGCATGCGGTGGCTCCGTTCAAGGTGTGTACAGCTAATCTTGCCATTACATAAGGACAAATAATGTTAATATTGTGTATGAATATCTTTTACATGATCTTATGGAGGAGCACATTACTACTGCGTGATTTCTAAAAGGAACTATATCGGGAACTTGATATGTAATAGAAAGAATTCCTAAGACTTGATTGCGCATTTCAGGGCCTCTTTGTGATTGGGGATGCCGAGGGATTCGTGTCTGCCTCCACGTTTTCCCACTGGAAGGAGTCAGAATTCCAAGAGATCCTCGTACCGGACCCGGAGCGCACCCTCATGGCGCTGGCCTACACGTCGGGCACCACAGGGCTCCCAAAGGCCGTAGAAATCACGCACTTCAACTACGTTGCTTCCTTCAACACTTTCGGGTATGTACCGAGCACATGAGTAATTATTTTGGCTGTTGAGCCTTTTGTCATACTGTCTGTAAGGATTGTAAAATTTCTAACTTTATAATCTTCTAACTTGTGCTGCGTGAGTGTTCGTCTGCTCCTTGCGGAGAGGGTGCGGTGGCGCCAGGGTGCGGAGCTCTCGTTAAAAGGATAGTGGGTAGACGCGGAGGCTAGCGCCCTTCGTCTCTACCCATTGTCTCCCTCCGATCAAAGCCAGAGAGGTCGTCGAATGTTCCTCGCGCAGAGAGAGTGGTGGCGTCAGGGTCAGTCTTTGCGACGCCGAACACCGGCGTCGTCTACTAGTCCTAGGAATTGCTCTCAAACGTTTTCTACCGGTTTCGTAAATTCACCGGTTCTATACGAATGCGGATTTAAGGACGGTCCAAACCAACCCGCAAAACGGGCAAAAACGGCTCCCGGAAACTCCGGGGGGGGGGGGGGGGGGGGGGAGGGGGGGGGAAGAGGAATTACGTCAACGGCCGCGTGAGGGTGACGTTTTGAGGGTCCCGCTTTGGGGGGGGGGGGGGGGGGGGGGTTAAAATATTAATGGGTTGAACTTTTTCCGGACCCGGAAGGCACCGGACAGACCCGGAGAGCGCCGGACAGGAGCCCTTAGGCCAAGCAGGTGAAGGCGGTTCACCCTGCTTAGGGGGGGGTGCGCCATTCGCTTCTGGTTGACCCAACAAAAGGACAAAGGAAGGCTAAGAAGCAGTTGCTTCTGTTGCATTTTCTTCTTTGAAGCCACTCAGTAATCTCACAAAGTGTGCGTTTTCTCCCTTTCCCACCCGTCATGTGCGTTTTTCCATTTCCCTCTTAACATTTTCGCCTCTGGCGTCTCGGTGGGAGAGTAATCGTGGAGAATATATTTGCGATTTGGCGGTTTCATATGATGATTAAAAACGACTTGCGATTCCTGTGATGCCGAAGGGGCGGACAGGCACTCACGAGACACTGACCGATAATGCAACTCGGTAGGGACGATAATCCAAAGCACTTTTGGCATCCACGTTTGGACGAACAGACCTAGAGCGGCTTCAGGGCGGTCGATGCGAATGCGGGCTCTAAATGAGGTTGTTGCCACAGTTTTATGACGATAACAGTCCACACACCGTCATTGCGCTGCTCGAGCTTACCAAGACATCGAGACGCTTGGGAACATCCAGAGGGGGTCTCCGTCGCAAACCAGAAGTTAGAGGTGGGGTAAGGAGGATTTTTTGGAGGAGGAGGGAAGAGAATGCACCCCCTTGTGGCTCTCCCTCTCCTCTATTGCATCGCTGAACGTATTATACTAAAAAAAAAGAAAATTAGCGTTTGTACATAAAGGTATTAGAATACGTGGCAACGGCAGCTAAAATACTAATACTGAAAAAAGGCTCGAGGTACACCTAAGCACTTCGTATGAGTTGTGAATGCGAAAGCATGCACGCCGCTCTTCCGCTCCCTTATTTCGTCTGCGGCGTATTTGCGTCGACGGTCGAGCGCGCGCGCTCTTCTCGGCGCGCTGACCTTGGGCGTGGAGCGGTGGAGCCGGTGCCTCGCGGACACGCAGCGCCATGGGGTGGCGGTCGTTGAAACTGACGCGCAGCGGCCAATGGGAACCTCGTTTCTTGAAACTATGGCGCGCGCCAGCCAATGGGACCGAAGCCGAAATCCATCAACTTCACTCCGCTCCTTTGGGATCGGGGAAACGAGGTGCAATTTGGCTAGGCCTTTCGCGTGGTTTCAAAGCTGGGAGCGGGTTTCACTTGGATTTACAATTATATTACAAGGTGTAGAAAAAAGGTTGCTTACATTAGGCGTGTTCATCGACTTTTCTAAAGCTTTCGACGTGTAAAATCATAAAACATTGCTGCAAACCTAGACTACTAGGGTGTTCGTGGCGTACCCCATAAGCTATTTGAGTCATACTTAGAAGATCGTAAACAGTCTGTTGTCATTAATAATCATGCTTCCTCTTTTCAAGACGTTCCTTGTGGGGTACTTCAAGGAAGTATACTTGTGCCCTTTCTGTTTAATGTTTCATCAACGACATTGTAAGCGTTGATAACCAAGCACAGTTCATCATTTATGCCGATGATACAAGCCTTTTTTTTCTGTGAATAGTGCCGACGAATTGATATGTCGCGCGAATTCTGTTCTTCAGAACTTCTTTTTATGGTCGGAGGCTAACGCGCTCAGGATTAATGCGAAGAAATGCAAAGCAATTATTTTTAGATCCGTAAATAAGTCTATCTTAACTCATAGCCCAATTCTACTTAGCAATTCGCAAATAGAAATCGTTAACCAGCACAAAATATTAGGTGTATACATTTCGGGACATGTGAGACGCTCATGTAAACTTTTTGATCTCTAAACTGTCTCGTTTTGTCGGCGTATCTGCTCGTTGTCGTGGTATTTTGCCACTTCATGTTAAGTTAAAAATATTTCACGCATTATTTCAGTCCCATTTGAATTACTGTCATCTCATCTGGGCTACTACAACTAAAACACATATAAATAAATTATTTTTGCTCCAGAAAAAGGTCTTATGACACATTGCGCAAGAACATTATTTTGATCACACTGAACCTCTGTTTACTAAGTATAATATCCTTCCTATTAAGCATTTGTTTGAATACCGGCTGATGTGTGACATTCGTTTTGCACCGGCATCAGTTATTGAATTCTTATATCGTGTTTCGCAATAAATTGAAAGCCTCAGCATCGTTAGCACACGTCGTATAGAGTTGTGGGCTATCCCTCGGTCACGTACAAGCTATAATCTGCAATCCCTGCGCCATATTCTTCCATCCTTGTTAAATACATGTCTCACCAAGAACAAAGATATATATTCGGCTAGCAAGAAAAACATCTTGTCGTATCTTATTTAGTTGTTTTTGTTGTATTTTCAATTTTTTAGATGAATTGTAGTGTTTACTTTTATGTATTTATATGTGTGCGTACTTGTGTATTCATTTTTTTCTTCTATTGAATGCTGCTGCCTGTGAACGGGGGAGCCTGAGCCGAGTCAAGCTGTTCATGAACAGCTTTTTGCCTAGGCTCCCCTCCAGAATTTCAGGAGAATAAAAAGATTTGATTGATTGAAAGGAGTTTAGCTCCCGTTTGGTGCGGTTCAAAGCTGACGACGTCGGCTCGCTCCATGGGACAGTTAATACTCTCGCATTAAAATATATAAGAAAGTACTGAGGTACGTGTCAGAAATACAATTTAAAATAAATGAAAAAGTGTATGAAAATACAACCCAAAACAGGGATGCATTTTTCGGGGGCATATACATGTTGTATAGAAATACGAGTTTTTCAATACTACTCAAGATATTTGTGTACTGTGAAAAACTTCTTTTGTGCACCTGCAGTGCTCCGTCCTATTTGTTTATTTTTTCGTGTGTAAATTAAACTTCACCAACACGCTTGGTTTTTAAATATAGAAAAACGAAACTTGAAGTACACAAATCTAATCATATATACGACATACCTCTTAAAACCACAAACTTTAGTCGGTGACAGCTTAAAGGAAACCAGAAAAGGAACTTAAATAGGAAATAAAAAACAGTAAAAGTTTTAATGTTAGCACCTTAAAAATCAAGTATCTTGTGTTTTCTTTCGATTTTATCAGTTTGAGCGTCGTTATCGCAAATTAAAATTTCGACGTGGCCCCGTCCGGTGCGGCACTCCGAGCGCAGGAGAGCGCGAAAGCGGAGGGGAAAACTAGCGAAAGTGACGTCATCGGTGGGGTCAAATGACCCTTGACCCCACCCAAGCAGGCTCGGGGATGTCGAAGACGACGTCGCGAGGCTTTGAACAGATAACAGGCGGCCGAGAGACTCGAGTCGACGCATGCCACACGGCAATCGCTACAAGTATTTTTCCGAAATATATGCGGTCTGCTTTTATTTCTGCCAAAGTTAGATGTGATAACTGAATTGACGGAACAAAAACTATAAAAATTCGCTCCTATCTCAGACGTTTGAAAAGTGCTTCAGCTTTATTGAAGAGTTCGAGTGAAGCTCCCTCTACCTCTTTCCGCTTTTGCAGGGCGACCGCTGGAGAGGAGGTCGCCTCCTCTCCGGCGTTTGCTCTGCTAAAGGGGAAACAGAGGAGAAAAGCTTCCTTTGAACTATTAACACGTTGCCGACTGTAGTAGTACCAACTGTCAATTCAACTTGAATTTTGAAATTTACGTTTTTAAGCCAGAAATAAATTGCTTATTGAAGTAACTATTTCTTTTTAACGTAGTGCTAAGTCAAAAAAAGCAAAAATTCTATAGTAAAAAAAACTGCATTAAAGCGACACTGAACTTCGGAATGGTACCCTTTTTTATTAATGTATTTACAACCATTACCCAAATACCAGTAGCGTAGTTTTCAAAGAACCGCACGCCTACTTTCCCGCAAGTCACGCACACAGTCAATCAAGTTTTATAGGAAAGCCTTCAGCGAAATGCAAGGTTGGTTGTATATGGCAATCTGGAGCCATATACAACCAACCTCGGCATTCTCGGCCGCAGTGAAGAACATAAACTTATATTTAAAATAAATTACCGGGACGGTAATCTGTCTGATCATTGTCAAAGCTGCAAGTGTGTGCGTTGGTTTCCGAGCGCAAGATTGTGGCGAGGCACAAGGAAAAATCTGAGGGAGCTAGTCGAGGCAGATGACATTAAGAAGGGTGGGGCAGCATGTGTCAGCGTGGCCTCAATTGATCTACTTGACAAGGAGCGTGCCTTCCTCAATGACGCTGCATGACATCGGGTTGGCTAGTGATGGGGCAATATCAGAAACACGGATGGTATATAAGTGACGTTTTATCTAATAAAATTAGTTGTTAGTTGCGCATTGTGGTGTCTGATTCTTGTCTTTTTGTCCTTTTGTTTTGAGCGCTAAAATGTTTTCCAAATACTTTTTTCGACCGAGATGCTGCCCAACCTTGCATTGAGAAATCCCAATACTCCCTTTCGCTCGTGCTGCCGGAGAGAGATGTGACATCTCTTGAAATAGTGAAAAAACTGAGTGCGTGGTAGCTAATCATGACGCTTACCACATAAAGCTGTGGTGCATAAAATGAAAAAAATATGTAGTCGAAGGAACAGTAACAGAAGGGAACGTCTCAAACTCCGCTAACTGGTTTATTTCTCAAACATCCTATATATACCCACACAATTACTTTTAACACCTTCTACACAGAGATCTCTTTTGTTGAAAGCCCTTTCAAATACAAAGACAACACACGTTTAAAAAAGACAAAGTGACCCAACCCACATTGCCATCATTGCCAACCACCTTCTAAGCAGAGATCTCTTTTGCTGAGAGCAGTTTTTAATACAGGTAAAATATACAAGAGATCATGCGGTCATATCCGCAATGCAATGCCCTTATCATCAAGGACAACGGGAGAGGGATAACTGAGTTTGAGACCTTCCCTTCTGTGTCTGTTCCTTTCACTTTTTTTTTTCTTAATTTCCTAGATTACAGATTTAGGTGCTAAACAACATAATTGGGGTAGAGTTTCCTTTCTTGGCAAAGCTAGGAGATAGGTGTTTCTTCCAGGGGGAAATTAGGTGCCCCTTCCTCCTCGATATTCTTCTCCCTCGCTTACCTTTACGTAATGCCCGAGCCTAGTTACCAATGCAGGGAAACTTCGGGATGATAACCTTTTTTTATTGATGTATTTCCAACCATTACCCAAATACCAGTAGCGTTGTTTACAAAGAGCCTACTTTCCCGCAAGTCACGCTGACAGTCAATCGAGCTTTATAGAGAAGCCTTCAGCGATGGGCAAGGTTGGTTGCAAATGGCATTCCGGAGCCAAGAGACATCCCGCTCGGCCACATTGAGAAGGATGATGTGTCACGTCATCAATGTGGAGCGCCTCTCACACTTTCGTGAATATACATATATTCGGGGCGTCGTCAAGTCACTTGCCACTTCTGTAAGTCCGATCTGCGTGTGCGCACTGCGCAGTACGCTTAGTGAAGAAGTAGCCACAGTGGCTTCGTGCACTGACATTCTGCACCTTGGATATCGAAACTGCAATGTTTCTGAACATGAGGGCTTTGTCTGTTCCCTTACGTTGTTGGGTTATTCGGATCTCTCTCTTAATGCTCCATCGCAGGCCGCTCTCCACCGCGACCGAAGAAGACGTTACGTTGCTATGGAACCCAATCACTCACTCATCAGGGTTATTGAGTATTTTTACGCCTCTGATTGGAGCGACCTGCGTAGTTGCACCTCATACCTTGTCCATGGAAGGATACGCCGATTTGATCGACAGATTTAAGGTGAGACGATGTGCAAACTATTTTTTAACTTACTAGCAACTTAGTGCAGCTTATAGAAAAACCAGGTTGTTCACTTTTAAGAGCCTTAATATGTAATCTACCAAGATCCCGTCTTCGACTGATATGTTTAGCGTCATATACCGTTCATGCGTCAAAGTAGCCCCGATGTAGCAAAAAATTATTGAAGCTGGACTGTCATTCTATAAGATGCCGGGATCCTGACGGTTGATCGTCGAGTTCCGGTAAAAACGTTTGAGCGAACGTGATTGTCGCTGTCTTCGCGGCGTCGTAGCTCGTGCCTGCCGAAGTTTCCGTGGCCTGCCGAGCTGAGGGCGACCTGCAGCATAACCGGCATTCGCCGTATCAAACTCTGCTGCCTTTCCACCGCCAGAATCGCGACAAGCAGCAGTATAGGGCGCTAGTGTAACGTTCGAATGTGTCCAAATTTTGCCGTCCTTTTTTGGGTGGTAATTGTAATTATAAACGCCGTACGTAATGAAGAACAGGGGCTTTTTTCGACTGGCACACTTGGCTGGCGGGTCTTATCACTCTCAACCGCCCCCTGCAACTCGTGCCTGGGCCCCGCGCTCTCGGGCCTCGCGTCTCGCTGCTACTCGACCACTTCATGGTGTCAGAAGTGACTCCAGGATGGCGAACACCTCGTAAATTCTCACCGCCGCTCCGGCCAGCAGCCACCGCTTTCTCGCTCCGGGCTCCGCCACCGTTCACATTCGACGAAGCTAGCCAGTGGCCTGCCTGGCTTCATCAATTCGAAGATTATACTCGTTGCGTCGAGCCTTTTCGCCGCGTGTGAAAAAAGCAGGGTGCGTAATCTCCTATAATGTATGGGTCCCCCAGCCCGCGTGGTATTTTCCTTCATAAAAAGGGACGACGAAACCTACCGATCGTGCGCAGACGTCACAGCAAAGCTTACGAGCTGCTTCGTTCACTCCGTCAACGAGGTGTTCGAGTCGAGTCGCGGGTGAAGCCGTCGACGCGTTCTTCACCGCGTTACGAGATATCGTCCAAAAGTTCAACTATCCGGTCCAGCGGTGGAGGATCGCATCGTACGGTATCGATTCGTTGCAGGGCTGCAAGACTCGCCCGTGTCCGACCAACTTTGCCGGAATCCCAAGCTGGCGCCCCAAGATGCGCTCTTGCTGGCTCTTTTTCAACATGAGGACACGGAACACGAGAAAAAACGTCAAGCAGCGGCTTCGCAACAAAGCACCCCGCTTCCGAGAAGGTACTCGAACTTTGTTCGAGTACCTTCTCGGGAGCCGCGACTACGGTCGGGACAGCCAGCCCCGTGGGTCGAAGGCGTCGTGCGAGTACTGCAACAACACCCCACACTCACATTCCGAGTGACCAGCCAGGAGGGCTACGTGTAACAATCGCCAAAAAAGGAACATTTCGTGTCCGCTTACAGCTCCAAAACGAAGTCAAATTTGGGGGTTTTACGTGCCAAACCAACGACGGGTATCTGGCACGCCCCAGCGGAGGACTGAGGATTAACTTCGACCACCTGGGGATCTTTTGATTTGCAACCGACAGCTCGGTTACATGGCGTGTTCTCCGCAATAAGCCTCCGTCAGATCGCAGGCACCTCGGCCGGGATTTGAACCTGCCACATGGGGATCCGTAGGTCGACGCTCTCGCCTCGGAGCTACCGAGGCGGCTCCAAAACGAAGCGTCTCAGTCATATCCAGCTGCACTTCTTGGAATCGTCGCAAGCGCCCGGCCGCTACGTCGTTGTAATCGTCAACGGCTGCCCTCTCCAGTTCAACGGCTGCCCTCTATATCGTCCTGCGCTTTTTTATGGGATGTCCTGCCTTGTTAGACCAACCCATTGGTCAGCAAGGAACTCGTACGTCCGGAACGCCGCTGTCTCAACCTTCTCTGGACGTTCCCGGCTACCCTAGCATGGCGAGGTCGGACAGTGCACCAGAAGCTGTACGTCGTCGGCTGCATAGATACCACTCTGCCCTGCGAGAGTCGCTCTTGGGGTCATCCACTTCGTCAATTCCGTAACCGACACCGACCAACGGAGACAGCTTCGTCGCTGCCCGCCCTGACACCGCCTACGGTCGCTACTCCAGTCTTCGCGAGATTTGGTACGATGTCGGACGTGCGCCACATTCGCATCCAGCCCGGAGGTGTGTCCTTCTCGGTCAGTGTACCCAGAAGGATTTCAATTCCTCTCCTAGGAGTGGTGAAGGACGAACTCGACAAAATAGAATGAGACGGTGTCATCCGGCGTGTTAAGACACCTACGGCACACAAAATAGTATGAGAAGCTGTCATCCGGCGTGTTGAGACACCTACGACGTGATGCGCCGACCTCGTAGTGGAACCCAAGGCTGCGAATGGCTATCGACTCTGCGTCAATGTAACCAAGCTTAACCAGGTCTTTCTCCCGGAGAGGCACCTGTTGACGACCATTAGGGTCAATGGTCGTCAGCACTTCCATTGGGAAATGCTATTCTCTTCTCGAAACTCGATGCGACATAGGGGGTGTACCAAGTGCGTCTCTCCGAAAGCAGCCAACACTCAACAATTATCACGCCCTTTGGGTGTTACTGCTGCAGACGCATTCCCAGTGGGAAGCTGCGCTGTCCAGCTGGAATCCGGACGACCAGCGAAATCTGGTCTCGCGGGCCCGAGCCGCAGCGACAGCTACAGGGGCTCTGGAATGAGGGCTACTGTCGCCTCGGAAGAGCCAAACTAATTGTTTAGTAAACGTTTTTTCTCTATCTCTCGGCATCGCCACCGTCACGGACGTGTTTCAGCGCCAGACGTCACGTATCCTCGAGAAAATCGACGGGCGTGTCCACATCGTGGACGACATCTTCGTATTCTGCAGGGACATATTGCAGCACGACGCTAGACTGTACGCCGTCCTGCAGAGACTTCAGCAAGCTGGCGTTACGCTTAACGCCTCCAATTGTCAGTTTGGCGTTTCGTTCGTCAAGTTCATGGACATGGTCGTCAGTGCCAAGGCCAACACTCTGGACCTAGACGAGTTCTTCACCATCATGAGTAAAGGCATGACTACATCGGCGTCGCCAAGGCTCGCGGCGGGACGTTCGGTACCGCGGGCTGTCGACGAAAGCCAGTTTTCGCCTTCTTCAGCGCGCCGTACAGCGCCGCCAAGCGAACCGGTCCTTGCGCGGTTCGGAGCTCGCCGCTATTCGCCGCAGCGGAGAGGAGTCAATGTTAGGAGGCGTAGCTAGTGACGTTACGACGTCATCGCAACGAGCAAGCCGGTTCTCTGCTCATCTGTCGCGTTCCGAAGGAACGTACCGTCGTTTCGTTTCGTCTGCTATCCCTATTTCCCCCAACGCCTTTCCCAACGGAGCGGTTCCTCGCAACTGTGCAACTGTCTCCCTTTTTATATGACAAGACGCAGCCAGACTGCCCAGATAAGGACGCTAAGAACAACCGCTGGGAAATTATAGGAGAGGAATTCGGAATAACAGGTGAGTTTCTCTGTGGCATTTGTTGCATTTCGTCTGTGTTGTGACGTATGTTGTGTTGATTTGGGGAGACTCTCAAAAATGGCCTTCATCTCTGGCGCGCCGTCGGGGCAGCAAAGCACTGATCTGTCCTTCGCTGTTTCGGTAGAACCAACTCGGCCGGACCCAAAACCTGCGCCTTCTTCCCTTAGAGTGCGGTGACGTCGCAAGATCAACGAGCAGGCTAGTATAATCACATTCACGCTGATCACCAGGTCATCATGGACACCTGCCATGTAGGCAGCGAGTGCGATTTCTATGCTGATATATGCGAAAGACGAGAGCAGAAACGGAAGACTCTAACGAAGAGCAGGCGACGAAAGAGCGGGAAATCCGTCGCGAGGCGCGCGCACAATCCCGAGAGCCAGTGCTGTCACGTGACGCCCGCGAAACGGAGGCCAATGTGGACTCCTTGTGTTGGGATGCCGCACGGCGGTGCCGTCCAGCGACGCCGACAGGCGGCGCCGTTCACGCTGGTGTGGTCAGGCCTCAAGCGACCTCCGACGTATGTGCACGGTTTTCGACGGTTCCTGGGCCTTCTTAACCACGATGGACCATTTTTGCCAAATCTGTCTTCCACGACTGAATAAAAACTCAATCCGGACCTGGGGATCCGCCCAAGCCAAAAAGCTCCAAACGCCGAAGAGGATGGTGGCATCCAGCTCTTGCGTCGCCCGCTACAACACCATGACCATATCCGCAGATGCTAGAGGTCGCAAGGCCTGGGCGCCGTAATAAAACAGGAGCAACTATGAGGGTATCGTCGAGCGGTCGTTTTTGCATCACGTGCCTTGACTGCTGCCGAAGAGCGGTACAGTCAAATTGAAAAAAAAGCGCTCGGAGTCTCGTGGGCAGTTCAGCGCTTAAAGAGTTTCTGCGCGGCCCCAGCTTCGTTGCGAAGACTGCCCACCAGCCGCTGATACGGAAACGCCCCGCATCTAGCGTTTCCGCATGAGACTTCTGCGTTACCAGTTGTCGGTATATAACGTCACGGGAAAGCACCCAGACACTGCTGACACGCTGACAAGAGAGCCCGTTGGCCTCTCTAGAACTTTCTCTAGAACTTGCTCTACCACACACCGCGTTGAGCTCTTCGTGCCCCAAATCGTAACAGCCGTTCCTTCGACTCTGACAGTATGCCTCGACGACTTCAAAATATATCAGGCTTCAGATGTTGAGTGGTCTGCCTTGAAGCTATACTGCACGAGAAGTTGTCCAAGACGGGATCGGCTTCCCCTGAACAAGACACGCTATTGGGACCGCCGTGGCGAGTTTTTCATTCGCAAAGACTTGCTGCTCATGGGTTGACGTCTAGTCGCACCGTCACTGCTGCACAAGGACATCGTGGGGCTGCTCCATGACGGGCACCAAGTTGTGAACCGGTGTCTGACCCTAACCAAGGACTCGGTGTGCTGGCTGGACCTCATGAGCCAGGTGAAGACGGCCGTTGATAACTCTGCTGCGTGTGCAAGCATCCGAATTCAGCGCTGCAAGCCCATGCTCGCCACCGAAACCCCTCCTGAGTCATGGGAACGGGTTGCGGTTGATTTGTTCTATTTGGATGTTCAGCACTTTCTTCTCGTCGTCGACTAGTATCGAGGTCATAACGCTACGTTCAACTTCCGTTGTTTGCATCATCAGTGTCATTGAGAGCACCTTGGCCCGGCAGGCCATTTCGCAGACGTCCTTCAACGACAATGGCCCGCAGTTTTCCTGTAAAGCGTTCCGAGACTTTGCAAAACGCTATGAATTCTCACGCCTCACGAATAGGCCTTGCTAACTTTAACAAAAAAGGGAAGCTTAGAGAATGATCCAGAAAATCTAAAACCTGTTCTGGAAAGCGGAGGACCCCTACCTGGCTCTGCTAACGTACCGGAACATTCCTGGCGTGTCGGGGTACAGCCCGGCCCATCTTATGGGACGTTCTCTACGAACACGTCTGCCCGTCACCGTCGCAAGCCTGGTTCCGGAATGGTTCCAAGTCGAGGACTTCAACGAGCGCGACGCCACCCAGCGCCGTAGGCAGCAGAGAGACTTCAATGCTCGCCACGTTACTCGGGATCTTTACCCTTTCCAAGAAGGGGAGGAAGGGGGGGGGGGGGGGGGGCAAGACACCAAATCAACAATAACGGTTCTGAGCCCTGCTCAGAGGCCACGGTCGTATGTCGTCATCAGCCGTCATCAGGCCCAACTCGAAAGACCAGATTTGATGGCGCGGTAAACATACCAGTCGAACACGCGTTCCAGGTAGAACTAGCATTTAGCGGGAAAATTTACACGTGAAACGGGGAGATGGCACCACATACTCTAACTAGGACAAACTTGAACTCGAAATTTAACTTCACCTAGCTCTAACTAACACTAACTCCCCACTAAACATTTGGTTTAGCACTTGTGGTCTAGCACCAGAAGCGCTGATTGAGAAGAGTTCACGTAGAAACAGAATTACAGGGCAATTTGCGACCCATTTTTTCCCCTATCCAGAAACTATATTTCCAAGATCACCGTCAGGTAAGCCGGATCGCCCTGACTGGTGGGAGTACCTCTGCGGGGTGCCGCGTAGAGTGAAGGCTAGTTCACGCATCAGAATTTTAATGTGGCCGCGTGAATTGTGCCCGTTTCTTACCACTCTTGGCGAGAGAACGTACGCCAACTACCGTTTCAGCTCTGGAACTTTTCCGGTCTGCGTATTATAAACTAAGGTTTCGCAGTTTTGACGTGTATTAAATCTACTCGCTTCTTCTGACAAATGGTCGGCTTTGACATTGTTGAAGTCATTTCGAGCTTACGACGGAATGTCTAAGAACTAGGAAATACGCTGATCGTAGATGTTCCAAGCCTTCCTCGTAGATGGCGACAGTGTGTTGCTCTCGTCGTAAGGGGCCACAAGCGGGAACAACGCACGCGGTCACCCTCAGAGATGAATGGACCAGCCTCGAATTGGCGACATATCGCTTATACGTCATACAAAAGATACGCTCTTGGCTGCAGATATTGGGACAGCATTATCTGTGGACACGCTGTAGACATATTCGAACCAAGTTTAGTTCATACGCATGTGCGCCTGCCTCCAACACAATTGGAGGCACTTTGTGAGTGACCAATGTGGAGGGAGCGTCACACAAGAAGGACACACGCTCCAGACAGTAGAGAGTTTTAGGGCACTGTTCTTGCACTTCCGATACGATAGGATGTAGTAGCAGTAGATTGGGGTTTTGTGGCGCAAAAGCAACTGAGGCTATGGTGCGCCAAGAAATGGTACTATTGCAGAAGAGGATTTTGGAAAAGAAAGAGCTTTAGTAGCTGGTAATTGGAAAAATGTATAAAATAAGAGTAGGACCTTACATTATAAATAATGCTACATTTTGTGTAAAAGATCAACGCTTTTTAAAAACTTAAATACCTGGGTGGGTGGGAGTAGTGGCTCATTCCCAAGTAACACACATAGGTGTAAAGGAACATGCTCTTTGTACAGTTGGGAAAAGTAGTGGAGGCATTTTTCCTCATAAGCAGGACATTCTAGAAGGATATGTAAGACACACAACGGTTTCTGGCAATGCTCACATTCAGGAGGGTCCTCACCGCGTAAGAGGTGTCCGTGCGTGAGCCGCGTGTGTCCAATGCATAGTCGACAAAGGACTACGTCATAAAACCTGTCTCAGTGCCTAGCAGTCTGCCACTGACTCAGAAAAGGCTTAATCGTGTGCAGTTTGTTTGACACCAGTAGGCTCTATTCTAATTGCCACTGAGCTTTAACATAGTATTTTATTAGGGCACAGTAAGCTCTGTATGGGATGCAACTGATGCCTACAGCACGGGTGCAAGAAGTTCCCGCAGCACGATCTACCTCTTTATTCTCTGGGATTCCGACATGGCTCGGTACCCAGCAGAGTGGAACATTACATCCTTTCCTGGTTGCTGCTACTATTTTGTTTTGTAATAAAACAACGAGGGCATTCTTTGGAATTTCAAGCGACGTCAGAGCCCGCGAAGCACTCAGCGAATCTGTATATATAACTGACCGAGAGTTACTTGTTTGAATAATATGATCTACTGCAAGCAGAAGGCCATGCAGTCCAGCAGTGAAAACAGTAGCGGACGAATTCAACCTACGAACAGTTCTTACTGCAGGGCCAATCATAGCACAGCCAACAAATGATTCAGTTTTTGTACCGTCTGTGTAGTAATGGGAATGAAAATCATGTTCCTTGTGGAGTTCGTAAATTTCTGGCCGCATGACCTCAGTTGGAGTTTCCTTCTTATTAAACTTCGTTAGTGAAAAATCACACCGTATGCAGTTAAAATCCCATGGTGTCACAGACCTTGCCACTGTAGCAACTGGAAGCTTACTGTCTATCCCAACTGACTCTGCCAAATTCCGGTTTCTCATCGCGACTGGAGGGATAATGCTAGGCTTGTTTTCGAATGTCTTCTGGTATTTAGTGCTCTCCACAGCCTCCCGGGCTGAATTCTGAGCGACTGAACGTACCATTACCGAATACATAAACCCTAGGGAGAAACGCCGTCTGTCAAGGGACATCTCATTTCCCTCAGCATAGAGACTGAGCACAGGCGACGTTCTGAAGGCTCCAATTGCTAAACGAAGTCCCTGATGATGGATGGGGTCCAGTGCCTTAAGAGCTAATTGCTAGGAGATTCGTATACAAAGTTACCGTAGTCCAGACGTGAGCGAATCACAGAGCGATAAATTTGTAAAAGACATAGACGATCAGAGCCCCATGTCTTGTGAGACAGAACTTTAAGGAGGTTCAGTGATTTCTGACATTTTATCTTCAGATTCTTTATGTGAGATAAGAAGGACAGTTGACGGTCGAAAATAAGGCCCAGAAACTTATGCCCTTTCTTTACTGGGATGGGAGCCTGGTGCATTCGTAAAGTAGGCTCTACGGAGATTCCCTTCTCCGAGAGTAGCAGGCACACACTGTCTTAGGAGCAAACCTAAAGCCATTTTCGTCTGCCCACTTCAAGAGGTTGTTGATTGCAACTTGGAGTCTACGTTCACAAATGGAAAGATTGCATGATGAAACGGATATCTGGAGATCGTCTACATAAAGAGAATATTGCACAGATGGAGGTTGAGACCGGACTATTGAGTTCATCTTGACTATAAAGAGAGTAACATGCAAGACACCGCCTTGCGGAACTCCAGTCTCCTGAACCAATTCTCTGGAGAGAGCAGTGCCCAACTTCACAAAAAAGGTTCGCTCAGATAAATAGCTCTTTATGATAGCAAGCAACCTCCCACGTACCCCTGCTTCATACAAGTCACGAAGGATTCCATAGCGCCATGCTGTGTCGTATGCCTTCTCTAAGTCGAAAAACACTGATACGCTGTGTTGTTTATTAACAAAAGCCTCATGAATTGTGGTTTCAAGATGCACCAAGTGGTTAACTGTGGAATGGCAGGAACGGAACCCACACTGATTTTTATCTAAAATGTTTTGTTTTTCTAAGAAGTACATGAGCCTTTTATTAATGATGCATTCAAATGTCTTGCTTAGGCAACTGGTGAGTGCAATTGGGCGGTAGCTAGATGTGGAAGAAGCGTCCTTCCCGGGTTTCAGAAGTGGTACGACTGTGGGTACCTTCCATGCCAGTGGGAATCTACCCTCTTGCTAGACGCGATTGAAGAGGTACAAAATAAGGAGTAGCGTAGAAGGATGAAGTTGAGTAAGCATCCGGTAGTGGATACCATCAGGTCCAGGAGCTGAAGGCTTAGTTGAGCGAAGGACCATTTCGAGCTCGTGCTGCATGAGGGGTTGATTGTAAGCATCGAGAACACCACCTGAGGTCTTCACGGCATGCGCTTCCGCTTGCTCTTTGTGTTGAAGAAATGCAAAGGAAGAGTTTTCGGAACTTGATACACGAGCGAAATGCTGACCAAGAAGATTGGCCTGACCCTCTAGGCTCTCTGGACAGATCCCGTTGTGGGAAACAAGCGGGACTGCGAAAGCATGGTATCGCCCCTCGATCCGATGAACTTTATCCCAGAATTCTTTTAGTGTTGCAGTACTATTAATTAAAGAGGCGTACCCCTGGAAATTGTCTCGCTTAGACTGGCGGCGAATGTATCTTGCCCAACCTTTCATTTGTTTAAACGCGAGGAGATTACTCTGCGTTGGGTAGCGTCAAAAAATACCCCGCGCTCTGTTTTGTTCTTTTCTCTAATCAGTGCATTCTTCATTCCACCACGGCTTGGGTCTCCGAGGGAGATGCGTGGAAGTCATAGAAATAGCAAGAGACGCTGCATAAAAGGTAGACTCACTTAACAGTTCTGTAACTTGGTCCACCGAGATTTTATCAAATGATGTACATGCAAGCTGCGTTGTCTCGGTAAAAACAGACCAATCTGTTTTCTCGAACTTCCAACGGGCAGTCCACATCGGCACGGACTTAGATTGAAAGTTGTTTTTCAAGAAAATTGGAAAGTGATCGCTTCCATGAGGGTTAGTATCTGCGACCCATGTAAAGGAAGTAAAAATGTAAGCGCTACTGATGGAAAGATCAATACACGAGGATGATAATGAGGATGGGCTAAAATAGATTGGTTTTTCCGTGTTAAAAAAGCAAAGTGAGTAAGACGTTAAAATTGATTCTATCATTCGACCACGGGCGTCAACGTGGTCGCTACCCCATAGACAGTTGTGGGCATTAAAATCTCCAAGTAAAAGAAAGGGCTCCGGGAGTTGGGGTAAAAGATTATTAAAATCATTTGTCGAAAAAGTAAAAGAAGAAGGAATGTACAAGGAACAAACACTCACTACTTTGTGAAGGAGGAGACGCACCGCTACGGCCTCTAGCGCAGTATTAAGAGCGATTTCGGAACAGGGAAGGTGCTTTGGGACTACCACTGCAACTCCTCCTGCAGAAATACACGCATCCTCTCGGTCTTTCCTAACACTATGGTAGCGTGTAAGAAAGTTAGTATGCTTTGAACTGAGATGCGTTTCTTGTAAACATAAAGCATGTGGGCGGTGTTGCTCCAGGAGGAGCTCGATATCATTGAAGTTCCTCAGTAGACATCGGCAGTTCCACTGGATGATCGCCGTCATTCTTTATAGAAATTTAACTATCAGAAGAGCGATGGAAAAAAGGGGTGCTTTATTTAGGAGGGAAAACTAGTGTTTTCCCTTTATGTTTTGATTTCAGTGTCTGCCACTCCATATCCTCTGGATCTGGCTCTGGGGCAGAAAGGTCGCCTGCCTCTGCAGTTTTTTCTGCTTCTAGGGACCTTTTAGCAGGCCTACCGGAGGCCTTAGAGTTCTCTAGGGATCATAGGGGCAGCCCACGGCCCCTGCATTGACCTGATGGGGCAGCGGTCGACGTGCTAGGTCGGCCCACAGTCTCGCTGGTATCGTCTGTTGCACGTAGCAGGTGCTGCCTCCTAGACGGGGAAGTTCGCCCCATAGAGGAGCGAGACACTCGCTCCGTTGCCTGAGGGGAGGGACCAGGAGGCAGGGACGAAGGCGTGACCTCCGTCGCTGCTGCGGCACCTATGTCCTTGGTGCGACTAGGTGGATCTGCTGCTTTCGCAGCTGAGATAGAATACACAGGTAGCGCAAGCTTCAGCCTGGGCGTAGAGCACCGCAGTGGCTTCCCGTGGTCTGAAAAAGACACCTGGGTCGCCACTGATACCTTAGACGGTGCAGGTCCTTTGCTGGACACCGCCTCAGCAAAAGATCCTCTCTGGAAAGCAGAGAGGCGGTGCTTTGCATCCTGGTTGGAAATGTTTTCTTTCACCTTGAGAGCAAGTAATTCTTTTTCATTTTTAAAGTGGTTAGATGATCGAGAGTAGGCAAGATGGTCGGCGTTGCAGTTTGCACATTTATAGCCGTGGTTGCAGTTGTCAGCAGTATGGTCAGTGCCGCTGCACCTGGCACAAGTTTCACGACCACGGTAAGCTCGTGAACCGTGACCGTACCGCTGGCAGCGAAAGCAGCGAAGCGGGTTCGGGAAATATGGCCGCACTTTGCAGTTAATGTAACCCGCCTTTACGGTAGGGGGCAACGAGCTTTTCTGGAATGTCAGTATGACATGTCTCGTAGGTCGTTCCTCGCCATCCTTACGGATTTTAATTCGTTTTGCGGCCACAACATTTTGTGCGCTTAGACCCTCTACGATTTCCTCTTCGGAACTGGTTATGAGATCATCCTCCGATATCACACCACGAATGGTGTTCAGCGTACGGTGTGCAGATACGGTCACTTTGAGATCATGTATCATATTCAGATTGAGGAGGGCAGTTGCCTGATACCTTTCATAAATCTCGACAAGAACGTCGCCGGAAAAAAGCTTTTTCGCTTCATATTTTGCCCCGAGTTTGTTTTGAAGAACTTTGGCAACAAGGAACGGAGACAGTCTTGAGAGCGGCATAGAAGAGTCGTCGGAATGTAGAACGAAAAATCTTGTAAAGTTTGAGTTGTCTTGTTTCAGAAATGTGGAAAGTGCCTCGGTCCGGCCTCTTTTCGGAGGCCGATCAGGTTGTTTTTGCTTGGAACCCATAAGAGGGGAATGGTTTTCGGAAACGGTGGTGCACCGCCCACCACCGAGCCCAACAAGGGAATAGGTAGCGCTTCATAACAAGAATGGCTTGGCTGAAGACGTTACTCTATTAGTGCTGCCCAGTTTCTATAACCGAGTGTGGTTCTGGACAAGGGGTCTGTCGCCACCCAAGGTTAGCCCTTGCCGCCAAAGGAGTTGAAGAAGGAAAGAAGAGAAATGAGAAGAGTGAAAAGGAGAAGACAAAGGTAAAAGATCAGAGGGGATAGTAGAAGAAAAGGCGACTTGACTGTATCATCCTGGCCGGGCCTTACCAGGACTGCCGTCTACGAGAAGCGGGGGCCGAAGTGGTGTATTGCCTCACCCGGGGGGCCCCGAAGGGTCCAAACCTACCCCGGGCTTGGCTCAACCACTAGGATGCCCTTTTCCCCGGACACGGGAAAGCCACGTACAGCCAGACGTGGGCGGGCGAACCCGCATGGCTCGGGGTCCGTGGAGAAGCCACACTCCAAACACCTGCTTTCACAGGTGCCCCCTGTGGGGACGATAGGACGGGCCCTTCGGTTCGAACTGCGCATGCGCGACCGCAGAAGCCTCGCACATGCGCAGTTCGCACCGGACGGCACATCGTACCGTATCGGGCGTGCAAGAACGGTTCCCTAAACTCTGTAGTTTCTACAGGGTGTCTTTCATACGATATGTTGGCAGTTTGACCACGGCTTGATGAGGCTTTTCTCGCTTCCCGTCTTGCAGGTAACGGCTCTGACCTGTTTTCCGACGCGCCTTCAGAACCTGGTGCAGTATGCTCGGTCCGCGGACCGGAGGCTGAACACCTTGCTGCACATCGCTGTCGCCGGTGGCGTGCTCTCGGAGCAGTTGGCAGGGCTGTCCTTGAGCACCTTCGGGAACCTTCGGAGCCTGAGGTATATCTACGGAATGAGCGAATCGAACGGGGCCATCTGCGTTCCCCCCAGGGACGTCGTCTGTTACACTGACGTCGGATGGCCTTGCGCCATGGTGGAAATTAAGGTAACATATTGCGTTATTTTGTTTTTATTCTGGCTTCAAAGGACCTGTAAGTTTGACATTGGGCAATGCGTCAAACTGAAAGCATGCGAAATTCACTTTTTTTTTTTTTACCGTATTTTGAGGCCAGATGTATTACATCTTTGTCGGTTAAAACCCGGCTGAGGCTTTAAGGCATATTTCTAGGTAAACTAAATAAATTAAACGCATGTAATTCCAAACACAGTTTTGTCAGAAAAAAAAACAACTTTGTCTTGAGAAACACGCAATGACGTGAATCAATCAATATTTCCGACGTAAGTGAGAGCTACTTTGTTATCATACACCAGCGCGCATGCCCTATAATAATTAAAAAAAACACTAAAATCAACAAAAAGAATGTAAAAGGCTTCTTTGTGGCACGTATTCGTTTTTCTTTGATTTTTCCCCGAAAAAATCTGCGTAACACTTACGACGCGGCGCAATTTAGGTGGAGTTCACAACCCGCTCTAGGCACCGCCCAGAGAGTTGTGGCCCCGCCCATTACTACTGGATTGGCTTGGCTGCTCGGTTGCACATGTTCGCAAGCCTAATGGATCGCTGTCGCCACGTCCGGTGCGTTCAAGTATAGTGCATGTAGTTCGAGTCTGCCGTCTACGCCGTCCGCTTGTCGTGCAGCACAAGCGCGGAAGCGAACGACGATGAAAGCGGCCCGCCCGTGTCCGCCGTAGCTTGATTCCGTCTGCTATTTCGTCCCCGTCTAAACTTGTCTGCGACGATCGTCAGACGCGACCATGAAACGGCGTCGTACCAACGCTGTTTTACTAGCGTTCCATCGTGTACGAGCCATGGTCTAATATAAGCGTGTGCAGCGTCTGTCGATGTGAGGTAAAAAGCGACCGAAAGAACTAAAAAAATACAAAAAAATAAATATGTAGCTTTTCCGTTGTGGGTGAGCGTTATGATCAACAAGGTAGAGGACCTTAGAGCGATAGGCTGGCAGCTGAAACTGACCCCCGTTGGCCGCCGCCATGTTGCACATTTTTGAACATTAGTCACGTGTCCTTACAGTTTTTTGTTTAAATTTTAACGAAATACCGCGCACAAACAATTGCTCATTGATCTTTAATAGATCAATGAGCTTTGTATTGCGATCTTTTTACAGCGATCGCAATACAAATCTCGACTCAGTTTTGCGTAAAAGCACAGGAGCTGGTACGCGGTCACGTGTCTATATGTCAAAATATACAAGGCGGCGGCCAAGTGGGCGTCATTTTGCCAGGTGAGCGGGATACCCAGTTTATCGTTCCAAGTCCCTCTACCTTGTTAGTCATGACCAACGTTACTAAAGCACTCAGCTGGGAAACTCACCCTTGAACGCTGGGTCGCTGGCGTCCCCGAGACCGAGTTAGATACGATAACAGCGCCACCATTTAGCGAGTCACTGAATGTTTCAAGAGTACCGGAACTCCCAGGCTTGAGGTGCCAAGATGGTAGCTCAATTTCTTTTTTTTTTTTACTGTAGTCACCATAAACTTTTAGAAAGCATGTTTTTGTGTAAAAACAGACGGAAAACGCTCTTTTTGTGGGGACTTTTATTGGAGATGAGAACAAAATGACAACTCGACATGTTTTTTATAATTTTAGTTTACAAGGTTTTGCGCCACAATTAATATTGTCTTTATACAACCATGTCACACCGGTGACTTCAGATAGCACGCCCCGACCAGAGCGCGTCGAAACTTCGGTAGTAATTCGCGTACACGGGGGTTCGATCCATGATACCCTTTCCACCTTAAATGTTTCGGCGCCAAAATGGCCGATTAAAGTCAAAATAGGACCGTCACAGCAGATGCTATCGAATGCAACACTCCCTAACCGATACTCCCGTGCAGTTCCTCCAGTGGACGATGCGGGAGAAATGGCGGCGTTGCGATCGTTGTTAGCTCGAGTCTGGTGTACGGATCGATACCACTATTTCAGAGTAGGCTCTATGGCAGTTTCGAAACTGAGATGTTGTAGTAATGTTGGTCATGACGAGCAATCAAAACGCTACTAAAAATATTCGCTTTAGCAAGCCAAGCGCGCTGCACAAAATTTGAGAGCTTAGTGCCTTCCAAATCTAAATGACGGACACTTACCTGAAGAAACCTGACGCAACGTGAACACCCGATTCCTTCCAGTCAAATCTTCCGGAAATTCTCAACTGTGTAGGTTACCCCTCAGTACCGGAATCTTCGTCGCAATCACGACAGTTCCACGATTTTCACAGTAACGAAGGCGCTTTTATAAGAACCAACATATTTATTCAGCATCAAAACGCGCTGTCCCAAGGTTCTTTAGGGTTAAATATAGACAAGATACACATGTCCTTCGTTCTTCTTAAAACATGTATTTACAAAGGAAATCAAGAGTTCATAGGCTTATACTGAAAGAAAAAAGAAAACCACGGTTGTGACTGGCTGTCACGAGCGGGAGCGGTTGGCTTCCGTCGATGACCCAAGAGTCACCGTACCATGTGCTCTCGCAGTAGGAAACCGGGCAGCGTAGATTTCTATGCGCTGCCCTCGCTGGGACAAGGCCGGTGGTCAGGCAGCAGGAGCGAGCCGGCGATTGCTCTGGCCGATGGTGTCGTTCGGACCCAGCAAGTTTTCCCAGCCAGTCCTCCGCACGCTCTCCTTGCACGCGGTCCCCATTTCTTCTCTTTTTCGTCGTCTTCCCTTGACCCTTCTTTTGCCAGTGGCGGATCCAAGGGGGTGGGGGGCGACAGGGGCGACCGCCCCCCCCCTTTCCAGACAAAGTCGACTCCGCCCCCCCCCCCCCCCCGCCCCCTCCCCCATTCTCGGAGGGCAATTTGGCATGGGTAGACCCGCCGGTGCACAAGAAAGAATGAGAGAATAGTAGTATCCTTACAACCTTTCCGACCGCCCCCCCCCCCTCCCCCCCAAAAAAAGAAAGGAGTTTTGATATGCCCCTGTCTTTTGCACACTGAAGGCCCGTTCACACTCTTGCAACCGAGTACGACCGAGAGAGACCAGACCGGTTTTTAAGCCTTTTGCGACCTCTTTGGAACGGATGCGCTGCAGCAAAGCTGGTCCTAAGAGGTCGCAGGAGGCTTAAAAACCGGTCTGGTCTCTCTCGGTCGAAGTCGGTGGCAGGAGTATGAACGGACCTTTAAGCGCCGTTCACACTCTTGCGACATAGTAAGACCGAGAGAGGCGAGACCGGTTTTTAAGCCTTTTGCGACTTCTTAGGACCGGATGCGCTGTAACCGAACTGGTCCTAAAAGATCGCAAGAGGCTTAAAAACCGGTCTGGTCTTACTCGGTCGCAAGGGTGTGAACGGGCCTTAACATCGAATGACATTTGAACGATCGGCCAATCAGCGCGCGACACTCCGAGCGTGGGGCCTTCCACGCGCGACAGATCGCGAGCCGATTCGTTGATCACACGAATGTTATTCTTTGTGAATGGCATTCGAGTTGACAGTGTGGCACTGGTATTAGTGACATCACCACACACGCCATAGAACAAACCAAGCCAGATCAAGCAAAATAGTTGACGTGGGACACTAGGCTCACGCAAGTCCCGCTACGAAAACAAGTGCCCGCACAGCGCTTCCGAGGGTGTGTATTTGCGAGAGTTCTTTGTTGCAAACTACGTCGCTTGAGGATATCCTGCGCTAAACACCTTCACGAACGCGAAACAACTCGCACTCTTAAAAACAGATGAGCTCAACGAGCTACGAACACCGGCAGCCATGTTTGTTATCGCTCGAAACCAAAACGAAAAATACGATCTTGTGATATTTTTGGAAACAATAATGACTCAGGGCCGGTTGCACCAACGCCGCTTACCTTAACCCAAAGCGGCACTTTCCTAAGCCGGCTTAGCGCCCTAAACCGAGCTTAGGTAAGCACGGGTTTAAATTCCGGTTGCACCAAGGTTAAGCCGGCTTTACAGACGCGCCCCTAGCTAAACGCTGGATTTGCGTAGGGAATCTAAAGACAAACAGAGCAAACTAGGGAACGCTCAGAGCGACGAATACGATTGGCGGAGAGGAATCACGTGATGTAAACAAAAAAAAAGAAAGAAAATCTGCCGTAGTAGTTGTCGTCGGCGTCTGCTTTTCGCTGTATTTCTTCGGTGAGTAACAAATTAAAGGTCTCCAAATTCAATCATTTTTTCGTTTAACTTTCAATAGCAGAAGTCAAAGCTTCAAATAAACACGAATGCTCTTTACATCTGTGATTGTGTGTTTAATATCGGTTGATAACAGGTTATTTTGACAGTGGTAGTAGTTTTCGTGCTCACATTTTGAGGCGAAGGAGCCATCGGGGGCCCCAAAACTCACCGAACGCGAGAAGGACACTCTACTCGCTACATCGCTGAAGACAAAACATCATGGATATAAGTAGGCAGGTAAGATGACTACTAAAACCAAGTCAAGTCTGAGACTGATGAAGTTCAAAACAGTGACGAACTCGCCACGGCAGCTGCGAAAATGCCCGGAAATCGTCGAATAGAAGTCGTCGAGAGGTCAGGTCACGAGACCTTGCATCGAGGGTACTCGTTGCTATCAGCAAGGTTAGAGAACTGCACTGTACCGTCGTTGAACATCCGCTGCAGCCTCAAACGGACTTCAGTTTCACACTGTCGAGTTCAGAAAAAAAAAAAAAAAAAAACTCCCACTAGTACATCACATCGCGCCGATAAGAACGGTCGTCTCTTCGCATCGCCTGCCCCAGCCTGCCCCGATACAGCAATGAACGAATCTAACATAGTGGTCGTTACGATTTGTCGTCGCCACGAATGAAAGATATAAAGCAAAATATTCCTAAAAAATCGCTATCACCAAAAAAGTTACAGTTATGGAACGATACAGTTTTCTGAAGCCAAGATTCTACTCGCGAGATAAGGAAAATTCACTGAAGATTGTCTCAAAACTCAGAAAACGAAAGAAATTGAATTTTCGCTGTTTTATTACTTAAAAGCGCCGCAATCTAATGCAAACGGCAGAGGTGTCGACAATCAGCTGATCGCCGAGATCATGTACTGCACTATTCAACGTGCTGATCAGATTGAAGGATACGCGCTGCAAGTGTAAATAAACAAGGTGGTAAATAACAATACGTTACAGCTATGCGAAAAATAGTAAGTACATACGAATAAGCTCGTTGACAGAAGAACCAACGGGAATACAGACGTGAGCCCCACAGCTCCGTACGTTTCTCGGTTAGGGCTAACACGCCCTGAAAGTGGAGAGCCAACTTGAAAACAGGGGTCGATAAACACTTCACGCGACAATATTTTGCATCCTTGTCACAATCGAAAGTCATTTTGTCGAGACTTTCACGCTGATGTAGCCTAAAACACTTTGCACAACCAATTTCGTCCACCGCGTCGACCGTGACAAACCAGCCGCCATGTTTTTAATCCAGGATTAAGAAACAACCAGAAGCAAAGCGCCCAATGTTGGGCGCTTAAGTTAAGCGTAGTTTAGTGCTAGGTTTAGCGATAAGCGAGTTTGGTGCAACCGAACGAAACCGAAACTAAGCTTAAGTTCCCGGCTAAGCTCCGCTTTGCGCTAAAGGTCTGTTCACACGATGCATCTTTTAGGCGCGGAACAGTTTCGCGACACTCAAGTTTCGCGAAATGTGCTCGTTCACACGTACCGCTTCACGTGCAACAACGATGACGTTTTGACTCGCGAAAATAGTTTGGGTGTTGACCATAAAGTGGCGCTTCAGTTGAAAGCCAACATTATCATCATCACCATTAGCCATTCAGCGTCGTGTTCTCCATCTCCCGCCACATTCTAAAGGCCGGTTCTCACATGCAGCAAAGCGCTGATGTAGCGCTCCTCACGTGCCGTCAGCTACTCATCGTCTGCCATGAGCAACAGTTTTGACGGTGCGATACAAAGCTGGTGAACGCTCCCATCAGCACGCGGTTAGCGCGAGGTAAGCGCTATGCTTGTAGCGCTCCGCTGCATGTGGGAACAGGCCTTAAAGTCAAAACGCAGGCGAGCTGGTGAACAATCATAATTAAGAAATAAAACCTTAAGACAAGGAAACAAAAAGGGACATACACACCACCGTCTTAAAACCAGCACAACATGCAGCTGCCATTTACTTCCATTTACTTAATTTACTCTTAAATTGTCATTTACTAGTTGTTGAATTGTCATTTACTGCCATTTACTTCATTTACTGTTGAATATGTATAATTTGGATGGTGGTTGACAAAGAAGAAGACTGCTGTGGAAGTAAATGAGAGCTGTACGCTGTGCTGGTCTTGAGACGGTACTGTGTACGTCCCTTTTTGTTTCCTTGTCTCAAGGTTTTATTTCTTAATTATGACTAAAAATAGACGCGAATTATCATCATCACCAATTACGTCTTAGTCCATCGCTGGATTTTTTTCCGATATGCTACTAACTTTTCCTTCAGTGGTGCTTGACGTGCTTGCGGAAGCGCCGGCAGTATCCATCGTTCGTGGTTTCGGTTTTTTTCGGATTTGGCTCGGCTACAACACCGGCAGTGAAGTGGTCTTCTCAAACAGCTCGCTCCCCCCTCAAAGGCCACGTGAGAGCGTTTCTGAGCGGCCATTGGCGGCGCTCTCAGAGTGATTGACAGGACTCGGCAAAGTTTCAGCAAAAGCTCGCTCCAGAAGCGAGGTGTGCGCGCAACTTTTTTTATATGCGCGCGTCCTTTTCGGACTCGTTCAGACGGCACAACCATTTCGCGAAACTACGTTTCGCGACACTAGATGCGCGAGAAAAATGCATCGTGTGAACGGGCCTTAAGCGACGTTGGTGCAACCGGCCCTCAATCTATATATTTTGTTTCTCAAACATAACAAAAACCTAATAAAGAAACTGACGGCACGAAGAAACAATTTTAGCACGAACATTTTATACGTCAATCATCCCTCCAACGAGTGAGAACCTTGCAAAGTGCCTAGCTTGCTAATCACGGTGCGGGCACTAGAGCAAGGCTACCTCCCCCTCCCCTAAAGTGCCCAAAACGGCGTAAACAATACAAAAAAAAAAAAAATGTTTTCGTGGAAAAATTTACAAAAGGATTATTTGTCCCATCTAAACCCTTGAAATCTTTTTTTACAGCGGAGCTGTTAAGGGCTAGTTTCCCCAGTATCGTGTCCGCGGGCCAACAAATGTCGACATAAAACTCAGGACAGCTACCGCCATCTATAAACGACGGCGGCAACCATACAACCGGGTTGCCGGTTGTCTGGTTGCCGCAGTTGCTCATAGATGGCGGCAACCTTTCCAGCCTTTCCACTCTGGCATGCGGACTTGAGGTCGGAAAGGTGTTTATGGGGACTGTTGGAAAGGCTTCCAGCAAATACAATATAGCTTCGCCAATACTGGAAACTCCTCCGAAAACACATAGGAGCGGCGGCGAACGTGACAGTGGCGCCTCTAGCGGACTCGGAGTCTACGGAAGCAGTCGTCGCAATGGAAAAGTATAGGCTCCGCGACGTCCTCGATCTTTACAAGCCCCGTATCGTCACCCTAACAGCAGAAACAATTTATTACGGTCAGTTCGCTTGCAAAGCGGAATCCACTGATCGCAACTGCAACGAAAATGGAATAACAACGCGCGCATAAACAAAGATAGAGCAGTTTATTTAGCGGTCTCAAACGCTTCTCAGGGGATCACACGCGTTTAAAACGCGTCTGGGAAGCGAAAAAAAGGCGTTTAGCTACTCGAACTACGTCGTAATCGTTAAAACATGCAAAAACGACATGTTAATATTATCAGAGCAAGCGCACGAGCTGCTGGAGCATAAAAACAAAACAAAAAGTAAGGATAAAAATGAACGTGCAAACACTTACCGAACTTCGCAGAAAAAATGGTGTCGCCATTCCCGACGAAAATAAGAAGAAACGGGAAAGAGAAGCGAACAACGGCGAATAAAACAAAGAAGCTAGGAAAAAAATATTTTAACGACGACGATCGTTGCGGCGCTTATAGAAAAAAAGAAAGAAAAATGGAAAGCAGCAAATGAATAGCTGGTGGTCGCCACCGGTGTTGAGTTCACGACAAACAAAGCGGAAGCAACAGACGAAACTAATAAAAAAAGAAGAAAGCGACCCTTTTTTTTCAGCTGCTTGTTGTACATTTCTTTATTTGCTTTCGCGGCGTAGGCAGGCTCACGCAGCTGTAGCCTTGGCCATTGAAACGCGCTCGAGGAGCAAGGGAGCGAGGAGGAAGAAAAGAGGAGAGAGAAGAAGAGAGGGTGCGCCACGGTAGAAGGTGCTAGGGGCGCGAGTAGTCGGAGGAAAGCAGAGTATGGGCGGATAGACTTATACAGCTGGCTCCTTTGAATGGGGCGTTTAGTCGCGCCACCTGGTGGCCAGTGTTTTGTGGCGAACGAGTGGTCCTGGTGGTTTGCGGCGCCTTTGCGCTCGACCGCTTCCCTTTCTCCACTCTTTTTTTGTATCCCAATCTCTCTCTCTCTCTCTCTCTATATATATATATATATATACAAAAAAGAATTGCATATATATATATATATATATATATATATATATATATATATGCAATTCTTTTTTGTGCATAAAAAAACAGAAGCAGGTTTTTTTCACGTGTATTGCATTTTTTTTATTTTTTCGTAAACATGGAAACACAGAAATTATTACACTGATTTATATAGCGCAATATTCCACCCTTTCAAATAAATCTTTAAAAAAAAAACATGAAGGGGTTAATAAGGCGGTGCATTTGTTTGCAAATGTTAAAACTGCCAACTTGATTAAAAGTTACATACAAGGACGACACTTTTTGCAAACCAAAAATGAGCTTTCTTTTTTTTTTTTGCTGCCGTTGAAAAAAAGGACCATTCTACTCAAACATGTCTTATCAAAGGAAAAAAATAAAACGCCAAGGAAGAAAAGCTGAAATCAGTCTTATTCCAAGCTCTAGTCCTGCTCAGCCAAATGCCAAAAGTATAAACGGTAAATTTAAGGCACGGCGTTGTTTTTTAAGCACTTCTTGTTTATAAATGCGTCCGCCGAAAAATGAGCTTAACAGAGATAGCGCTGTTTTATTATCTTGTGATCTTTTAGCAGATTGGTGTACGATGCCCACCTCTCGTGCCTTAAATTAATATTAATAACGTATACTAAGAATTTACGTTCACCAGACTTCGCAGTGGCAAAGTGAAAAACGTTCGAACTGAAACCATACCTGTGATCTGTTGCGAACAGCATCAGAGAAACATTTGGCGTCTTATTAGAATTGCCGCACCATCTCGCAGAGCAGTACTTTCCAGGCAAGATTCACACTTCGTCTGTGACCAGACGCGACACCGCGACTTTCTTCACACAAACCAAAACTAGCCGACCGACACTGCCGGGTCGTCTCTGCCGTCACCGTACAACCAGTAGAACTCCGGCGAGTTCGGCGCATCCGAAACTGACGAGTCAGTGACCGTTGCTCCCTGCCGAGCCGTCAGGTTTTGCTGTCACCGCCGTCACCGTACAAAAAGCACACCACCGGCGAGTCCAGCGCATCCAAAACCGACGAAACAATGACCGTTGCTCCCTGCCGACCCGTCTTTGCCGTCACCGTACAACCAGCAGAGCTCCTTCGAGTCCGGCGCATTCAAAACTGACGAGACAATGACCGTTGCTCCCCACGCGACAACAAAACGCCACAGCGCCACCGACGCCACGGCGTTTGTAGGGGTGTTGTTCCCATAATCATATGCACGACGGTGCTGGCCTCTACGGTATTTCTCCGAACGCCGGGAGCTGCGTTCGCCTGGCGTAGGTACGAACTAAAAACAAAACAGGGGAAATAAATAACGTAGTGCAGCTCACACTGCCCGGTAAAAAAGAGTCGCAGAAATGTTTTGGTCGCAGGCAGCAATCTTCTATATGTGCTAGCAGTGACTAACCTTTTTTTGCTTTCGAATTTCTTTTTCCAGTGACTTTGGCGGGTTGTTCGTTCGCTCGCTTGACGAAGCAGTTTAAAAGTGCATTCAAGTACTTGTTGACGTAGGTGTCCGTAGGTCGATGTAGGAAGCAGAAGAAAGTTTTTCCACCACATCGCACAAACTTGTTCTTGAATGCGGCCGGTTGATCAACAAACGATGACCCGTAGCAGACGTGCCGGCCGGAGCACACAAATAAAATTCGAATGAAAATGGGTAACGAGCTTACACTTCTTAATATGTTTAATAAATATCAAAAAGCACGTATGACGATCTTGGATTAGAAACTCAATCGAAGGCGAAAATAGGAGGTTATCGGAGACGACAGTGGAAGAAAACAACAAACACAACAGCAAAGTTGCAGACGGCCCTCAAAATGCCCGGGCCTAGCGCAGACGAACCGGGGGTAGTAAGCGCCGAAGCGAAGGAAAGGGAGTAAAAACTAAGCCAAACAAAGCAAGGATACGCGATTGTTTACACGTCGGGTAAAAAAAAAAAAAAGCAAAAAGCAAACAAAAAATATACACAGCAACATATAAGCAAAAGGAAGAAATAACGCGGCAGAGTGCCGTCGCCTCAAAAAAATAAAAGAAAGAAGACTCAAAAATGAAAAGAGTAGAGACGGTTCAACGGGTGTCGTCGTTTATCGTAGAAGTAAAGAAGCAGCGAAGCAGATGTTGGTCGTCCCCGCGCTAACAATCGGAATTTGTGCACTGTAAATAACGTGACTGAAATCATCTTTTTTCGCGGGGCTACGACGCTCTCCCCTTCTTTCTTTGCAAGCGCGAGAAGTCTGCTTTTTTCGTAACTCCGCTTTTGTTAACCTATAATCGCGTCAGCTTTGCATATGCACAACGCCTTCTTTCGGAGCATACTGACATCGCCGTAACGTACGTGGTTCGAAATTGACTTCTGCTTCTTCATCCGGAGACGATCTTAAAGGGGTTATGACACGCCAAAAATAAAATATTACATAACTATTCAGCTAGGACCCATTGTATGTTCCTATAATCCTGCTAAATTTGTTTTAAAAAAGGTGCGATAATTTTGTGGATAAATCGATTTATATGCGGGCCCCTCGGAGGGGCAGATCCAGGCGGACCTGGAGGCTGATGACGTAGCCAGCCTCCAGCGTGGTGTCTACTTGCACGCACTCACAGACTCGGCTCTTCTTGGCATATCAACTCTCAGCTTCCTCGTTTACCTTCCACGTTTCCAGCATCCGGTCTGTGACGATTACGTCTACGGCATCGATCGCCTTGTCGAAGTGTTCGACATTGATCGCAGCAGCGATGAGAGTGATTGCTGTCCAGAGATGTTGGAAGCTGTTCATTTTGACTGCGACCCGCTGGCGACGAGCTCCAGCGACGACGAGTTCGCCGTGGTCACCGTCGTCCGGGAATATCTCGCAGGCGCATGCAGGGTGGAAGGTCAACCGGCCAGGGGGCGAGAGCGAGAATAGCTTTCAGTTTACCGAGCTGTTTGAGCGGTTTTGTTCGTACCGCGACGAAAAGAGCTTGGGCGATCATGGGGCGCCTAGAATGAGAGAGTGTTCATGGTCACGTGGTTTATGGACACCATGGTGTGACTAACTTGAGCAGTGTTGCCTGGTCGCCAGATGAAAATTACAAAAATTTGTAAATTGAATATTGCAATTATCAGAGCTCTAAAAATTGCGTAACTTGGTGTATATACTAAGTAGCCTATGAGCATTCCATTTCAAGAATAATCTATCCGTTTAATTTTCGTGTCATAACCCCTTTAACGGGATTAGCCAGCTCGCCTGTTCGACGAAACGGTTATAAGCAAGACACTCATGAGAAATGGGAATTGCAACGACAAAACGAATTGACTGATAAGAACAATAAAGTTGAAACGAAGCTATGTTCTGAAATGTTTGTACATTTCCCTTTTTCACGAAACAGCGCGAAGGCATACATTCGTGTTTTGCTTGGCTTACATAAGTTGTGACAGAATGTTTTCTTCGGGAGAACTCCGAAATTGCACCCAGAAAGCTGTAACATCTTTCCCACGGGAAGAGAATGTCTTTCACTCATGAGCCGGCACCCATTTTTTAACTTTCAAAGCAGCGAATGCCCGTGACAATTTTTTTTCGTTGGTCACCTCGCACGGAGATAGGCAAAACCAATGCATTTCGGAGAATTTGTCTGCCAGCGGAGACTCCGAGCTCGCCAGGGGCGCTGCAATCACTTTTCGCCCGTTTTCCGCGGGAGTTGCCAGTATTGGCTTCCACGGTATTTGCTTCCAGCCTTTCAACTCTGGTGAAGAAGGAAGACCACCCGGCCGGTCTCCTTTTTTCACAAAAGTGGAAGGGCTGAATTGAATTTTCTTTTTTTTTTTGTATTTTATGGTTCATTTCAAATAGATACTCAGATTCCAAATTTCCAGTGGAATTTGGTGATATTTTCTTCTGCTTTGTGGTCATCCCATGTCTCGCCAGCAATCTGGGTTCGCCGGTAACAAGAATGTCTGCCTCCAAACACCGGCTTGTTGAGACAACTGAAATGCGAGGGAGGTGGCGGATTATTTTTCATGGATTTATTATATCTGCTTTATGGGCTCGGAAACTGTTTACATGCAACCAAAAAAAAAAAAACTAGCCGCAGAGTTGTCGGAGGCATGGAAGCTCGAGCATGAGGAGGGACAGCTGAAAGACATCCCTGCCCTTCCCACCCTGTCGGTGACTACGGCAGCTTGATCCCGTGCGAGCTCTGCACTTAGCTTCGTGGTGTTTGCCGGTGCCAAGATAAATCGTGCTTTGCAAAGATTCTAGTTTATACGCAGAAGTAGGAAATCCAACAATATATGTTGGCACAATTTTGCTTTTATTACTGCGATTTGTAAAAATGTGGGTTCGTCTGCGGCGTGCCTAAGCATTTAAGTTCACTGTCCTTCCATTTTTTTTTGTGAGCACATAATTTGCCTGTTAATTATAATTATTTGCTAATGTAAAATACCGTAATAAAATAGTTTTTATATGAAAATTATTAAGTGTGCATGACTCGCACATTGCACAGTTTAAATAGATGTACGTTTTGGATGAAATCTGCATAAACTACTCTATATACATACCAAGCTTCATGACTTCTGACATATATTAATCGTGAAGAATTTATTTGTTATTGCTTCATATTTGCATTGAAGTAACACGGACAAACCTCTGGAATTCGCTGCACGGTTTTTGTGAAGGAGCGTATACGATAGTCCTCCAGTGAAATCGAATTTACCCGAGGAACCAACTTGTTGATTATAAAACCCGCTTAGTACATATGACGTAAAACGTAACGTATTTTCATATTCCAATTTAGTACGTACAACCTGCCGGGTAGTATGCAGTGAAGAGTGCCAAGGCAATTGGACCGAAACCCAAGAATTCGACTGCATGTTTGATTCGCAACAAGTAAAGAATGCTGCGGATTTTTCAAGCATTGGAACGATATCTCAATAATGTCTTTCTTGGCACGGCATTTTTTTTCACACAATGTTTTTGCGGCGATTCTTTCTGCAGATTGTGAATCCGTCCAGTGGTGAAGCCCTGAAAGCAAAGGAAATTGGCGAGCTCTGTTTTCGATCACCCGCGGCATCTAGAGGCTATTACAAGCGTCCTCTGGCTACTGCACAATTCAGAGACCGTGACGGATGGTGTCGGTCTGGTACGTATATCGTTATATAATTCTAGTCTTGGTTTTGTAGTAGTACGAATGGAAATGAGTCTCACGTCGTTTTATTTACAACGCGTTGTTAACACTCCCCTTTTTTTCTTTTTGGTAAACGGACAATTAGAGCTAGTTCTTCTCTGCGTTCTTCCAGGGGATCTCGCGTACTACGACACAGATGGCCGAATTTACTTTGTCGAGAGAATCAAGGAAATGATCAAGTGCCTGGACAACCAGGTGGTCCCGGCGGAACTCGAACAATTGCTGCTCGCCAACCACGACGGAATCGCGGAGGTGGCTGTGGTTGGCCTACCCCACTCGGTCTACGGCGAAGCACCTGCCGCGGTTGTCGTGCCCAAGAAAGATATTGTGAACGGCGGTCAAGCAATGGAAAAAGAAATCAAGGGAATTATTGCAGGTATCTCTCCTTCATTTCAGAATTCAAGGGAGTGCCGCGTTATATTGCACGACATTTCTCCAAAATGAAATGGGTGACATAAATAAGAGTGTCAATTGGTTTTCGCGGGATTTTATATGGCACACTGTAGAAACGGCGCCCGCAGAATAAAAAAAAAAAAAAAATCTTTCAGACACCATTATGGTCTACGCTTTGACGAACAGTCTCCTGAGAACTGCAATGTATAGCCATTCAATTAGACGAATAAGCTGCCACTGAGGTTATTTTTTTAATATTACATTTTATTTAAAAAAAATGAAAGGACCTTTACTACTCCCTTTAATGCCGAATTAGAGCGCAGCTCCTGAGGAGGAGGAGGGAAGGGTACGGAGGGGACGGTATGTCTTTCATCCTCCCTCCTTATCTGCTTCTCTCCCTCTTCTCCTCCTCCTCCTCCCTCCCCAAGATATTTTCAGTTCACATATGCACCAAAGTAATCCTTTACATTACTACAACGAAGGTAATCTTGTAAATGTTGAACTTAAGGGGGATTCAACCGCTATTAATTTGTACCCTTTTCCTCATAGATGGCGCAGCATTTTTCCGGAACAAACGAGTTGTACGCTCGCCGCTGCGCATGCAGGTCGGGCGCTCGAGGAGCGCTCTGGCCACGTGCTGTTCGCCCCCGATCTCGAGATAGATCTTCTTCGCCCTGCGTCCGCCGCTGCAGGGAGCGGCCGAGGGGGGCGGCGCGAGATACGAGCCAGAATAGACGTAGAATATAGTGGCTTACATAACGTAGAATAAGCTCTGATTTCCGACTGGATTCGAAGTTCCAACCACGTTCGAAATTATTGAAAGTTCAGGGTGCGGCGGTGCAGCCGTTTAGACCATCACATTTGGCACCAATGCCAATTTGCAATATATATATATATATATATATATATTGGAGGTCAATTTAGAGCTAGAAAATAAAAAAAGAATAAAGTGGCAGTTTTGCACTTCCTATGTCCTATATCGGCCTGCTCTTCGTCTAAATACTGGTTTGCAAACCCGCCCTCAGGTTGTGTGGAGTAAAGCCCATCTATCCTGGGAAAAGTGGCGCCAATCATTTTTGTGGAAACGCTCGAGACACGTGCCGGGCGCCACTTCTGGAAAGAACTAGAGCCACTAAATGAGCTGTGCTTAGAGTATCGGCACTCTTTTCTCCAACATTGTTGCGGGCGCCGACATTTTAGTGCATGCGCAGAGTAGACGCAAGTGCCGATCGTCATGATTCAAAAGTGCGACTTCCCCAGCATTAGATTCGGTGTTAGGAAGCCCGTATAATATTGATTTGCTCTATCGCGAACTGTTTAAACATTTGTCAAGGCCGGAAAAGCGTTTCCTGGGATTTCAGATGAATCTTCAGATAACTGGCAACCATGATTTTAAGCCACAGTATGAACAAGTGTCGTTACTCTGAAGCGTAGCGTATTTCGTGGCACTATATATAGAAGAACATGGCGTCTGAAACCTAGCTCAGTACTGCGTTGTTCCGCCATGATATTTCCTAGCGCCACTAAATAAGCTACGCTTCAGGGTAACGACACTTGTCCATATTGTGGCTTAAAATTATGGCTGCCAGTTATCTAAAAATTTATCTTCAATCCCGGGAAACGCTTTTACGTCCTCCACTAATGTTTAAACGCTTCGCGACAGAGCAAAGCAATATTACATGAGCTTCCTAACACCGAGTCAAATGCCGAGGAAGTCCCACTTTTGAATCTTGACAATCGGCAGTTGCGTCTGCTCTGTACAAGCATTAAGATGGCGGCGCCTACAGCAATATTGGGGAACAGAGTACCGACCCTAAGCATGCCTCATTTAGCTGCGAGTTCCACGCTTCTGCGTGGCGAGGTCTACACATCTGCGCGTCGAGTCAAAAGCAACAAGAAGCAACCAAATGTTGCTAAAGTTGGAGCCTGGGCAAGTTGATATGTCATACTTAAAATGTTGAAACAGCGCTCTGCCTGTGTCCTTTACCCTGTCCGTCGTTTTTTGCGCTGTTTTAACCTTTTAAGGAGCAACCGTTTCCCACCCGTGAACTGTACCAAGGAGTTCTCTCTCCAAGCAAGTGGCGCGGCTCTACTACTCGTACACAATCGCGCGCCAAGTGCACAGCAGCTGACAAGATTGGCAATGGGTATGGCAAGAAAGGACACTTTCCGTCTGTCTGCCTCTCGGCGAAAAAGAAACACTTAAATAGACAAAGCTATGTTGCACTCGAATTATTCTCGTAAATTCCATAAGTTGAAGGCACTGCTGGCAAGTGCAGACTAAATTCATTTGATAAAATTCACACTTACAAGTAGCGCCAACCATTGTTGTGGAAACGCGCAAAATACGTGCGAGGAGTGGGTGCTCCGCTGTCATTCGCTTCCAAGGGCCGCTCATTTCAGTACTGCGCCGACAGCTCCTTCCAAGGGCCGCTCGAGACACGGGCTTCGTGCACTGACGCATTTGAGGCCACTTGCAACAGCAAGAAAATAACCGGTTTGAGGCATTTAGTACTAGTGTCGCCACCTCGTTTAACAAGTTGGAAATAAAATTAACAGGGTGATTTTGTTTACAAATATGCAAATACAACAATATTTGGCTTTCTCGTCATGGTCTTAAAATTAAGATTAGAGGCACCCCTAGTACGTACGGCCAAGCGTTTTGTCACGTTTCTCTTCTAAATAATTGTATTTTCAAAAAATGCCTCAAAACGCGCTAAAAACAATCGAAACGGTCATATTTCTGGATTTTATTAAAAATCTTCAGCGCTCTAAAAGAAAAATCCAAGGGCCGTACAACCTTCATTACGTTATCATAAGTAACCCCCAAAAGAATGAATAGTATCGTGCATTCCTGAAACCTAGGCTTGTGTAGCGAAATTTGCCCATTGAGTGACGAGCGGTTGAATCCCCCTTAATGACATTTACCCCGAAACATTTGGAAGAAATAGTTGACCCGGAAAAGAAGACCCATTACATCGCCGCACGTGGATCCTTTGCATCGCAGTGATAAATTATGAAATATTCGCGAGCGCTCTCTAAATCAAGATCTCGCACCGCGTATGTCCCCTGGCCGAAGATCTGAGCAGCCAGTCATTCTAATATTTTTATAAAATATGTCGGATGATGTGGCGTAAAACTGTATAAAATCGTACCTGCGTCCGCGCTAGGTGACTGAGAATCTGAAATTTTATATTAAAATTCTTGGACACTATGGCAAAAGATGTTTTGTCCTTCTATACTGTCTTTCTATTGTCTTTATGCTATAACAACATGCTCACTTAAAAAAAAAAATATGGCCTTAGTTGCCCTTGTGCCAATAAACCGGCAACTACCAGATCCTCAACGCAAATTTTAGGGCTTTGCGATTCATCAGGCTTACCTTGGTGGTAGGGCCGTACAAGTACATGGGCGACGCTTATCTTTAATAGTTTATCTTCGCAGATCTAACTCTAATAAAAATAACGGTTTCTATTTTCTCTGAAGGAACTTGTGCTCGGCACAAACATCTCTACGGGGGCGTCTTCTTCATGGAATCTCTTCCGAAAACGGAAACCGGAAAGGTTCGCAAGAAGGAGCTCGTCGACACTCTGGCTGGCAGTGTACGCGGCTGATCCGCTATCGGGAAAATAGACAACTTTCGTAAACCACGTTGCCTCAAGCAGCATAATATGCAATTGTTTTTTACGTTATTGTTGTAATAAATTTTGAGTTCATAATGCTGTGGGATCAATAGATGACTGACTTCAATAAATATCTCACGCATGATGAATATGCTTTTTTTTCACAATTTCACAAGTTTTTTTTATCGTATTTTCTGTTTCACATTAATCGTTGTCATTGTGATGAGTGATATGTTCTTTTTGGTGTGCCGCAAGTTTGGTAAATTTTGGCAACATTCCATTCTAGAAGACATTAATTATCACATCCAAAATATGCTTCCTTTTTGTAGAAGATAGTACATAACGTACAGTCGGCATTACAATTGTTTAGCACAAGTAAGCGCCCGACGGCCGGAAGGGTAAAATCGCAGTACGCCGAGAGAGAGAGGGAGGTTGCACCATTTGGGGGTGCTTTGGCATACCGTTGTAGATGGCTAAGGTTTTTTTTTTTTTTCTCTCTTTTTCTACCTGAATATTTTGTCTATGATCATCTCTGGCTCAGCGTCCAAAAAGCTACGAACGACAGGGAAACTTGGTGAAGAAGTGAATACAAAAAAAGACAGCTCTGCTCTCAACAAGTAAAAAAAAATACTATTGAAAAAGGCTGGGTGATTGATGGATTAACCTTCCTATTAATCAATTGATGCTTTATTCCCGATTAAATGGTGAATCGGATCAACTTAAAACCGGGTAAAAAAAACAAATATAAACATTTATGTTGTTTCCTTTTTTTTTTCTTTTACTGACGTGTTTTTAATTTCTGAAGTGCAAACACTGTTTTGTTCGTCGGCACAAAACTAAAAAATACCTCTACATTCTTCACGGTTAGGCCAGGGCTAATTCCAACTCGAAAGCCATGTACAAAGCCCTGCACGCGGAAATTCTCCAACTGAGCCAAGATGGACAGAAGGATTAAGTCCCTCAGCTTCACTTTCCCTAATAGTGCATCCAGTCAGAGGCACAGCTGTAGGGCTTTGGGGCTTTTTCTCTCACTCCTCTGGCGTCGACCGCCGCCGACATATTTTTAGTAATCCCTCCTTGAGGTCGGTTCCACCATAACGACGCTCGTAAAGTGTTTGGTACTACTGACGTTGGCAATACTCTCAAAGCAGCCGATTTTCACAACTCCAGCCTCACGTCATGCCGCTCCCCGCAGGGGGCACCTGTGAAAGCAGGTGTTTAGAGAGTGCGTCTCCACGGACCCCGAGCCATGCGGGTTCGCCCACCCACGTATGGCTGTGCGTGGCTTTCCCGTGTCCGGGGAAAAGGGCATCCTGGTGGTTGAGTCGATCCTGGGGTAGGTTTGGACCCTTCGGGACCCCCCGGGTGAGGCAATACACCACTTCGGCCCCTGCTTCTCGTAGACGGGAGTCCTGGTAAGGCCCGGCCAGGATGATTCAGTCTAGTCGCCACTCCTTCTACTATCCCCTCCCTTCTTTCACCTTTGTCTTCTCCTTCTTTACACTCTTCTCATTTCCCTTCTTTCCTTTTCAACTCCTTTGGCGGCAAGGGCTAACCTTCGGTGGTGACAGATACTCTCGTCCAGATCCACACTTGGTTATAGTTTCTGGGTAGCGCTAATAGAGTAATGCTTCCAGCAAAGCCATATTTGTTATGGCTTTGCCTATTCCCTTGTTGGGCTCCATGGTGGGCGGCGCGCCACAGATTCTGAACACCCTTTGCCTTTTTATCGCGCCCCTCTCTTGCAAACCCCGACCAGAGCGATCCCCCAAAAGGGTTCACCCCGCTCCCCCTACTTTTGCAAAAGCCAATGAACCCGACACCTTTTCACGTTTTCTTGTTCTTCATGCTGCAAACGACAGTCTACCGTTGACAAAGATGTCACCTTTCCTTGTGTCTAAAGTTCTAGAGCAGACGATTGGAAAGAATTACAAGGCAAAAAACTTGCTTGAGACCTCCTCGTTGAGGTAGAAAATAAAACTCAAAGCACAGCATTACTCAAGTTGACAAGCATAGGCGAACACCAAGTTTGTGTAACCACGCACCGCACTTTGAATACTGTCCGCGGCGTCATCTATGAGGATGACCTCCTTCAGTGTACTGAAGAGGAAATCCTTGAAGGGCTGCGTCGGAGTGTTGTTGTAGCCGTGCGGCGAATCACCCTACGACGAGACGGACAGGAGATACCAACCCGACACCTAGTCCTGACTTTTGAACTCCACTCTCTGCCTTCCACTGTGAAGGCAGAGACTGCAGAGTTCGTCCTTTCGTTCCGAACCCACAGCGGTGCTTTCGTTGCCAGCGTTTTGGGCATGGCTCCCGAAACTGCCGCGGCCGAGAAACTTGTGCGAAATGTAGTGCCACTGACCACGTCGCTGATATATGTGAAAACGACCATAAATGTATAAACTGTGGTAGACCACACCCCGCATTTTCACGCACATGTCCGAAATGGAAGGAAGAAAAAGAGATAATTACATTTAAGGTCAAACACAATCTCAGCTACCGAAAACGCTAGAGAACAGCTTGCCTTCAGGGCAAGGGGTTCATATGCCGAGGTAGTGCGAAGGGGACCCCAACTGTCTATGTCATTTGTGGAGACGCAGACTTCCCCGGGAGACCTGTCATCTCCACAAGGGTCCTCTTACATACGTCCGAAGACGGTGGGCAACCCACCGCCTTCATGCTCCAATGGGATTGTGGTGCACTCTAAGGAGGGTGCTACACCCTCCAAGGAGCCAGACGTGCTGTCACCCGCACCAGCTGGTCCTTCTGGCCGGGGTCGGGGGCTGCCTCCCCGAGCCTCTGGCAGCGCTTCAAAGCCTGGGCGGTCAGATTGACCTCTGCCACCCAAAGGACCCAAGGTCTCATTGGATGAGAAAATGGATGTGAGCATCCCGCTCTCCGATGAGGACCTTCCTCTCCCTAGATCAGGGTCTGTTTCCTCGGCCTCCTGCGAGGCTGGAAAACGGCCTAAGGACACTGCAAAAAAGAAAACCATCCCACGGATTGTGGCACCAAAAAACACATAAACTACATTTCACAATTTTTGCATAACATACTTATTGAGGCGTTTCCTTTATTGAAGATAAATGTCTTTCCTCCTTTAGTGGAACTGCAGAGGCCTTCTGCCTAACTACGATGATGTGAGCTGTCTTTTAGAGGATCACCGGCCCATTGCATATTGCTTACAGGAAACACACCTAAAGACCACCCACACTAATACTTTAAAACACTTCCAGGTGTTTCGTAGGGACCGTACACATGCAGCTCACGCAGCTGGAGGTGTTGCGGTGGTTGTGCAACGTTCAGTTCCTTATAACGGGGTAGCCCTGCAGACTTCACTGGGGGCAGTGGCTACACGCATTTTGTTAGATAGAATAATTACAGTCTGCTCTTTTTATGTACCTCCCTTATCATTTACATGTGGAGGAGCTCGAAGATATTGTTAATCAACTTTCCTTCACCTTTCCTACTTTTAGGAGATTCTAATGCACACAATCCCCTGTTGGGTAGTGACAGACGTGATTCTAGAGGGGCCCTTGTTGAACGTTTTTTGGTTTCTGCGGTATTGTGCCTACTAAACTGAAATTAATCCACATATTTTAGCTCAGCAACTCACACTTTCACTTCCATTGACCTATCTATTTGTCATCCATCATTATTCCCATTGCTTTCATGGAAGGTCATCCCGAATCCTCACGGAAGGGACCACTTTCCCATCATCTTAGAATTTAACCATCTTCACATGACAGTCCCAACACGCTCTCCTCGTTGGAAATTCGAAAATGCCAACTGGTCTACTTTCAAAGAATCATCTCTTTTTGCAGCACATCACTCGACGATCTCGATATCAATAGAGCCACTGAACATATCACTCAGCACATTTTACAAGCTGCCATTCTCTCCATCCCTATGACGTCCTCGCATCTACCCAGGAGACCAAAGCCCTGGTGGAACTAAGATTGCCGTTTGGCCAAAAAAGAACAAAATCGAGCGTGGGGTATATTTAAGCGCTACCCTACAACACACAATCTTATTGAATTTAAAAGAAAAAGGTCCCAGGCAAGGTGGATTCGAAGGCAGGCTAAGAAAAAAAAGTATTAGAGGATATGCTTCTTCAATTAACAGCACTGTATCTGCGAAGGAAGTCTGGGATCGCGTACATAAAATTGACGGCTCTTACCGGGCATTCACTGTCCCACTCTTGAGTCGGAATGGAGTTTGTCCTGCAAGCCCCGAGGAACAGGCCAACATCCTCGGTGAACACTTCAAGTATGTCTCCAGTTCCGAGCATTACACCCAAACGTTCCAGCGAAGTAATATCAATGCAGAAAAAAAAAAAAAGCTGTTATAAACATCAGGTGGCACGCACGAACCCTATATTACCCTATTTACGTCATATGAACTTCAAATGGCACTTCTTTGTCCCAAACAAACTGCCCCTGGACCAGATGGTATTCATTAGAAAATGCTTGAACATCTTCATCCGTCCACCATGGAGCTAATTTTGTACCTTTTTAATAAAGTTTGGCTCGAGGGCCACTTTCCATCCTCTTGGAAGATTTCTATCGTTGTACCAGTGCTGAAGCCCGGAAAAGATCCCTCTTGTGCATCTGGCTTCAGACCAATAGCTCTAACTAGCTGTCTTTCCAAGACACTAGAAAGGATGATTAACAAGAATCTGATGTTTTTTCTTGAACGAAACAACTGCTTTGATAAGTTCCAGTGTGGCTTTCGTTCATCACGGTCCACTGTCGATCATCTCGTCCGCTTTGAGACCTTCGTACGTGAGGTGTTTGTCAACAGGCAACAGTGTCTCTCCATCGTCTTTGATTTGGAATAGGCATACGACATGGTCTGGCGTTACTGCATACTGCAGGATTTGTTCGATCTTGGTTTCCGTGGCCGAGTGTTGAGTGCTATACAGAGTTACCTGCAGCACCGTACTTTCCGCGGAAGACTGGGGAAAACTCTCTCTAAGGAATTTTTACAGCAAATGGAGTCCCTCAGGGGGGTGTACTGAGTGTCACTTTTTTTATCGTGAAACTTAATTCCATTGGCCGTGCAATTCCTCCTTCGGTGCAATATTCTTCATATGTTGATGATCTCCAGATTTCCGTTTTATCTTTAATCCCTCAATTTGTGAACGTCGCGTCCAACTTGCGGTCAATAATTTTGTCAGTTCGGCCGATACGAAGGGCTTTAAATTTTCTGCCGAAAAAACAGCTTGTGTCAGCTTTTTTCGTCGACGTGGTGCTTTTCAGGGACCGTCTTTGAACATGTATGATTCTCCTATTGTTGTGAAAAATGAACACAAGTTTTTGGGCCATGTGTTCGATTCCAAGTTGACTTTCGTTCCATACATAAGGAGCTTAAAACTCAAGTGCCTTAAAGGGGCCCTGCAATCATATTTAAGCGTCTATCTTTTTTGCGGTTTCCACGTCTCTTGAAGTTCGGGCAAGCCAGCGGGCACGGAGAGAGTAACTAAATATCAGTGCGTCATAATTTAACCGGACGACGCGGAAACCTCCTCCACCGACGAGGGCGACCCGCGGTACCGAAAGCGCGCAAAATGTGACGTTTTTGGTCCTGGCCTTACTACTGGTCAGAGCCGCTAAAAGCTTATTTTTAGTCGAAATACAAAATATAAGTGTCGCGAACCGTTTCAATTACTTATAAAAGTAGTTTTTGTTCACTATTTTAGATGAGAAAAGAAACAAATGCAGTTTATAAAGTACGGAAACAAGAAATGACCCGTCGACATACCCGCCACCAAGCGGTGGAAAAGGCGGCGCATACTAGAAAGCAGACTTGTACGTAATCCATTACAAGTAACGGAATTACTTGTAATCTCTTACATATATCGGTAATTTAGTAACGGAATAATTACATATTTTCTGAAGTAATTTTAAAGTAATTACCTTACATTTTTTACGTAACGGATTCCTTGTAATCCGTTACTTTTTTATTTCAGGACCAGCACCCCCCCACTAATAAAGAAAAGGTCGTTTTCATTTTGGTAAAGTTGAGCGCAGTGACACTGTCGCGCGAATGGACCAGCGCGAAGGGAGGCTTGACACTCTTCAGTTCCGCAAAGCCTTTTTTTTTTTTTTGCAACACCAAGCCCCTGAATCTATTTTTTATACCCTAACAACAATGTCAAAAGATCAAAATAAACGTTTCTACAAAAAAAAAAAAAGAAAAAGGGGGGGGGGGCATGTTGTATCCGCTTTTTTAGTGTCTGTTTTTTTTTTTTTTCTTTTTTCTTTGCGATCGAAGGCGGGGCTTTTTTCTTTGCGAGCACTTCGAAAATGGTAATAGTCTTCCTTTTTCTTCTTTCTGTTTTTACACAGGACGCATCTTATCTCAAGCTGATATTTTTACAAATAAAACATAAGGGTGGCTGACGTAGATTTGATGTTCTGGGGTTGAGGAGGTAGTGAAACTCGTGAGTGGAACCATAGTGCGGCTTAGTTCTCTGTCCTTCACTGCCCGTGGCATCAGCGGACGTCTATCTGGAGAACACCGGAATAAACTGCAGTCGGTCCGTGCACCGCGCGTTTTTGAACGGCACCAAGAAAGGTACACATGACAAACGTGCGTTTACATTCCCTTGTTTTAACCAAGATTCTGATAATTGTTCTTATGAGCTTCCTGTTTTTTTGTTTTTTTCTCGATTACTTATATTTAAACATTGGAAACTTTCTCTTATTCACCAACGACTCAACCAAGGCTCGGCCTGTTCAGAACCAAAGGAAGAATAATATCGAGCGAAACCTTATTTAGTATTTAACTATCACATTAATGTTACCAACTCTACTAAAACTCTCGAATATCAATCAGACAACGGCTGCAACGACGAAGCTTTGCTCTATCTTCGAGGTAAATAGTATTTTCATTGCTTTACTGAAGAAGCTCAGTGCAGAACATAAAACATTTGTGAAGCAGAATATGGCACTCCCATCCAGTGCCTCAGTTCAAAGGGTGTTCAGCGTAGGAGTCGACATATTGAGTAAGAAATAACGCAAAATCTCTGACGAGACTTTCGAGAGCCAGCTGTTGCTCAAAATACTCAAGGTCAATAAATCGAACAGGTTGCAAGAATAAGAACTTGAGTAATCTAATCGTAACTTACCCGATCTTTCATTGCGTCGTAAACTATCTCGTCTTTGTCTCTTTCACAAGGTTTATCATTTCAATTCTCTACTCAGTGACTCTCTCTTTCTGCCACCATCGTACATTTCTTCCCGCAGCGACCATCAGTTCAAGGTTGGCGTCCCAAGCAGCCGCACCAATTTGCACTTCCACTCGTTCATTCCCAAAACCTGCACAGACTGGAACCACCTCCCCGCCTCCATCGCTTCAATCACCGACAGCGACCGTTCCAAAAGCGCCATTTGCAACCATTTTTTGTAATATCCTGCTGTGTTTATGTTCATGTTGTATTATTATTATTATTTTTTTGCTTCACCACTCCTCTCTGTAATGCTTCGGCCTTGAGAGTAAATAAATGAAATGAAATGAAATCTTCTTTTTGTTTCTTAATTGAGCAAAAAAATATTGTTGAAAGTAACGCCACGAAAGTAACGAATTACTTTTGGGGGTAACGGTCGCTTACTTTTATGGGAGGGTAATTGTAATTGTAATAAATTACAATTTAGCCTGGAGTAATTGTAAATGTAATTCCTTACTATTTTTCAGTAACGTGTACAAGTCTGCTAGAAAGGAGTAGTGGGATCAGGCGCCGACACGGAGAGGTTCCGGATGTACGCGGCGGCGCTGCGGTCGTTTACGGACTGGAGGATCCGACCGGCTCCGAGCCTTCCGAAGGCCGTCGGCGAGATGCTTTGTGTTGCGGTTTGGTCGTTTCGCGGTATGGCAACGCGAAGTGGCTCCCACTCTGAACTGATCTTTACCCCGTGTTTTCTGTCGTTTGTGGCCCATGAAGTGTCATGCCGAATTCGTGTTTAATCACGCAGCAAAGACAATGAGAGCCGCTCTGGTTGCCCGCTGCATACAGCTTGTCCAGAACACGCTTTAGTGGCGCCCTCTCGCGCCGTCGACACGGAATGCGGCAGCTCTGAGCGCTCGCGATGAGCTCACTACCCCCCTCTAGTTCACGGCCGCTCAAGCAACCGAGGACGTCATGAGGGAGGTTATTTTTTGCTTGTTTTTGTAATTTTGATTTGCCTATAACTTTTAAAATAAAGCGAATTTCAAGAAAATAAAAGTTACACTAAGTTACTACGTTCAGTGCGCTCAGGTTTCGTGCAAATTAAAAATTAGTAAAAAAGTGCTTGCAGGGCCCCTTTAAATCTCTGAACATCCTTAAGGTCTTGTCACATGTATCATGGGGCTCTAACCGACTGTGTCTGTTGTGTATCTATCGCTCAGTCATTCGCTCTCAGCTTGATTATGGTTGTATTGTCTATAACTCTGCGCGTGCATCAGTTCTAAAGATGTTAGATCCTATTCATCATCAAGGACTGCGATTGGCTACTGGTGCATTTTTTATCTCCCCAGTGCCTTTACGCGGAAGCAAACGAACTGTCGCTTGAGTATAGGAGCTTTTCTCTGGGCTTTATGTACTCTGTCAGGGTGCGCTCGGTCGCGAAGCACCCCGTTCGAGACAATATTGAGACTATCAAGTTCCAACGCACATTTGAAAACAAACCTTCCATAGTCCCCCCTTTTTCTAGGAGGGATAATACTGCAGCACAATTTGCTGGGATGGACCCAAAGCTTCAGTTAGTCCAATACCCACCAGATATAGCTACATGGAACAACTGCCACATACATTACGACCTTACACTGACCAAGTATAACAAAAAATATGTTCCACTGGAAGTCATAAGACAGGACTTCTTTGAGCTTGAGACCAGATATCACGAGTATGCCAGTTTTTATACAGACGGGACAAAAAAAGACTCGGTAGTAGGCTGTGCTATGGTGGGACCATCGGTAAATCAGGTGAAGAGAATAAATTCAAAAGCCTCTATACTAACAGCAGAGCTTTATGGTTGGCTGCTGGCTGTTGATTACATAATCAAAAAACGCCTTTCTTATGCTGTAATCTACACCGACTCTTTAAGCTCTCTGAAGGCAGTCACATCAATGAACCGGGTAAAAAACCCACTGGTTTCCGAGTAAAGTACAAGGTTATCCTGACTGCAAAGAAAAATCTTCACATAGTTTCACGCTGGGTTCCTAGCCATGTTGGCATTCCTGGAAATGAAGCAGCTGATTGTGCAGCCAGCTCTGCTAATGATAGAGAAATTGACAGACACCGAATACCGTACAAAGACTGCCACAACTCCCTGAAACGTTGCATCAAAGCAAAGTGGCAGCTCGAGTGGAACAGTGAAACCGGCAACAAACTACACGCAATCAAACATTTTCTAGGCGAGTGGGAGAGTGCCCGACATCGGGAGCGATTTTATGAAGTCACACTCTATAGGTTACGAATCGGTCATACTCGTCTCACACATGGACACCTCTTGAGCGGGGGGGATGCCCCTGAATGTGTGCACTGTAACCTACCTCTAAGTATTATGCACATACTCATTGAATACCCTATGTATAACCAATGCCGGTATAAACACTTCTCATTGCTTTATAAATAACACATTCTACTACACCTTGCCCTGCAACTAGGTGACGAACAGCTCATTCCATACAGTTGCGTAATTAATTTCCTCACAGATATCGGCCTTCTACACCGACTGTGATATTACTTTGTATCCTAGATTCATTATCGTATTGTTTACACTTATACACATTCATGTTCATGGTTTTATCATATACTCCGCTACTATAGCTCTTTCCTCTTAAACCCGAATTGCAAGAGTCTAAGCTTGGCGCAATATGGCCTTAGATGCTGATGCGCCTTAAACACCCAATCAATCAACCAATCAACCAACGTCATGCCGCTCAGTGGCGGCGGGACACGGTGTCGAATGGTCACCAAAAGGTCCGGGAGTGTCGCTGTATCGTTCCATAGCAGAGGTGACGAACGGTGAACTGCGGTGGCGATTGCGGTGCTTCCTTTTTCCTCGGATAGTGCCGGCCGCAAGAAAAGTAATGCCTATCCCGATTAAAACTTTAAACGTCTCTCGAGTGTGTGTCCATAGTGCAGCAAGGTTGATTGTGGAGACGCAGGGAACTCCCTCATGCCGAAGAATGCCAGAAAAATCCTTTGCTTTCGCAGCTAACATAGCAATTGGAGTGTTTGTTTGTTTGTTTGTTTTTTAATTGATTTGACTGCGTTTATACAGAACTAAAAATGTACATTGCGGCGTGTAAAAAAAGAAAAAAGCATAACAAAATGTATTTTTGCGCTTTGCTCGATATTATTCCTGGAATAATAGATTAAAGGGAGGCGATTATAACACTAAACTTTTTATCCGGTTATAGCCGGGTGCGAAGTTTTAATCGACGCCCATCCCTCGAAGCAAAAAACGTATGCACCCATACGACCTGTGATGCCATATCAATATACCGTATGATATACGAGACGCATTTTTCCTCATTAAAGAGCGCACGCTTGAACTTAAATGTTTGGCCATGGTTGTCTATTATACTTCCCCTGTCAGACGAAGATAAATGTCATTGTTTCTCTTGCACCAGTGTCTTAGTAACTTTCTATTCGGCGATATTTTAATTAAATAAACGCGGCGCACATCATCGACAGTATTTTCTGCTTTATGTATGTAATACGTGTATTCGTACCCTATTGGAAAACCCCAATATGAACAGCGTATTATGAATATTGGTAAACAATATCTTTTTATTGTTTTACAATACAATATGGGCAGTGTATTGGAAAACATTACATTTGTTGTATTCTATTAGAATAAGGGTTTGTTATGGGATTCCAATATCCATAATACGCTAAAAACATTGGAATCCAATACCGTATAAACCCTTATTGGATCCCCATGTGTCGTATGGGGATCCAATAAGGGTTTACGATTCCAGTGTACTTAACGTATTATGGATATTGGAATCCAATATATTATATCGGCTACCAATAAAACTATATACGAGTTGGAGTATCACGTTCAGCGCAAGATTTCTCTGCAACGCAGTCTCTTCTTGTGTGTATTTCTGAGTGATAAAATGAAAAATGTTGCTGTTGTCAAATTATGAAGAAAGAAGCAAAACACTGGGCTTATCCATACCAAATATATTTGCCATATTCCTGAACTGGAGGATCTGGCATTTACTGCAAAAGAAAGTTATTTGTTTAGGACTCTCATTCAAAAACTTGATGTTTGAAAACAGATTGTGAAATCCTCACCTTAATGAAAACAGCACCTGCTAGCTGTAGCCATATAGAAACTGCAAAATAAAAATTTGTGATTAGTCTGCGACAAGTAGCAATCCTTCACTAAGCCGGATAGATTCAAAATTATGTCTGCATTTCATTGTGCAAAAATGAGCTTCAATGCCACTGCCACAGGTCATTCTGAGCTCGGTCAATTAAATATACGTATCCGCTCGTCTGGCTTCACTATTCCTGCTTCGCACCTAACTAGAATATCTGGAATGCTCACCTTATATGAAAAACGAATTGGTGCTTGCTTGCTTGTAGGCTGTGGAAACTGGAAGAGAGATTTGCGGTTAGTTGCGTCAAGTAGCAGTTACTTTGAGTAGCCACGTAAACTACACTAAGTCTGAAAGATTCAAAATTACATGCGCGGGACATAGGTATCCTCTTGCGACGTAACTGGGAATACGTCAATGTCGCCCGTTTGTATTACAGAAAAATAAGCTTCAATGCAGGAGCTCCCAGTCGTTCTGAGCTCCGTCAATTAAAAATGCTGCACCGGTCGTCTGGCTTCAGTATTCCTGCTTCGGGAATCTGGAATCCTCACCTTTGAGGAAAAGCAAACTGAGACCTGCTGACTCTTAGGCCGTGGAAACTGCCAGAGAGATTTGCGATTAGCTGCGTCCAAGTACCAATTTCTTTGACTAGCCACCTACAGCACACTAAGCCAGATAAATTCAAAATTACATGTGCGTGACATAATATGCCTCTTGTGACAAAACTGGGCACACGTTTTGTCGCATACAGCAACACTGAAGCCAGATAAAGAAGCGGTACGGCACATTTAATTGACGGAGCTCAGAACGAGTGGGGACGCTTTCACTGAAGCTTGCTTTGCTGCAATCCACACGTGTATTGCAGCAAAACAAGCTTCAGTGAAAGCGTCCCCAGTAGTTCTGAGTTCTGCCAAATAAATATGCTGTACCGCTTGTCTGGCTTCAGGATTGCTGCTTCAGAGCAATCTAGAAAATCTAGAATCCTCACCTTTGAACAAGAACGAACTGGCTGGCGCCTGCTGGCTTGTGGGCCGTGGAAACTACAAGAGAGATTTGCGATTAATTACGTCCAAGTAACAATTTTTTTGAGTAGCCAACTACAGCACACTCAAAATTACATGCACGGGACATAGATGCCTCATCCGACGGATATTCCTTCGTCCTTGTTTTCTGTTAACTCTGCTCACCTTCACCACTCGCCTCCAATTTCTGCGCTACTTCTTTAATCTCGATTCCCTGGTTCCCAAAGGCCATGCCATGGCTTGCGCCAGTCACAGATCTGTCAGCCCTGCGACTGGCGCAATTGTGGCAAAGACGCCACAGCACCTGGCGCTTGATGTGTTCTTTTAATATTTTGAGCATGGCTCAAAACAGGTGGATGGGTGTCTGGTATGCCCTTTGCTTATTTGCGGATCGTTCCAAATCAGAGGGTAGGCGCTTCTGCGATCTGGGCGCATGTTCGGTATTTTACAATAGTTGAAATTGAACTCTGCAGGAATCTTGAAACATGACAAACATAATGTGCACGCCAAAAGGCATAGCAAATGAAACACCCACCATCTATCTATTTTCGTTTCTTGTCTGCAAGAAGCTGTCGTATATGTAGCCTCTCTTGCTTAAGCCGCGCCTCCCTAGTGTCCCGGTTGGGTCTTGTCCTGATGAATCGTCGGTGGAGACCTGAGGAGCGGTCAACATCAGATTAGTCCTTTTTGAGACAGAACCATGTGCTTGCTGAGAGGAGGTACACCCAAACGAATCTTAGGCATGTCATTTATAGTGCGTTTTAAATTAAGACGCATGATGTAAAATGAGACGTCAACACTGACGCACCCCTTTTGCGAAGCTAAAATTTTGAATTCATGTGCCTTGACGCCCTTGCTAGGGGGACAAGGCACATGAATCCCGGCATGTGGATGAAATTTTTACCGTAACATCCCGACTCAATGCCCATCCCCGAATATTCGACCACCACACCTTTAGAAAAAAATGTTTTTTTTAGAAAAGACAGAGCCATCGACCACCCCTACAAAAGCCTGAACCAAGCATACTCGCACCGTGGCCTGTTTGCTCCGTGCCGCCCCCGAGTTAATTCGGGCTAACAATGTTTTTTTTTTTTTTTAATGGAACCCACATTTTTAGTTTCGGTTTCACTTGTAGAGGCAGGTGGATACTTTTGTAAAGCTTCCTCCCTATGCGCTTTCGAGTCAACATTTTTGCAATGGCCAGCCCCCGGGCTTTGATTTTGCGCTCCTTGACAAATGCTGAAACTCAGATAGGCGGGCAATAGCTCGCCTAGAAAATACTTGCTTTTGGTGGTCGAGAACAAATTCGTCTTCCTGATTGGCAGCCATCTGCTGCAAAGAATACCTGCACATATCCTAAAGAACTTAGTCTTAGTCTAATACAGATGCTTTGACCGGAGAGAGACAAAAGCCTGACACACGACCACTATAAAAACAGGAAATAGAGTGTCTGTGAGGAATGAAACACAGAACTCAGATAGGCATCAATCACTCACCTTGAAAACACTTGCCATGAGCGGCAAATAGCAAACTTTTGGCCTTGATTGGCTGGTGCTTGCCACCAAGACCTGCATGTATAAGAAAGAACCTGGTCTTAATTAAACTTGGGTGTTTTTGCAGAAGAGACACAACAAAATACTAATGCAAGACCACTACACATAGGAAATGGCATCCAGGAGGAATGAAACACAAAACTCATATAGGCAGGTAATAGATCCCCTTGAAAATACTTGCTCTTGGCGGCCGAGAACAGACACGTGTTCCTGATTGGCAGCCATTTGCTGCGAAGATTACCTGCGCATATCCTAAAGAACCGAGTCTTAGTCTAACACAGATCCTTTGGCCGGACAGAGGCACAAAAGCCTGACACACGACCACTATAAAAACAGAAAATAGAGTGTCTGTGAGGAATGAAACACACAACTCAGATAGGCATCAATCACTCACCTTGAAAACACTTGCCATGAGCGGCAAATAGCAAACTTTTGGCCTTGATTGGCTGGTGCTTGCCACCAAGACCTGCATGTATAAGAAAGAACCTGGTCTTAATTAAACTTGGGTGTTTTTGCAGAAGAGAGACAACAAAATACTAATGCAAGACCACTACACATAGGAAATGGCATCCAGGAGGAATGAAACACAAAACTCATAAAGACATCAATCACTCACCTTGAAAACACTTGCCATGAACGGCAAAGAGCAAACTTCTGGCTTTGATTGGCTGGTTCTTGCCACCAAGACCTGCATGTATAAGAAAGAACCCGGTCTTAATTAAACTTGGGTGTTTTTGCAGAAGAGAGACAACAAAATACTAATGCAAGACCACTACACATAGGAAATGGCATCCAAGAGAAATGAATCACAAAACTCATATAGGTGGGCAATAGCTCACCTTGAAAATACTTGCTCTTGGTGGCTGAGAACAAACTCGTGTTCCTGATTGGCAGCCACTTGCTGCGAAGAATACCTGCAAATATCCTAAAGAACCCAGTCTTAGTCTAACACAGATGCTTTGGCCGGACAGAGACACAAAAGTCTGATCCAAACCACAAAAAGCAGGAAATAGTGTCTGCGAGAGTAGAAAACAGACCCAGGTGGAGAGGCTCGTTCTGTTTCACCTTAGCCAAATAGTGTAGCTCATTTTGCTAAAACAATGCATATCTGCTAAAAAAAACTTATAATATATATTTTGTCCCATTTAGCAGAGTTTACTGCCAAGGGTACCTGCACACCAGAATAAGTCACTTAGATTTTTTTTTCTTTTGATGAGCGACAACAGAATCCTAAACGGGTGATGAAACAAAATATGAGCCCAGCAAGACAGGCTAGTTTGCCTTAAGGGAGACTCTCTTGAACCACCTAAAATTCTCGGGTCTTCTGACAGAACCCACTTAATTTTTGCAATTTTTATTCATCTGGTCCTTCGTATGGTACTTTGAGATATGTTTCATATGGGTGCATACGATTTCTTTTTTTTATGGAAACCCCACATGCACTGTCACACATGGCAAGCGAAAGTCCGAGGCAGACGAGCTGATTTTCGGAAACGCGCTGTGGGAACAAGTGCTGTCTGGCGACCTCCCCCGCGCTACACCCGCCCCGTGTCACCATTCTCGGTGATTGCTCCTTTCTGCTATTTTCATTTAAAACCAACAGTACATGTTCCTTAAAAAAATGAAGGAGGTATTGTTACTCGTTACACAGACAGACCGAATATATGTTACTTGTTTGTGTTCTGGGAAAATAACCAACTTGCTATTTATTTCCCAAAATAGTACTAAATATACAACTAACGCGTTGCTTGTCACGCGCGCCACGTAACGCTCTGGCAGAGAGCCACGAATGAACCTGGGGTGCAGAGCAGAGGAAAGGACATTAACTGGTTCAACGAACCATGTTTGTGCCGCTCACCTGTCGTTGAGCTGGCAGACCCAATTCCAGGCGGTTGGCCACAGACCGTGTGAACTGCTGCCAGCGAAGCTGTAGACTCATTAGACATGGGTGAGTATGCTTTCGAGCAAGCCTCTCGCCTTCAAGAATCGGTTGTTCTTATATTTATTCTAGCCACATAAATTCCCTGTTCTTTTTACAACTTTCAGTAATATTGATGGTAGTAATATCTGTTTTTTTTTTCAGCGCACCTCTCAATGTATTGTAGCCGGGTACGCGGTCTATCACTAAGCCCGGCGCGGGTGTCGGCAATGAATTTGCGCACTGGCGTTCAAAAACTTGGTTTGTGCCGAAGCTCATTGTCCATTTTCGCGCTTTTGGTCTCCACAAAAGACGTTCTTCCAATCCATAAATCTGGCTTTCGCCAAACTCTAGATCAACTCTGGGCTTAGTAACAAATTTTTGATATGCTAAACACAAAGAGATTACGATAGATCGTTAAAACTACTTCATTACACCTTTAACTGTGTTCACAGTGTCCTTTGCCGCGATATTAGTTGTGTCGTTTCTTCTGAGAATGAAGAGTTTGGCTGTATCAAGGAAAAAAGCTGGTAAAAATTTGAAAAATAACCTTTAGGCATGCTGCCGAATTGTCACGTTCTAAATGCAACAAAAATCACCGTGGTTAATGGCATGGCTGTAAAGTATACGGGTGTAGAGAAACATCTCGTTGTGTGCAGTCGTCTGCTAGTAGGGACCGAAGTTTCTACACCATCACTCTGTTTAGGGACAAGCCCGTCATTGCCTACACCGGGTGTGGGCAATGGGGGTGCGGAGATTGATTCGCGTGAAGCTAAACTTCTGCGCATGCGCAGTACCGACAGCAGCGCCGCCGTAGCGGCGTGACGTCATAGAGTTGAGTCGGTGTATACACCAACCAACGTTATTAGATTCGCTCAGTTACGGAACTGCTCATAGACGCCGCATGCACGAACAGTACCCCCCCTCACTCACCACGGCTCGCCAAGCGTCGCTCGACGCGCTGCCAGGCGGCTGCTTTGGTAACTGCATCAGGATACGTATTTTTCAACGTTACTAGAAACGTAAAAACTAACGGAAAAGAACTCTTTTTGTAGTAATTTGTATTGGAGTTTAGTACAAAATGAGGGGCCCGTGATGTTTTCTAAAATCTTTAGTTTGCAAGGTTTGCGGTACAATTAATATTGTTTTCATAGAACCATGCCTCCGCGGTGATTTCAGGTAGCGCGTCCCGTCGTAGGCTCATCTTAAAGGGCCACTCCGGCCCATACTTTATATTTTGGAATTATGACTGTTTTTAGCGCACTCAGCGTCCCTCAATTGCAAGGTGTAATTTTTTTTCTCGTTATTGTGCGTAGTTTTAAAGATATCGACGCCTCAAAGTTTTGTTTGGGGCGCGGCCAACAAAACCGAAACTAGTCGCTCGAGACCCCGGCAACACTGGAAATCAGTCGCTATGTGAACGTGACGTCAGGATCGTTCTCGTTGAACGAGTACGCAGACCAAGCGGCACCTACCTTTGTTGCGCTAGCCGTCTAAAGCTATGAGGTAAGCTGATTTTGTTTTAGTTCTGTATACGTGGTAGTTATCCAGCATATGTAGCGAGAGTTAGTGCGTATACCCAAAAGCTAGCAACTGGAAAACCCGTAAACTCGTTCGGTGCCGTACTCGGCTGGCGCCGCGGTGCGTGCGCTATGCCGTACTCGTCGCTTGTATACCCAAAATCTAGCGACTGGAAAACGAATGAACTCGTTCGGTGCCGTACTCGGCGGCTGTCACCATGCGTGCGGTCTTCCGTATTCGTCGATAGGCCTAAATTGTCATCGGGGCTCCGTGGATGGAGCGGCGTAGCTCTACGCGGCGCTGCCAGTGACGTACCAGCACTGGGAGCCGTCTCGCTTTCGGGCTGCGGGTCAGTCTAAGACACGAAGCTTTGAGGCTCTCCGGCGTGGGCCCCGGCGCCCGAACACACGTGTGCTGGCTGTACACGTCTGTTTTTTGTTCTTTTTTCCTCGGGCGCGTAAAAGCCTAAATCCAAAGTCCACTCGTCGAACAGCGTTCACCCACACGTTCTCCAATTTCCGTTCCGTTGGAAACTTGTGAAAAAGCACCTCCGGGTTGTGCAGCCGGTTGTTTGAGCAGCCCACAGCGCTACAAGTTGTACTTAGCACCAGTCTTGGAGTCCTCACAGCAAATAAACAAAAGGCTATTCCGAAGCTACACGGGCTACAGATAAAAGCAACGGCTAAACACACCAATCACAAGCCGAAGTAGCGGTGGTAGCGGCTCAAAGAAGCGCACTCCGCGCAACGCCCGGACCGGAGGAATAAAAGAGAACGATACTGACGTCACGGCCCAATGTTGCTTTAGTGATCGGCAACCCGCTGGCCGCCCGCTAAGGATCAGCGGCTCGCGGCGATCGCATTTTGATTATCGGCATTAGTTGAGAATGCGGCGTCCAACGGACGTAATATTTTGCCTGGGGTCGTATTTTGTGTCACTAGATGTGATACCAGTAATTTACCTCATTTTGAGTTTTGGCCGGAGTTGCCCTTTAACATCGGGGCGAATTCGCGGCGCGTCCGATGGGGAGACGGGGGTGGCATCCCTGTAACTCTTTCCAGTGTATCTGTTTCGGCTCCGAAATGGCCGATCGAAGCCAAAATGGTTGTTACGTGCAGTTCCTCGAGTGACCGCTGCAGGATAAATGGCGGCGTTGTAATCGCCTTTCGGCGCTTTATCTGGGCTCTTTGGAACGCATGGTTATGAAACGAAAATATAGATGGCACTACGAACGATGCTAGGCGGATGGAAGTGAGTGAGGGGGGTACCCCCCTCCGCGGGAGTTCCACAACTGAGGTAATCTAATAACGTTGACACGAACTCAACTCTGTTACGTCACGGCGTGGTGGTGGCGCGTCGGGCGCACTTCCGACCTGGGTCTGTGGGCGGAAGTCCCCATGTGAGACGTGTTTTCCTGCGTTATTTTCAAAGCACTCACACAAAAACCTGCCTTCTCGTCAAAACGCCGCGACTGGGGCTGTACCAAAAGAGTCGAGAATGGTTTGAAAGCCACTTTTCATGTGCTCGGTTCGTCCGAGAACGTGGATATGTGCCGTGAAAAGGGAAAACCAGACGCCGTCGGACCACGATTGCTTGGGCGGGAAGCAATTTGGGTTGAATTCACGGATACTAGTGGTCGTTAGATTTATTTGTTTTGTTCCAACATAAACGCCGGAAAACCGTCAAGTTGTACGGACCACCCGCGGACTACGTTCAGTGCGTCTTCAAGTTCAAACGGCCGCCTCATCGTTCGAAGTGTCGTCTGCTCTTTCAAACGTTTCGGCTTGTCGTCCGCTCATTTAGACGACACCGGCCCGTAGACCAAATGTGGGCGCGGTACTTTCGATGAGAAGTAAGTGCAGGCCTCAAAAGAGTTAAGTTTGAAGCAGGCTCGATGAAAACATTAGATACAAGTGTCACAGAAACATGGCTAGACCGTTTGCGAATAGCGGACGAATGTTCGACTGCCGTTAACGACCCCCCGTGGCCCCCGGCCCCGTCGATGCCCAAGCGGTGGTTCTTGGGATGGTGTCGAGTTACGTGGTGGCGGTCCCGGTCGGCCCAAGCGTCCGGTAATGGTCTCCATGTGTGTGTTCGGCCCAGGGTTGTGTTCTGTGTTTGTGTTTCGCTTTCATGGTATTAAGTGTTCACGTACACGCGGGACAGGCACCGCTGGCGCAGACTTCGAGTTGCGACCCGACGCCTGTTGACAGATTTATGCGCATGGTTCTCGGAAGCCTCGAACGATTTTGCTTTCGAGAACTGTTTTTTCTTCTTTTTGGTCCTGAGAACGAGGCGAACTTTTTTCTGCTACGTGGTGGCACAGTTTGTTTTTGCTGTTATAGTGTTCTGGGAGTTTCTAATGTGGAGTGCTGGAAAGGGGGCATTAATTTATCGGGGGAAGGGAAAGGTTCCCTGAGGCGTGTGACGAAAAACCGTGACGGAAACTCAGAGTACAAGCGGACTCAAAGGTGAACGGTCGTGTTTGAGGAGACCACTGTCGACAGCCCCACGCCGTCGACCGGAGGAGGACCGAGCGGTGTGCTTTCTCAAGAAAAGTGTCGTGAGCCAGGTGACCACCCGGGACCCCTCCACCTCGAACGGGCTGCGCAAAGGGACGTCATCTCCAACACCAAAAGCTGAGACTGACTGCACTCTCCTGTTTCATTCTCCTAGTTTACGTTTGGACTCTTCTATTATTTCAAGTTACTGTTTCCACAGTATCTAAATGGTGGACTTATTTGTACACACTGCTAGTGGTGTTGGAGTGAATTTTGTAAGCTGTCTGCACTGTATTAGAACGTTTCCCTTAACGTTTTTCTTCTGTTTTGTTTAATTAAACTGGCGTATTTTTCAGAGCCGCCTCACGTCTCCGCCTCTCTCCATTTTACGAGTCCTTCCACCGGGAACTTATCGCTCGGTCAGCACGGTCCTCTCAACTTATAAATTTTGTTTTTTTAGGACCAAATTCGGATTATATTTACCTATAATGCAACCGAACCTGTGACAACAAGGAGATGTTGATCATTGTTACCAGTGACTATCACCGACTTGTTATGCCTGATTCACTTGCTCCGATTCTGCTTTCGATTTTCAGTATCGACGTCGACCATCTCAGCTACGGTTCACGCTTTGGTAGCCCAACCGACGTCGCGACTGAAAATTGCGAGCGAAATCTCAGGCGAATCAGGCTTTAGCGTATACATTCTGCGGCGTCCACGCGGAATGAATCACCGCCGCGTGTTGCAATTATTCACGCGCAGTTTTGCGTTGTAGAGCCTCGGTAATTTCGCTGAGGTCACTCAAGTACTCAGACATTTCCAGGAAGACGTGGAATCAACAATTCGAACGCGAAAAAGGGCAGGGGGACTTACACCAACGCCGACAACATCGCAATTCAATGGTTCGTTATGGGCGACGGCGAGCTTCTTGCCCACACTTTATCGCGCATGCGCGGTGCCGGTGGCGTCCGCTTGGGGCGCTCCGGCTGTGCTTTTTTATGACGAAATACCAACTGGCGCCTCCGTAAACCTTCGGCAGTAACTTCGTGCTTGACAAGTCTAGGGCCCCTGGTAAAAAAATTGGAGTCGATCGTGGGGCGCCGCGCGACCGGTGGCACAACGGTTTTCCGAATTTCGTACTATGCATGGGACTTAATCTCCGATTAGGTTTGTATATGTATTTTCTTCAGAGAACATATGACTGGCGCCTCGCGTGGCATGCATCGTGTATCGTCCACCCGCCAGAGGTGCGTGCGGTCTGTATTGACACATTTTTTTTTCCTTTCGTTCTCAGTCACGGGGGTACCGTATCTGGTATGTGGGACGAAATAGTAATAAGACATTTCAACCCGGAATAAGCGAAAAAATATAGGGAAGGTGAAACAAGAATGTGTCACAGTCACAAATTTTTTGTGAGCACCTTCCAGAGCGTGGAGAGCTGAAAACGATGTATTTAACGCATACCAGAAGTGACGACATTCAAGATGCCCTTGTGGAAAAGATATACACGTTAACAGCGACGACACAGAATCATTTCTTGTTCTTTGTGGAGAAACCAACTGCTGTCAGGAAGCGCACATCCCGTTCGTGACTAGCCGGCATAAAGTGAAAGTAGTACAGTTTTGGTTAGGTGCGTCAAGCCCACAGCATTCCACACTTTATCCAACAAAAGTCATCGACCCATATCTGCCACTTCGAGAATTTCGCAAGTCGCACAGTATAACTTACAAATGTACATGGTGTTTCACCAGACACTGATACTAATTTAAAAGTGGCACTTTAACTAAAAAAGTATACCTTCAGCATAACGTTATTCACTGAGGTAGACGTCAGTTAGAGAGCGTAGCAAGACACTTACGAGGCACGCTGCACTCTGATCTCGCTCCGGGTGTGCAGCTTTTGGCAGTTTTCTACTTAGTATCGGTATGGCAGACTCTAGACAGTCTATGTTCCCTAGAGAACAGAACGAACAGTAATTAGGTTTTCTCACTTTTAACAATTGATATCATATTTGGACGATGGCAGGGTCGGGCAGTATCGCGCGCGATAGTATTTCAGACATACATTTCGTTACTGTATTTCTGTATCGCGGTACATTTTTTTCACCAGTATCTGTATTTCTATATCGAAATACATTTGGAATGCTTCCTTGTATCGCGATACACTCAGGATGAAATGTATTTCGTTACAATTCTTAAAAATTCTGAAACTCCCCCCCCCCCTCAAAAAAATTTTTTTTAGGAGTTTTAGGGTTAGGAAGCTGCTGGGGCATTCTTAATATATGCTGACCAAGGTTCCTTCCGATTCTCCAAACTATTTTTCTACGCGTCCTCTTCTTTCTTCTGAGAAGTGCTACGTAGTCGGGGACTCGAACCAGGTTGCGTGCCAGGAGTGGAGTCAGAGCATCTGCTGTCGCATGTCCCTAGGTAGGGATTTCACGAGTCATTGTTTGCTGGCACCCAATGCTTGCTGCTAACCGTCTCTCTTGTTTTGGCGTAGACAGTACAAAGCTGAGTCACAATCCGTTGCAGCACGAGCCTGGCGGTGGTTGACTTGAAATAGTAGGCTGACTGAGGCAGTGAAGTTCAACAGATATCAGAATGCGGCTGCGCCCGTAATATTGTACGGCTCAAGGGTACGCCATCAGTCGACGTGAGCGTGACCAGCTGCTCTGGTGATCAGAATCCCAGCAAGGAGGACAGACGTGGCTTCGCTGAGCAGACCCAGACTTCGTACACCAGCGACTCGTCTCGAGCGCGCTGTTTCTCGGAGAGCTCGCACCTGTGCCGGCAATATCAAGTAGCAACCCACGATAGTCTGTCGGGAGTATGCTAGGCGAAACTTGGACTGCAATCCATGCGTTGGTGGCGGAGGGTCAACAGGAAGAACCCTCACAACAGGGATACCACCGTATCGTTTTTTCAACCGTAACAGAATTGACATGTGTTTCAGCGTGCTTCAGGTGGTCCACTATTCTCAAAAATTTCAAATTACACTGTCTGCATGATCTTCAATTAGCTCACCTCAAACGAAAGTACGTATTGTCCTTTCATACAGCAGCGTGGGTAGAGTTTCACGTTCAAAGTCACAACTACAGATATAGAATACCAGTTCATTCTATCGTGACGTCATCTGAACAATGTTGACAGGGGCGTCCTTATTGGACAGGTGCGTGGTGACGCTTTGATGGGATTTAGGGTGACATCGAATTTATTTAGAGGTCGAAGTCTTTTTGCATCACTCGTCAGACAGACAGGATGTCAGGGAAGAGACCGCGGTCAATCCTTGATGAAACTTATTTTGAGCCCATTGAAGACTCCTCTTCGTCCGAAATCACTACCTTTACGGCGAAGTGCCAAGCCTACGGGAAAGTAATTGAGGGATTTAAAAGCTTTCACTTCAAACTTCAAATTTCATCTTAGTGGGCGTCTCAAAATATTTGAAAAATATATTGCAGTATCAGTATTTCTGTATTTGTATTTCTGCCCTCCCTAAAATGTATTCCTGTATTTGTATTTCCAAAGACACATTGCCTCTATTATTTATTTTTATTTTATTTATTTAACAATACTGCAGGCCCCGCTAGGGCCCCGGCAGGGGTGGAGATGTAATACATAGTTCAGGACAAAAAAATCAAATCTGTCAGGCTTGTAGAGCTCGTAGATGTTCATGAAAGTCATCCGGCGATGAGCTGTCAACGATCTCTTTAGGGAGTTCATTCCAATCAGTTATTGTTTTTGGAAAAAAATAGTTTTTGAAAGTGTTATTGTTACTGCGATATGGTTCCAGTAATCTACCGGGATTGAATCGCGTGTCACGACGTAAAACAGGTGTTAGGTAGGGGGAAACGTCTACCTTCAGGTGTCCATTGTAAAACAAATATAACAACCTGAGTCTCAAGTGTTTTCGACGTAAATGAAGATAATCTATGATAAATCACTATGGTGTGTTGATTGGCAAATGGAGATAAATACGGATAAAACGAAACATATGACGTTCACTACAAAAACTAACACTCCCGAGCATACTTATCAAATTAATGGTGTAAAATAGAAAAGGTGCAATCATTTAAGTACTTAGGTGCTCACCTCACAGTAGAGTTATCTTGGAAATTACATATCAAAACAATATTACGAAAGGCTAATCAACTCCTGGGATTCCCGAGAAGAAACTTGTTTTTATCTGACACAAAAACAAAACTAATGGCATATACATCCCTTGTAAGAAGCAAAATAGAATATGCGTCAGTTATTTGGAATCCCCACCAAGCCTATCTAGTTAATGAATTAGAGTCTCCAAAATAAAGCATCCCGGTTTATAACACGCAATCATTCAACCACCTGTAGTTATAACAAGTATAAAAGAGTCCTTAAATTTAGCATCTCTCGAGAACAGAAGGCGAATCGCCCGTTTTTCTTTATTTCATAAAATATATCACTCTTCTACACCTTTCCGTCAAACACACATTGTTCCAGCTAACCGTATCTTCCCACGGCTAGACCACCCCAACAAAGTAACCCCAATTTTTGCACGCACTAACCTATACAAATGTTCTCCTTTCAACCTTGCCGTTTGTGAATGGAATGCCTTACCGTATGATATCGCAGTGACACAGGATTATCAGGCTTTTTTAAATCTTCTGATTCCTTTCATTTCACAAAAAAACAATCATGTTTGCCCCTCGTCCCAGATAAGCCATAGATCTGCAGTGTGTCCTTGGTTTTCTTTTTGTATTTGTATAATGTTACCATTGAAGTGCAGCAATTGAACTTTGTGATTATATGTACTGCTTTTTTGTGTGCCGCGGCTTTCTTTTCTTTTCTTTTTTTTTTTTCCTGTTTTCTGTGTATTACTACTGTCAACGTGTTCCTTTTGTATGAATTCCCCCCTATGGAATGCCCGAAAGAGCCCTTAGGGTAAATGAATAAAAAAAGTGTGTCTAACATTTGTGATGGACTGTCTAATCGCCAAAATTTATTGCAAACAAATCTTGCTGCTAGTTTTTGTATTTTTTTTAGTTCTTCGGTGTTCCTTTGTGTGTATGGGTCCCAAAACACGCACGCCTACTTTAAATGTGGCCTTACTAATGTTCTATAAGCGCTAAGTTTAATAAAGGGCGGGGCTAACGCTAGCTTTCTTCTTAGAGACCACAGAGTCTTGAGTGCGGTGGAGCACGCATTCGAGATGTGAGCGTCCCAACTCAAGTTTTTAGTAATTGTCACACCGAGGTATTTTACTTGCGTTGATTCCCCAAGCCTAACGCTGCCAATTGAGTAAGGAAATATTTTTACTGTCTTTTTGTTTTTTACTCGGCGCACTGTACATTCATTCAAATTTAATGGTATTCGCCACTCCTCGCACCACTGGAATATGTTTTGAAGAGTTCCGTTCAGTTTAATTTGATCTTCACTGGATTCTATTTCTTTATAGACCACACAATCATCAGCAAAAAGCCGTATATTAACCACTTCGCCCGCAGTTTCAACAATGTCATTTATATAAATAAGAAATAAAATGCGGGGCGCCCGATGTGACCGGCAAGGGACCTGAAGAGTGGTGGTTAATTTCTACAAATTGGGAGCGATTTGTAAGATATGAATGAATAAATTCTACTAGGCTGCTTCTCATTCTTATTGCGTAAAGTTTTTGTACGAGTTTAATATGCGGTACTTTATCGAACGCCTTTGCGAAATCTAAAAAAATTGCGTCAAGCTGCTTTCTTTTATTAATTGCTAGCGCGAAGTCGTGAAATACTGTAACCAGTTGGGTGACCGTCGACAGCCCATGCCGAAAACCATGCTGTGCACTGGTGAACAAATTGTTGGTTTCTAAATAGTCCGTAATATGTTTGCTAATAATATGCTCGAGCATTTTACAGCTAACGCAAGTAAGAGATATTGGCCTGTAACTACACACAGTTTGTGCATCCCCACTTTTCAATACCGGCACAACGCGTGCACAACGCCAGTCTCATGGAAAGGTCGTTTTTCGCAATGACAGGTCAAAAATAATGTAGTACAAGTAACGGGACATCCACTCGGCGTAACGCCTAAGAAATGCCGACGGTATGTTATCTGGTCCACTTGCTTTCTTAATATCCAGATTGCAGGGTGATTTCATTTCAATTCGACCAAACTTGTCGGGGGGGGGGGGGGGGGTCTTTAGATTTAATCGTAAAAAATATATATGATACCCGAATCCTTGTGATGAAAGAAACTGCCTTTGAAAAAAATTAGAATTGTATAGTTTGAGAGAAAACAATTCTGAGGCGCTGCAGGGTAGAACACGTCAAATTCCCAATTTGATTTTATCTCGACTTTAGCCGCCATTTACAAAATATCGAATTCTTGCAGAATTATTATATTTATTACGCAATATTTACGCAGACTTGGCTATTTTTAGAGGTAAATTTCTGTCTTCTGTTATTTTAAATTAATTTTCTAAAAAATCTCAAACATGCAACCTAGAGCAAGTGTGACGCAACTTCGGACAGCTATATAAAACGAACGGTAGGGCGCAATGACGTGAGACAGATATCTGTGCGTAGCTATCAATGTAAGCTATCGATTGACATGTTTTTTCTGGTTATTGTGTTTACCGTGTTGTTTTTATTCTGCCACAAATATAGACAAAAATGAAAAATATGCAAATTTTGAAGTCAATTTTCTAAAAAACCATATTTTATTTCGTTCATACTTTTTTAATTTATTGCCCAGATTCTGCTTAATAACCGGGTATAAATATTGCTTGACCTTTTTTTGTTGTAGTATTAGGACAACCAGTTGAATAAGTCATTTTTATCGCGTAATACCAACCTCCGGCTCCGGTATGCGGGCTTCACCGCAACATTGATAATTGGCTCAGCAATATCAGATTTCACTGACAACCACTTTACCTCGTTGCATTCCTAGTAATATACTTTTTACAAAAAAAGAAATGTCACAAAAAAATGACAAAAGGCAAGTGGCGTAGGCAAATTTTTTTTTCTCTTTCAAACTTTTTTAATTGATTTCCCGTGTGTTGCTTACCAGCTGAGTATGCACGTTTTCTGGCGCTTTTCTTTATGTTTGTTTTTGCATCAAAAGAAAGAGCCATGTTCGTTACATCAGTTGCAACTGGTCCAGTTGTTAGGTGAAGTATAGGTTCAGTAACCTCTTCGCGAGCGCCAGCAAAAGGCTGCGACCCAGGCAGCACAAAACGTCGTGGAAACGTCGAGAAAATGTCCCGGACGTCCGTGACGTCCCGCATGACTTCGATCACGTTTTTTCGATGTTGAGGTGACGTCCTTATATAACGTTTCATTAGAGTCCAATCAGTGACGTTGTGGCGACGTTGTATTTCAACTTAAACGTCGTCAACGTTCCCACGACGTCGATGCACGACGTTCTCACAACGTCCGACCCTCACGTTTCTTTGACGTTGAAATGAAGTTCATAAATGACGTTCCTTTGTCGTCCTGTCCGTGACGTGCTGGCGACGTCACGTTTCAACTTTAACGTCGTCATCGTCGCCACGACGTCAAGACAAGACGTTTTAGCAACGTCGAACACTCACGTTTCTTCGAAGTTAAAATAAAGTCCAGGATAACATTACATTATTACCCCGTCAGTGACGTTTCAGCGACGTCGCGTTCACACCTAAATGTCGGAAACGTCATACAAGACGTGCTGGCAACGTCGACCACTCACGTTTTGTTCGACATTTTTAGATTTTGCAGCTCCATCTCCAGCCGCAGAATCACTGTGGTCAAGGTGACAGTGCTCAAGAGCCGCAAAAAAACTTGATTTTTGAGAGGTTGAGAAATTTAGATACTTATACATTAATTTGCGTATTTCAAAATGCTATTGATTGCACATCGATGACGCTAGGAAGGGCATTTACAATACTCAATGTACACGGAAGAAAAAAAATAATCTGAAAGCATGTTGGGAATATAATTTACTTTAGATGTGCTTGTTATAATTTTGGTTTGTTTAAAATATTGTTACGGGTTTAATTTGCGACTAGAACGGATCGAATTGTGCAATTCTTGGATTTTGTATCACTACTGCGTGGTACACGTTAAAGACCCCAGGCTAGCGGTTGTACTGCACTGGCTACATTGCTCATCTACAGCGAGTGACTCGTCGCAACTTTCAATGACTGACCAAATACACGCTGTATAAATATCCCCATAACCCAATTTGCTTTTTGCACGCGCGTTGTCGTCTTCCATGGGTCCTGGGCCCTGGCACGCGCCTCAGGGGCGCCGCTACACTATCCCCTCTCCAGGTGATTTCAGGCCTGCATCCTTTCCTAGGAGCACCCATACTGCTCCGCGACCACCCGAGATTGTTTTAAGGTTCGTCAATTTCTCTTCGTATTTTGTAACCCATGCTCCCCTGCGCACAACCAAAAAATTCGCATCAACATCACAGTTCATCCATAACACCAACTTCCAGCGCCTTAGCGTTTTCGGTAGATCGGGGCGCAAAGTATTGTCACGTGACTGTCAGTACAGATCTATAAATAAAATGCCCGGCAATGACGAAGTCTGGTGGATACTGTCAACGGTTTGTGGAAACCTGAATGGCCCAGATGACGGTCCAAAAAGCGTTCAAGTCCAGTCCGCACCTACATGCCGGAAAAAAAAAAAAAAACAGCCGGCACGGCGCGAGAGAGAGGGGAAAAGTAGGCAGAGGAGATGCCTGTGGCAGCCCCATAGAGCCCCATGCGATGCGTCGGGAAACTCGGCAAGAAGAGGGCGAGAGAAAAGTGGGGGAAGATAGTGACGGACGAACAATTGACAAGCGTAAGTTCCGGGTCGTTCCCAAAATATTTCACTGAATGTTTTGTTCTTCGAATTCGCCCAGAGAGAACAGCTCTGGGATCGGTCCAGCTTTTTCCGAAAGCCAGTCACTAGCACCGGCCGTCACGTCTATGGGTCTACGAGGCAGGCTGCTCTGTCGGCGTGATTTTTTTTCGAGTCTGCATACAGTGTAAGTGCTGCGGTTGGATGAGTCGTTCAAGTCGCCCCTATGAAGAAGTCGGTGATCGCCAAAAACGCCGTCGTATTCAGTCACGACTCGAGGACCTTTTCACACGTTGAATCGTACTACTGCTCGGATCAAGGTGTCTGTGAGGATGTGAATGACGCCCCCCAGAAAACAAGTGGCAGTGCACATAACGGCGCGTCAAGTTCAGTCTCCGATCAAGACCCTTCAGACGCCTCCGACGATCCCAATCAAGAACGCCCAGCGGACGGAATCCCCCTTCTGAAACCATTCCCATGCACGCAGCGAGAGTACCAGCTATGTGCGATGGGGCGGCTAAAGCACGCGCGTCAGCACAATAATCAGAAGCAGAACGAGGTAAGCGGTGGAACATTCCGTGCTGCGTGACATCGTCTCTTGTTTATTTATTTACGTGAATTTGTTTGTTTTATATTTTTGAGGCTGGCACATCCAGGGACGTCTTTTGGAGGCGCTCCGTATTGCATCTCGTGTCTGAAAATACTCAAATAAACAGTTCGTACCAAACCTGTGTTTTAGTTACTTCCTTCGTACTTTCATATTAGCAACTTGCCTTCGCAATAATACTGAAAAATTACTTTTTTTTATGGGGGGGGGGGGGGGGGGGGGGACACAACGTTTTCCCACGACGGCTAGGGAACGTAATTTGGAAAGGTTTCTCGACGTTCTGTGAACGTCGTTGGTAGTCCGGATGTCGTAAACACACGTATCATAAACGTCGAGGGAGGACGCAACGGCCCACTGAGATGTGCATGTGACGTGCAACAAACGTCATTTGGAACGTCCACTCGACCTTCTGTGCACCTTTTCTCGCGGACATTTAAAGGTTTTATCGACGTCGAAGGAAGGTAACGTCCGGACCTTCGACGTTTTACGACGTCACGTTACAGACGTCTTCGACGTTCTTTCGACGTTTTCTTCACGTTTATGTGCTGCTTGGGGATTCTTATCATGAAGATTACCATGCGACTCTTAGTTGACCTCGGCGTGCGCCGTTGCAAGAGGGTTATACTAATCTTGTTAGAGTGGAACTCGCGTCGTCACAGGCTGTCGCAATGCATCACAGCGAAGTGGAACTGTGTGAAGCAGTCCTTGCCCTTCTCCCAATAAATTTATGGGCGGAAGCTTGAGACTCTTTGGTGCCCGAAGTTTCTGTAGCTCGGCTGGGTCAAGTTTGTCAAAAGGAGAAAACAAATGCAGTAAACACTAGACATTATCACGCCGGTCGATGGAGTCGTAACTGTATACATACAGCTTTTGCGGATACTTATTTGTTTCAAGGGTGGCAAGTTATCACCAGTACAAACATGGCCACAGTGTCGGCAAGAGCATCAGAACAAAAAGGAAGGTTTGGTTGGCTTATCATTTTGTGTCTTCGTTGCAGCGCTTTTCTCCGGAAATAATGTTTGTAGTCCTCTTTGAGCCCCTGGTGCTATGGTCTGTCTGTTTCTCTTATCCATTATTTATTTTTACTTGTAAGCGAATAACACGCACCATGACATTTCTGGCGTCCTTAGGTTGATTCGCTAATCAGTGTCTATATTTGACAAACTCATCTAGTATAAGAGAATAAAAAAAATATAAGAAGAGGGCTTGCAGCAATGAATTTGTATAAGAGAACTGCGGAACTGCGTCGAAAGCAGAAAGCCGGAACCTCCCGAGGAATGAACGCGTTATTTTGAACTCAGGCATGGCTGCAGTTTTCAGCTTTAAAAGAAAGAGTTGCGCGGACTACTTCGAGAGACATAAGCGAAGGGTATACCGCAACCGACGTTTTCGTTATGTCACCGATCTCAACGTAGACGCCTTGAAGATGATCCTGCCTCCATCGAAAGCCGTGGCTCTTGCGTTGGATGACGTGCTCTGCCAGAACTGCTTCCAGTACACCGGTGAGAAGCTTTCATCATCTGTCAGTGATCCATGCTCGAGCTCCCCAGCAAGCTGCATCGAAGAGCACGAAGTAGTGGAAGGTCTTAACGAAGAGATTTCTGCTGCTGGGCTTGAAACAACTCCTTTGCGCATGCCTTCTACAGTAAACCCGAACAGCCGTCAGGCATATGCTGAAAGAAAACAGCGGGAGATTGAAGGATCACACAGCCGACAGGTACGAAAAAAGTTGGCGACTGCATATACCTTGGAGCCAAGTGGGTCAAGTTCTCGCAGTGATCAACCATGCCTCGGCTGCGACGGGTGGTGGGCAAACATCAGAGAGGCCTTTGTGAAGGCGGCATCTTACCAGGAGAGATGTCAGCTCCTCACGCTTGTGCCAAAGGGCGTAGCCACTAGGGAGGTAGAACGGCTAATTCCTGAGGCATCGAAGTACCTTCTGAAGAAATCAAAGCAGCTTCGTGAACGGTTCGGCGTATGGGAGCGTCCGGAGCCTTATCACGGTGGAAGCATAAGCGAGGACACCATACGGGCAGCCACGCAATATTACACCGACGACGATCTCGACTGTTCTCGGCAGAGCCCAAACAAAAAAGATGCTGTTAAGCTTCTGAAGGATGGCGAAGAACATGTGGTCGTGAAGCGGTATATGACAAGGTCTGTCCGAGAGACGTACAGGCTGTTTAAGGAAGCAAACCCGGACTCAAAATTAGGTCTGACTAAATTTTACTCGCTGCGGCCAAAGTGGGTCAAGCTAAACCCTGAACAGACTGTCTGTGCATGTGTGTGCTGTACGAATTTCGATTTGTGCTTTTCCACCCTGAACAGCATGCGAGAAGAAAAAAATAACAAAAGAGGAGATTCTCGCTTTGTGCCTCTGCCCTGAACCCTCGTCCGAATGTTTCAGAGGCGAATGCAAAGACTGCCCCTCGACTGACACACTCTCCTTAGAATCATTGGAAATGGTGCCTGAAGAGGAAATTACATTTTTCACATGGGAGAATGGTAATTTGATAAGCAAGACTGCCGACTCCAGCGCCTTTTTGAAAGAGCTACAGAAATGGGCCACAAGGTTTTCCACGCACGATTTTATTCGTAGGACACAACGGGAAGCCATACGGATTGAGAAGTCTAGTGTGACCTCAAGACACATCGTCATGCACTTCGATTTCGCGGAGAACTGGACGGTAATTTTGCCACACGAGATACAGGAGTACCACTGGCACAAGCGTCAGCTCTCTGTTTTCACGTGTGTGGCATCCACGTCGCAAGGCTCAAAATGCTTCGGCGTTGTCTGTGAGGACTTATGTCATGACACTTCCCATGCGCTGCTGGCTCTGAGACTTATAGAAGACTGGCTGGAGGAGCACATCCCAGTTTATGCTTCACTAACGTACATATCTGACGGGGCACCTGCTCATTTTAAAAATATATTTCAGCTGCATGAGTTCGAACGAGTGGGCCATACCCAATTGAAGTGGATATTTTCTGCCTCTGGGCATGGTAAAAACTCTTGTGACGGGGTTGGAGGGCTTCTCAAACACCACGCAACGGTGCACAACCTCCGTTCACCGGAGGAACAGCTCGTCCGAACATCAGTAGATTTTGTGGACAAGGTTGGAAGGCGTGTCAAAAACGTAACTCTCATGAACTTAACCGAGAAGGAGGTGAGTGACTTCCGCAGAATCAAGAAAACAGAGTGGAGTTGCGTACCGACTCGGAAAGGCATCCGCGCTTCGCACGTGTGGCGACGCGAAAGGGGCGAAGTGCAGCTTGAGCGAACTGTTCTATCTTCGTCTTTAAGACGAAGATAGAACAGCCCCGTTCTGAGTGGGCCCTGCAATCATATTTAAGCATCTACCTTTTTTGCGGTTTCCACGTCTCTTGGGGTTCGCGCAAGCCAGCGGGCACGGAGAGAGTAACTAAATATCAGTGCGTCATATTTTAACCGGACGACGCGGAAACCTCCTCCACCGACGAGGGCGACCCACGGTACCGAAAGCGCGCAAAATGTGACGTCTTTGGTCTTGGGCTTGCCACTGGTCAAAGCCGCTAAGAGTTTTTGTTTAGTCGAGATACAAAATAAAAGTGTCGCGAACCGTTTCAATTATGTATGAAAGTAGTTTTTGTTCACTATTTTAGATCAGAGAAGAAACAAATGCAGTTTAGAAAGTACGGAAACGAGAAATGACCCGTCGACATACCCGCCACCAAGCGGCGGAGAAAAACGGCGCATACTAGAAAAGGCTAGTGGGATGAGGCTACGTCGAACGAGGAGCGTAGAAAGGTCCCGGATGTACGCGGCGGCGCTGTGGTCGTATACCGGCTCAAGAATCCGACCGGTTCCGAGCGTTCCGAAGGCCTTCGGCGCGGGCCCTGCTGGCGATTTGGCCATTTGGCGGTGCGTCAGCGCGAAGTGGCTCCCGTTCTGAACTGATCTTTACCCCGTGTTTGCTGTCGTTTGTGGCCAATGAAGTGTTATGCCGAATTAGTGATTAGTCGCGCAGCAAATGCAATGCGAGCTGCCCTGGCCGCCCGCTTCATACAGCGTATCCAACACGTGCTTTAGTGGCGCCCTCTCGAGCCGTCGACACGGAGTGCGGCAGCCGTGTGCGCTCGATGAGCTCACTCAGCTCACTACTCCTCCTCTAGTTCAAGGCCACTCAAGCCAGGACCCACAACGTCATGAAGGAGGTTATTTTTTGCTTGTTTTTGTAATTCTAATTTGCCTATAACTTTTAAAATAAAGCGAAATTTGAGAAAAGAAAAGTTGGATTAAGTTACTACGTTCAGTACGCTCAGGTTCAGTGCAAATTAAAACCCAGTCAAAAAGTCTTGCAGGGCCCCTTTAATGCATGAACCTCTGTGGTGCACGTGCGGAACTCTCAGATGATCTACGGCTTTGTTTTGTTTTGTTGTTAAAGCCTCTTCTTGTACATTTGCGCTTCTGTGAAAAATTATGTGTTTCTATAGGTGTGTCTTGTTAACCCAAATAAATTACTCAATAAATAGAGTGATTTTGTTAAACTGTTACCTATGAATGTTTTATTGCATACTGCCAACAAAAGAGTATGATTACTGTAAGCTGAAAAGCAACTTCCGATATGCTGTGCGTAGCCCAAAAAATTTAAACGTATGCAACAAGTAGTCCAAAAGCCGAAGGATGGACAAAATGTAGTCAATTTTTTTTTTCACGTACCTCGGAAAACTAAGGGCCAATGAAGGATAGGCGAAAGAATGCCATGCGGTAAATTTAAAAAATTCGAGCCGAATTTCTGATAATGTTTGTATAAAATAAAGATTGTCCGAAACGCATAAACGGGGATATTGTTTTTCTGGACTGGATAGTGCCGTAGAATGCAACCCGACATGATCGAAACGGATGAAACGTCTTGGATCTCTCCACTCGCTTAGGCTAGTTAACATTGATGTTAACTAAATTTACTTTTGTTGTTGTTTATCACGGCACAATGTTCAAACAAATAATTTAAATATATAAGTTTCGTGCAACCTCAGTAGTAAAACGTTGTCGTGGCGACGTTCGAAAATGCAAGCTGTGACTTCGCAGACATCACTTCGTCAATTCAGCCATCTCTCATTTCTTTATGACGTTACTGTTTTTTTTACAAATATATTAGTAAAAATTCAACGGGGTAAAGTAGTTTTCAGTGAAATCTGATATTGCTGAGCCAATTATCAATGTTGCGGTGAAGCCCGCATACCGGAGCCGGAGGTTGGTATTACGCGATAAAAATGACTTATTCAACTGGTTGTCCTAAAACTACAACAAAAAAAGGTCAAGCAATATTTATACCCGGTTATTAAGCAGAATCTGGGCAATAAATTAAAAAAGTATGAACGAACTAAAAAATGGTTTTTGAGAAAATTGACTTCAAAATTTGCATATTTTTCATTTTTGTCTATATTTGTGGCAGAATAAAACAAACACGGTAAACACAATAACCAGAAAATACATGTCAATCGATAGCTTACATTGATAGCTACGCACAGATATCTGTCTCACGTCATTGCGCCCTACCGTTCGTTTTATATAGCTGTCCGAAGTTGCGTCACACTTGCTCTAGGTTGCATGTTTGAGATTTTTTAGAAAATTAATTTAAAATAACAGAAGACAGAAATTTACCTCTAAAAATAGCCAAGTCTGCGTAAATATTGCGTAATAAATATAATAATTCTGCAAGAATTAGATATTTTGTAAATGGCGGCTAAAGTCGAGATAAGATCAAATTGGGAATTTGACGTTTTCTACCCTGCAGCGCCTCAGAATTTTTTTCTCTCAAACTATACAATTGTAATTTTTTTCAAAGGCAGTTTCTTTCATCACAAGGATTCGGGTATCATATATATTTTTTACGATTAAATCTAAAGACCCCCCCCCCCCCCCCCCAAGTTTGGTCGAATTCAAATGAAATCACCCAGCAAAAAATTAAAGATACCCTCCTGACTCAAACAGAGCTCCCCCATCATCGAGCGTGACTCACATGCTTCATTGTCTGCCGTTGGCCTACGAACACTAAAAACAGACTCCAAGTACTGATTAAACATTACCGCAATCTTTTAAGGATCAGTTACTTGGCAGCCGCCAACAGGTATACACTCAACTTCTTTTTTCTTTGTCCCAGATAAGAACTTCCAGAACTTACTGGGTGCTTCTTTAAGAACGTTGCCGAGAGTGCCCGAAAAAAAATGTATCCTTCGCAATCCTGATTTTTTTCTTTTAATTCCAGCTGCATGTTGGAAATATCTGAACGCTCCTGAGGGTGGTTCCGCCTTTTCCGCTGAAGCCTACGTTTTACTTGTATTATTTCCCTCGTTATCCATGGATTATTTCGTCGTGATTTTTTTATTTTGTCGGGGATGAACCTGTTGATGCAGTGATTACAAATATTTTTGAATATGGTTCATAATGTGTCAACCTCACATTCTTGACTAAAATAATCAAAATGACTTTCCAAATAGTCCAATATACTAACATCATCGGAGGCGTTGTAATTTTTAACCACACATTTTTGCGTTGCATTCTCATGACTGGTTTTTACAAAGCTTGACGTGAAGACTTTGACGAGTGTGTTGGGACAGATGTAACAGTAAGAAAGTACAAAACAAACAGAGAGACGAAAAAAGGCTGTACAAGCTGAAATACAGCAACTTATGGTCCCACAGTCCGTCTTGCACATCAACATAATTAAAATGCATTTCCGATACGTATCGCGATAAATTTTTACAGATATATTTTAGTATCAGTATTTTGGCTAATATTTTAATGTATCTTAGTATTTGTATTTCCAAATACATGTTTGAGGATCTCTGCCCAACCCTGGACGATGGCCAAGAAATCTCTATTTGTAATCTGACAAATGAGACGAATATTTAAAAAGAAGTCGCCAATTTTACGTAATTATATTGTTAATGATCACATTTTATTTATACATCAACGTTTTTCGTGGTCAATACTTTTTTTTAAATTTAAGCGTTTAACTATTACGAAGTAATATTTTCAGTTTGCGAAATAACCTGTATACCGGGTGTTTCCGGGAAGACTCGAAAATCTCTAATATCCTTAAGAAAAAAAAAAAAAAAAACTCTACGCAAAAAAACGATTAGCAACGGCACAAACGAAGAATTCCAACAAAAAAAAAACCACTAATTACCTGAATATTACACCAAATGTTACATACTTCTAATTAGTAAAAATAAACATTTGGTTCCAACTAAAACTGTGCTCAACATAAACGAAGACCTCTAAATAAACTCATTTTAGAAAGATATAAGAAAAATTCGACCTTCTCCGGGTTCCAAAAAGAAAAGAAAACGCGCGTGAAGTGGTATTTGCGCACCTCGGCCGCTTGGGGGCAGGGTCGCTAGTGCGGATGCGCTGCAATAGGAAACCGAAATCTCAAAACGCGTCCAGATTTAGCGTATTTTTTCAAGCCATAAATGGTCAATTTGCGTTTTATTTTTCTAAACTAAGTCAATCTAGAAGTTTTTGATGATGCTCAGCAAATTTCTTATTTGAACCATACGTTTATTTTCACTAATTGAAAAGCTAAATTGTAAATTTTAGCGTTTCAACACTTATTCAGCTAATCAGTACGGTTTTGGTATCCCTGATGTCCAGAGTGGCTGCCAGTTTGTTCCCGTAAATAGTTTCTTTTTTTTTTTTCAGCAACGATTCTATTTTTAGGGGCTTCTGAGTCGTCGCTAAAACGCTTGTTAAAAAAGCGTTACACGAGATGTTCACAATTGTTCCCAGAACATAACGGAGAAGTAGGAAACTTGAGCAGCTCATAAACACGAGAAGAAGCATAAAGGCACAACAACAAAAAATGGTCGTTAAAGGTGACTTCATGGCACAACGCGTTGCCCAGTCTTGCTTGAATAACTGCTACCCGGCAGGCAGCCCGCTAAGAACCAGGTGACTGCATTCTTCTCCTCGGTCTTAGCCGATTGAGATGTCCTTTTGACGCAATTACCTGTGGCCATACGTTGCCCAGCTAGAGCGATATCTCGCATTTGGTCTGTGTTCTGGTTAGACTTGCGAGCGAATTTCTCCTTTAAAGGGGCTCTGACACCCCCCAAAATATATATATTTTTTATATTTTGCCAGCTGATTTATTATGGTGTCAATAGACTGCCCAATCAACATTTTGCTAATGAGTCACGTATACTTTCAATGAAGCCAGAAAAACTAAACTGCTCGAAACCGGAAACAAAAAAACGAACACGAAAGCTCATGGCCGGATGTCACGTGGCCTGTTTTTTGGCCGCAGACCGATAAATTTAGGTTCAGATAAAGTATGCGTCATAGGTTCAGCCTCAACAGGCAAACATTGTTGATATGTACCTTTCTTGATGGCAGCTGCACCAGCGTGAGAGAGCCCACGTCGAACACTTGCACAGATATCTTGACTATGGCAAGATTTCTTGCCTTCGACTGGCTTGATCACTTCATTTGTAGCATCACGGTAGGTCTTGCTTGAAGTGATGATCATCTCGCACACGGAAACAAACAGAGAACGACACGCTTTGTTTAATTTACACGCTATCGGTCTACGGGCTTCGCAAATCTATCCCCCTCTTTTCCGCCATGTTGGATAGATCGGAGCGCCTCCTATATTCGCTGAAACTCCTCAACAGACAACGATCTTCTGATGCGGGATTCAAAGGAACTTGAACGGTCTAATAAACTTTCACTTTTGGAATATAGCCGCCTTCAAGACTAATAGCACCGCATTCTACTGGGTGTGCTTTTAGCCTTTACAATTTTTTTCTTTTTTAAAGCCGCGAAAGCTACACAAGTGCGGTCTGTGCTGGTAGGTTATACGGCCTTAGGAGGGACATAATATAGGGGGCTAATCATCACAATAAGTTGGGTATAGGCTTCTTGCACTGACGTCACATCGCATAGTTTTGAACACCATGTAAGAGAAGGAGAGGGAAGCTGCTTTTGTAAGAATCTTGAGCGATAGGTTAATCTTCTATAATCTTCTGGGAGGAGAATAGCGACCCCTGTGCAAATCCGGGAGGCACAGAGGAGGATCCTGATAAGAGGGGAGCTCCTTCTTCCCGTTTTCTTTGGAGGTCATCGGAAATGACGGCATGTGCAAGCCACGTATAGCTAAAACGTTTTAATTACCTTTTCAATCATTAAAAATGAAGATAAGGTTCCAATCAGAAAAGTACTGAACGTCATCGAAAACCGCTATATAAGTAAGTTTTAAGGGCGGTTTGTACTCCAAGCTTCGACGAACAGAGCACGCGCCGGCACAAAACGACGTTCGTGGGCCACAACGCCGCGCTACGTCGCGCCGAGAAGCGCCCCAACCACTGTGTACAGTCGAGCGCTGTCTAGCGCGCCCTGGCGAACTGCTCCATTTGCGCATGCGCGTCTCCATGGCAAATGCGTCGTATCGCGCAGCGTATTTCGGTTTTCCCGTTCTTACAGATCATGCGATCGGTGGGTGTGGTCCGTCCGTGTCCTGTGGTCATGCTTCGAAGCAGTGATTTGGGCAGTGGTTGGCAGATGGAAACCAGCAAAAGACGTGAATAAGGAGTTCAAACAACCGTTTATTTCTCCGAAATGTCGCACGAATGTCGACGGAAAAACAAGATCACAATATCACGTACGTCGGAGCTAGCCGTTTGGCAGGTTCGCCGGAGTCGTGACAAGCGACTCGGGTGAATTCGCGGGGATGCTTCGATCGAAGCGATGCATTCGAACAGCGATTTCTTTCTGTCAAATGGCCAAAGTGCAATCATCATAGCTATAGCCTTTGACGTTAAATCAAGAAATTCACTGCGAAGAGAGCAAACCATTCCCAAATTACGGCAAGTACGCGTTCGAAATTGTAGCGCACTTTACGGAGCCCATAGAAACAATAGAAGATTCAGTCCCATTTTCATTGCATACCGACTATCGTTTACAGGCTGAGATACCCGAGTTGAAATTTCTGGACGGCTAAATAGTTGAGATACGTTTCAGTCGGTTCTCTGTTCCCGTACATTCGACGGCGCTTGTTGTTTCGATCGGGAACAGCTGCCAACGCGTACGACTAGTAATGCTCATGTTAGCACACAAATTAATTCAATTTTTATTCTAATGAACTTTACCTCTGGCGGGTAAACGTATTTCTAGCTTTTGCCAGCACCCCCGTACATATGCGTCCGGCTCGTTAGGCCTGCGAAACTTGTCGGGGGTAGCGCATCCTCGCAGCAGTCCACGTACGCGCACACGCTGGCTCAGTCGAGCGCACAAACGTTAAATATGCGCACGAATAAAACACGAGACCAACACACGACACATGGCAAGAACGGTACGTTCATATCGTAAGGCCTGGTTCAGACAGTTGGGTTTGACTGTGTTTGACTGCGTTGCGTCGAGAACTGAAAGCGAGTCACCGGCACATCTGTGCTTCGTATGAAGCGTGGAATCCAATTCAAGGAATCATGTTGGCACGCGATATAAGCAGCAGGGATGTCCTGGTTTCTCGCTGCCGCAACGCAGTCAAACGCAGTCAAACGCAACTGTCTGAACCAGGCTTTACACTGTTCTGTACTGAAGTAAAGCGTGAGTGCGCGCGGCGCGAGCGAGGATGGGTCAACGCACCTGCGCGTGCCCCCGCGAGGCACGGGCACTTCTACGCCAAGCCTTCTCAAACAGGACATGTTTGTACATATCTGAGTTAATAGACAGTTTTAGTATAGTGTTGCCGGACCTTACGTACGCAATACGCAATAGTATAGCGTACGCTAAAAATGACCTGCTTGGACCGAATTTAGTTGTACGTAACGTTTTCGAGTGAACACCGCGCATGATCTTGGTTAAATTTGCTTGAGTCGTAGAATTCCGCGTGCTTATAGACGCTTTACACACGCGCCAGATTGAGCCCCCATAGCCGCCCTTCTCTTGTCTTACCGAGATGCCGAGCCACTGAAGCGGGCGTTGACGGGTCTTCACAAGGGCCTATGCTGGACACAAGAACACAGCAGCATCTAAAATGGCAATAACCTGTCCTGCTGTGGTAATGATGAAGTGATGCGGACGGAATAAGAGGGAACAAAAACTGAAGGTCAGTTATGGCGGCGCCCATGCACAGCTGCTGTAAAGCGTCTATAGCGCAACCATGCTCCTGGAAAGAAATGTTGAAAATGAAAACGTGTCCAATCATTTTATTTCAAATTAAGCCAAGCCACAACTCCCTCGTCAAGCGCGCTTTTCTGCGGGGTACAGAGGCTACGAGTACGAGTGCGTAGCCAAATTCGATCACGGAGCCTCCGTCACTCGTCCCGTGGGAACGGCACCTTTTATGAATGCTATCGCGGAATGAAATTCATGACCCTGATGTCCAGTGCAAAGCGAGAACTTCGGCGATTTCTTTTAGAGTCGTTCGTCCGTCGCCGATGAACTGTGGGAATAGGCTTAGCGTTGAGCAGGGGACCAATGTTGGACAAATGTTTCGTTTCTCCTAAAAGAAACGGAAGTGACGACATCGCAGCTGATTGGTTGAGGCTCAAATGACGAAAGTTCCCTACGAAAATGGGGGCGGAGACGGCGAACCGCCCCCACCGGAAATGACAACATTTTGACGTATCGTTTCCTCGGTGTTTCGTCTGAAAAGGGAACGAGTCTGTCGATGGTCTCTTCGAGGTAGCGAAATTGGAAACACGGCGTCTCGGAGGCAGAGCGACAGTCTTTCTATCGTTCAACTTTATTTTTCCCTCCGGAAAAGCTCCACCGGCAGCACCGCGAGACCGCGAGGCCTTTTGAACTACCGGAGGAAGCTTTTCGGAGGCAGTACCGTCTCACCAAGAATGTGGTCCGTTGATTGTGCAACGAACTACGCGAGGAGCCAGAGTTGAGGCTGCGAGGTTCGTGGACGGTGATGTCTGTGGAACAGCAAGTGTTGTGCGCACTTCGCATTTACTCCATGGGGAGCAAACTGTGCGGGGATCTTTCAGGGGATGGTGGCGAGCGACGAGCACATAGCGAGGAATCAGGCTACAGTCGGCATCGCGCGGCTGGATCGACTTTCCCCAGACAACCGGCAAGAGGGACGACGTCGAGAGGAGCTTCCAACGGCTCGGCAGGATACCCGGCGTCATCGGTTGCGTCGACGGGATGATGATCGCCATCGTCGGCACGTCATAGAACGACCCTACCGCCACGAAGGCGGCGTATTGGTGCGTTGATGCCGCAAACAGTTCTACGCTCTGAACGTGATGGGGGTATGTACGATCACATATATACTACGTCTCACCTTAGCATAAACTAAGAAGACTGTGCAAGCGCGAACGGCTTGGCTGGAGCACTTGCTGCACGAGCGCTCGTGCAGCCGCCGGAGCTTTATCCAAAGCAGCTTGCTCGCGCTTTTAGCTATAGGTCAATGCCCGTTCTGAATGGGTTTGAAAAAAAGCGTAACGCTAATACTACTAATACGGTGTGGATATGCCATTTTATAAATGAGAGTTATGAATTAGCGCTACGTCCGTGTCACTTCTTTGTCTGGTGCTTGTCTTTCCGCGCTGTTTTTAATTCCGATGTTAGTACTCGTTCATCCTCCGCACAAGCGTTTGTTCGACGAAGGAAGGGAGGGTTTGTTAGCTGAAAAGCTTTCGATCTCTGTTTGTTTTCATGTCGTGTTAAGCTTTTAAGCATTAGTCCCTATCCTGCATGATAAAGTGTAAACTCTCCTTTGAAGAAAAAACAAATTTGCCTAAACTACTAAATGGGTCAAAGTTAGTGGCTATTTATCATATAATTTTAATCTTTGTAACACAGACAGCGCTCTGAGTGTCCTCCTTCATTTAGTCCGTCGTTTTTTTTTTCTCGCTGTTTTAATACTTTAAAATTTGTAAACCACATATATGGTGGTGTGTTGGTCAGCATGTAAATAGTGTTTGACAGGGCCCCATGACAATGAGTGCAATCAACTGTTTGTGGATTCCGTTGAATTAACGTCTACATATGTCTCACTATTGCAGGTGTGTGACGCCGACTGCCGGGTGATGAGCATCGACCTACGGTATCCTGGGTCGGTGCACGACTCCTTCGCGTGGCGCTACTCGTGGCTCCGGAGCAACTTCGAGCAAGGCCGGCTGATAGACGATGGCAGGCTCCTGCTCGGTAAGCATACTCCATTTGTTGGTTCTGTACATGATGGCTTTGCACCACTTATAAGCTACAATATCACATATACTGTTCCGAACATGGATAACTGGCATGCGCTCTGGGGTGCTATGTTGCGCTTTTTGGACTCCCAGGAGACTAGGAAGAGGGAAGTGACGTCAACGACACAGCAAACGCAGATTGGGTGTTGATTTCGTTTTCTTCTGTCAACATCCAATCTGCGTTTGCTGTGTCGTTGACGTCACTTCCCTCTTCCTAGTCTCCTGGGAGTCCAAAAAGCGCAACATAGCACCCCTGGCCATACCTGTGACACGTCAGCTTGAAACACTCTGACGCAGCTGTCAACTACAGGGGGGAAAGGTTGCAAACAGCAGTTTTACCTGCTTAGTTGTCTACAATTTTAAAGGAATACTACAACGAAATTTTGGTGCTTATTTTTTGGTCTATACGTGTTCAAAAGAGCAGTATCACATCGGACACATCCATATCTTGTTAAAAAAGGCACAAAAAGGCATTTAAAAAAATTAGGCGATTAGCAAAGAGCATTTTCTTGATGTCGCTAAAGCCTTTTGTAATGCCCGTCTAGGAACCTTGACAGGTAGTGATGATAACTGCCTTACCTAGAACTATACATGCTTTGAACCTGACGTCATCCCGACAGCTCTACAGCCAGCAGAAGAGAAAAGGGGAGGGAGGAACTCCACACTTAACTGGACTCTCTTTTGTGTGTCCCAAGATGATAGAAGATTAACCCGTCACTCAAAATTCACACAAAAGCAGCTTTGGGGTTAGTTGCGGTGGCCCGATCGCTGGCCTGCTTCGACCGCTTTGGTTGCTGGAACAGCTAGGGCATCCTGACGACGTCTGCCTCGCCACAGCTTTGCTCATCCCGAGATAAACTACATCACAATTGCACCGGATGTGACGTGCTCTCAGCTGGCTGCTCTCCGAGCACTTGCCAGTGAGGGCTGTTTATAACGAAAAACACAGGCGTCATTTTCAAAATACAAATGTGCAATTGTCATTTACGGGTATTGTGGATCATATTCAGCCTATTTCTGAACACGATGGGTATATTTCAACTGCCGTTGAAGTATTCTTTTAAAGAGAACAGCGTTAATATCATACATTTCCTTCTCTGACTCTGCAGGTGACAGCGGCTATGCCTTGGAGCCTTCGCTATCACCCCTGTCCCTGGATTCCACGCGACCTCCACCGCTTGCGGCCGGTAAAATAAGGCACATTCTTCGATAAGGTCCGTTGTGGAGCGCTGCATTGGGCTGTTGAAAAGCAGATTCCAGTGTCTGCAAAGGCACCGGACTCTGTACTATCATCCAACAACAGCCACCGTCATTATGTCGGTGTGTGCAGTGCTCCACAATATCTGCCTTTCATCGAGGGAGCCAGACTGTGACCCTGACGAGCCAGGGTTGAAGTCTGGGCCAAGCTTAGAGGGGTCAGTGGCGGATGACAAGAGGCAGGCTCCTGCCCACCCTCGGGTCAGCCTCTCAGACATGGGCAGGGCTTTAAGGCAGCGCCTTGTTGCCCAGTTCCGAACCCATGACAGCCGTGCCTCCCCGGAGCCCCACGCAAGCCACGATGGCAGTTGCGCCCACCAGGGACACCACCAGTGCCAAGGAGTCCGTCGCCACAACGGAAGTCCCGCTCATCAGGGACACCATCGGCGACAATGAGCCCCTCATCTTCCTCGCCACGGTGGCGCTCCCGCACACCAGGGATGCCACCGGCGACAGCGAACCCCTCGTCGTCCTCACCTCGACTGACGCCCTCGCCACCAGAGAAGCCTCCCCCCCCCCGTGGCAGTATGTGCTTCACTTGTTGCTCCACAGTCATGGCCGTCCATAAGCTCCACAGTGTCAACTCCAACGCTTTTCGCAGTTCATCGCACAGCCACCGTGTTACCTTTACAGACATGTAGAACTGCCTCCGAAAAGTTATTCGGTGCATCACGGTGATGTTGATAGAGCTTTTTTTAATTTGCAAGCAGGGTGCATAAAATGCCTGGAACAATAACCGAAGGTTTTGTAGGGTTATGTAGCTAGCCAACAGGGCATCTCGCTCGCCCTTGCAGGAAACGGATAACTCAATGAGGCTACTGGTGAGACCCGTTTTGCTTCTTTTACTGCAATATATTGTTTGTATCGGGTTTGGACATCGATTCATTTTCTCTACACTTCCATTGCCCTGTTCCATTTTACAATCTATTATGGTTACCACAGGGCCAGGTGTATTACTCAGTGATCTCATATTGGATTTGTGTCAGTTTGAATGTATAAAGAAGACAACAAGCAGTGTCTTTGAAAGTGCTTTCTTGTTTTTACAACAATGCCGTAACATGAAAAATAAACATGTTTGAAAGCACAGGTTGCAATACTTTCTTTAAAATTGAGCATGGACTATTAAACACCGTATAAATTCTTTGTCATTATCCAGGATATATCACAGACATTATTTCACACTACACTTCACTTAATTCAGCACACTGCCATTTCGTGTGTGTTTTGTCACACATGGAAGCATGACAGATTCCATAGTAGAAGCATGTTGAGATCAACAATGATATAAGAAAACAAACAAACGAAAAACACAGGGACACAGACGAAGGAAACAGGACAAAATGCACTCTTAACTGAAGTTTATTGAAAATTTAACTTTAGTTGAGAGTACACCTTGTCCTGTTTCCCTTCGGCTGCGTCCCTGTGTTGTTTTTTTTTTTGTTTCTTTTTTCGGCGCTTTTTCTGTTTGCAATGAACGAACTGGCCCAAATCTCCACTTTGTTTCGATAAAAGAAAAATGGCAAACCCGGAGGCCAGTTTCAGGCGAGTGGCAAGTTATGGCTAGAGTGCAGACCTCTTGGTTTCAAATAAAGAAAACCCGGGAGCGCCCAGGGCCGAGTCCTCGCCCACCAGCGGCAAAATGCGTAAGTATGATGACGCCAGCGAGCGCACCCGGGCGCCTCCGCCCCCTGTTTGCCTGCGGGTAAAGGAAGTAATTCAATAGCTTGGTCCACACTCTGAGTAAACTACGCAAGTTACCTCGCCTGTTTCGCCAGCTCCGTAGCCCGCGCCCGCGCCTTCGACACCCGCATGGCCCAGTAGCGTTTCCAACCTTCCGGCTCCTTCCTTGGAGGACCGAGGAACTTGAGCCGGGAGGTTAGCTCGTTCCAGAGACGAACTTTGTCGTCTCTGGACAGCGCCGGGCTCAGCTCAGTTGCGCCGCGTATCAGAGAGGCCACATCCTCCCGTTTCTTGAGCAGTCATGAGCGCCAGTAATTTGAACTAGGCGCTCATCCGCGTCCCGCATGTTGTTCTAACCTTTTATGCGAGTTTACTCCATCTGATATTTTCTGGAACCGCTAGAAAATCAGTTGTTCATTTCAATAGAACACGTGTATTTTTTTAGTTTGACAAGTTTCTTTAAAAAAGAGCCGATGTGAAGGTCGCCGCCGCAAGGGATTGGCTGCCATCGCTTGACTAAAAGCAGAAAATGCCTTTCCGGTTGCCGGAGAAACGGACGCTTGCGTAGGGAATAGGTTCCAGATAGGTACCGCCGAGAAAGCGTAGGTACGGCAGGGGGACAGCGTAGCTACTTCCGCTCTTCGATGGTTGGCTCTTGACGCCTCTCAAGTGAGTGACAGACGTCAATCTTGCCATGTCGTCACGGCGTCAAAGAGGGCGGTTTCGCGGTGCGCGCCGTTGCTTGGTTACGCTCCTCCTGCCGGTACGTCACTTCTGTTTCTAGTTTCTCGAAAGTCCAACATAGGTCCCCAGATCTCAGCGTCGACGCACATTCCAAGCGGCGAACATTTTCACTGTGCACTCCTTCAGCTGCACGGCGATGTGATTTGACCGCGGTAGGTCCCAGAAAGGGTCGCCAAGCTGAACACCACGCAATTTTACGTAACACAGAGCTTCGAAAACACCACGTCGACCTTGCTGCGCCAGTCGAGGCAACCGCCATCTTGAAACTGGCGCTCTCGTTCGGTCCGAGATCTCTCGAGAGCGTCCCTCAAGGCCCGCTAGCCAGCAACGCGAAATCCCCAGCGTTGCGTGCGTACGCAATACGCTAGCCCTTTTATTGCGTTCTGCGCATGCACACGCACGACCCGCAATTTCCTTGCGTACGCAAAGCTATAGCGTACGGTCCACTAAAACTGTCTAATAAAGCGGGGCCCATCGCGCTAAACCCATCAAGGTGTCCTGTCTCGCTCGGTAACGAGGTAAACGTGCAGTACCGGCGGCTACAAGGCTCTACCGTTCCAGGTTTGTCTTCCAACGTACAGTTCGAAGAGTTGTCGCCTAATGACCCTGCGTCCTGGCCACAGTATATCGAGCGCCTGGAATTATTTTTCGTGGTGAACAACGTAACCACGGCAGAGAAGAAACGAGCCGTTCTGTGTAGCGTCTACGAGGCTCCGCGACATACGCCATCTTGCTCTCTTTGTGTTTGCCGAGCTCGCCAGCCGTAACACCGTATAAGTAGATAAAACAAAAGCTCCAGGAGCACTTGATCCCTCAACCGTCGGTGGCTTTCATATGTTTCCAGGGACCCTATGTTGCGCTTTTTGGACTCCGACGGTGACTAGGTAGAAGGAAGTGACGTCACGACACAGCAAACACAGATTGGATGTTGGCAGAAGAAAACAAAATCAACATCCAGTCTGCGTTTGCTGCGTTGTTGACGCCACTTCCTTCTCCCTAGTCGCCGTGGGAGTCCAAAAAGCGCAACATAGGGCCTCTGTTCTTCAGACGCGACGAATGTCCAGTGCAGAGTCGTGTATTGGGAGAGTTTGGCCAATTGGCGGAGCAAAGGCCGCCGCCAGCGCCGGATATTCCCCCCACGCTTAGAGCGTAAACTAAATTTGTGACACAGCGTCGACCAATTAGGAGACCGCGACGTCACAATATTGCAAACGACATTTAAAGCGTGAAATAGAAGCGTTCAATCTCGGCCTCTCTACTCCATCTCACAAATGTCGGCAGTGAAGACTAAGGCACAGGCGCGTGAGCCTAGCTCAGCAAAACGCTTTTATTTGTACGAGAACTCGTGCATAGGAGGCGCTTTCCAAAGCCACGCGCTCGTGCCAATGCCTTTGTCTGCACTGCCGAAGTTTGTTCGCTCTGGGACGGCTTGCTGGAACAGCGTCCCGAGACTGGCTGAAAGAAAGCAGTGCAAAGGGTGGGGCGCGCGAGCGTCTTGATACGCGGAGTCCCGCTCGGTTGGTGCGCTGGCTTTGGCAGTGCTTTCTTTCCCCGTCTCAGTTGAGACGCTGTTTCTAGCAAGTCGGCCCTGGTTTGGAGCGCACGTTCGTTTATTCTACACTTGAATACTGGGTCGCTAAACTCGTCAAGCACAACTTTGTGCCCGAAGTTTGCGGAACGCGCTAATTGGACTCTCGCGACGCTGAAATCGCGCCGAGCGAGGTGTCAATCATTCGAACGCCCATTTCTTTGAGTGATGCAGAATGTAGCAAAGTTAATCGAGGCGCGCGTGCGGCGCGTGAGGGGCACGAGGAGCCCGCTGATTGAACTGCTTCGCCGATGACGTAGCGCCCATTTGTCCCTACATCCCTACGCCAAGCTAAATTTAATGCTTTGCAGATTGTCCCTAGGCGACCTGCTGACGCTCAAAATCCCTCCGAAGTTTGTGTAAAAAAAAAACCTCGTTTGTCGAAGTTGTCGCTGACGTCAAATTGGCGTTTCCGAACTTTGCGAGACCGTGGTTTGAGCTCGCGATCTTCGCTTCGGATCGAGGCGAAGTTAAACTTTGTCAACATGGAGGTGCCGTACGCTGCGGCCGAGTTTATTTTTCGCCACCGTCGGCGTCGCTACTGAGACCACCGAGCACTCCTTCCAACTCCCCGACGACGACTTTCGGCGACAGTACCACGGCTATCGAAAGCCGTTGTGCGTTGACTCTGCAACGAGCTTCGTTCGGCGCCCGGACTTCGAGGCGGCGGACAATTGCGTCTACCATGACCGTGGAACAACAAGTTCTCTGCGCGCTCCGGTTCTTCGGAACCGGTAGCTTTCAAGGCATGGTGGCGACTCACGACCACCTGTCAGTCTCCCACATGACTGTGAGCCGGGCTGTCAGAATTTTTGCGGCTGCCATCGTTTTTTTTTCTCTAATATCCGAAGAGGTACTAATAAGCTGGTATACAATTCAGAATGTTGGGAAACAAAAAAGAACCGGGGTAATTCTTGGGTGGGGTCAAGTCCCCCGGCAGCCGGCAGAATTGTTTCTCCGAAATTCTACTGGCAGTCGTCACTCATTGGCGGTCAAATCAGTTCATCGAACGACGAGTCATCGACAGATCGTTTTATCGGCACGCGATGTAATCACATGAAAGAGATTTTCTTCCGTTAACCATTCTCACACCTTTTTACATGTAAGTGTGGTGTCCCATAACTAACACCCAAATAAGTGTAGTGATGGACCTTATAAAAGAAATGTAAACCTCACACCTTCAAAAATGTGTGATTTTTTAAACATGTTTCTTAAAACGTGTGATAATGAACTACACCTTTTTATAAAGATGTAAAACTACAATACCCCTTCTCGTCAGGCACGTAGCCAGGGGGGGGGGGGCATAAGGCCCGCCCCCCCCCCCCCAAATCTTCCATTTTGCTGGGGCCTCCTCTCCCCCCTCCCCCTCATAAAGCACTTTGTCATGGGCGCCCCCCCTCCCCCCTTAAACAAAATTCTGGCTACGTGCCTGCTTCTCGTCAAGGTGTAATTACCACAGTACATTTCTTTCTTGGGGTGTACACAGTGGTCCGGGACCCAATAATATGACTGAATAGGCTCGGCAACACCCGTGGAACGATGATGGGCTCGGCAACACCCGTGGAACGACGAAGGCTAAACTGTTGCTCTTCGTCATACATAACCTGAATCAGCCGGAATACATGGTCCATTCCCAGCCAAGCCCGCCCAACCGCCTGGAGCGAGAAAAGCCACCAGCGCTATCTTCGAATCTGCTGCGCCGGATTATTTGCATTTCGCCACGGTAACACCATCGACAACGACAGCATCGGCGACAAAAGACCGTGCGCTTCGACAGTTTGACTATGGGCTCGGCAACACCCGTGGAACGATGAAGGCTAAACTGTTGCTCTTCGTCATACAGACCCTGAATCAGCCGGAATACATGGTCCATTCCTAGCCAAGCCCGTCCAACCGCCTGGAGCGAGAAAAGCCATCAGCGCTATCTTCGAATCTGCTGCGCCGGATTATCTGCATTTCGCCACGGTAACACCATCGACAACGACAGCATCGGCGACAAAAGACCGTGCGCTTCGACAGTTTGACTATGGGCTCGGCAACACCCGTGGAACGATGAAAGCTAAACTGTTGCTCTTCGTCACACAGATCCTGAATCAGCCGGAATACATGGTCCATTCCTAGCCAAGCCCGCCCAACCGCCTGGAGCGAGAAAAGCCATCAGCGCTATCTTCGAATCTGCTGCGCCGGATTATCTGCATTTCGCCACGGTAACACCATCGACAACGACAGCATCGGCGACAAAAGACCGTGCGCTTCGACAGTTTGACTATGGGCTCGGCAACACCCGTGGAACGATGAAAGCTAAACTGTTGCTCTTCGTCATACAGATCCTGAATCAGCCGGAATACATGGTCCATTCCCAGCCAAGCCCGCCCAACCGCCTGGAGCGAGAAAAGCCATCAGCGCTATCTTCGAATCTGCTGCGCCGGATTATCTGCATTTCGCCACGGTAACACCATCGACAACGACAGCATCGGCGACAAAAGACCGTGCGCTTCGACAGTTTGACTATGGGCTCGGCAACACCCGTGGAACGATGAAGGCTAAACTGTTGCTCTTCGTCATACAGATCCTGAATCAGCCGGAATACATGGTCCATTCCCAGCCAAGCCCGCCCAACCGCCTGGAGCGAGAAAAGCCACCAGCGCTATCTTCGAATCTGCTGCGCCGGATTATCTGCATTTCGCCACGGTAACACCATCGACAACGACAGCATCGGCGACAAAAGACCGTGCGCTTCGACAGTTTGACTATGGGCTCGGCAACACCCGTGGAACGATGAAGGCTAAACTGTTGCTCTTCGTCATACAGATCCTGAATCAGCCGGAATACATGGTCCATTCCTAGCCAAGCCCGCCCAACCGCCTGGAGCGAGAAAAGCCATCAGCGCTATCTTCGAATCTGCTGCGCCGGATTATTTGCATTTCGCCACGGTAACACCATCGAGAACGACAGCATCGGCGACAAAAGACCGTGCGCTTCGACAGTTTGACTATGGGCTCGGCAACACCCGTGGAACGATGAAAGCTAAACTGTTGCTCTTCGTCATACAGATCCTGAATCAGCCGGAATACATGGTCCATTCCCAGCCAAGCCCGCCCAACCGCCTGGAGCGAGAAAAGCCACCAGCGCTATCTTCGAATCTGCTGCGCCGGATTATCTGCATTTCGCAACGGTAACACCATCGACAACGACAGCATCGGCGACAAAAGACCGTGCGCTTCGACAGTTTGACTATGAGCTCGGCAACACCCGTGGAACGATGAAAGCTAAACTGTTGCTCTTCGTCATACAGATCCTGAATCAGCCGGAATACATGGTCCATTCCCAGCCAAGCCCGCCCAACCACCTGAAGCGAGAAAAGCCACCAGCGCTATCTTCGAATCTGCTGCGCCGGATTATCTGCATTTCGCCACGGTAACACCATCGACAACGACAGCATCGGCGACAAAAGACCGTGCGCTTCGACAGTTTGACTATGGGCTCGGCAACACCCGTGGAACGATGAAGGCTAAACTGTTGCTCTTCGTCATACAGACCCTGAATCAGCCGGAATACATGGTCCATTCCTAGCCAAGCCCGTCCAACCGCCTGGAGCGAGAAAAGCCATCAGCGCTATCTTCGAATCTGCTGCGCCGGATTATCTGCATTTCGCCACGGTAACACCATCGACAACGACAGCATCGGCGACAAAAGACCGTGCGCTTCGACAGTTTGACTGTGGGCTCGGCAACACCCGTGGAACGATGAAAGCTAAACTGTTGCTCTTCGTCATACAGATCCTGAATCAGCCGGAATACATGGTCCATTCCCAGCCAAGCCCGCCCAACCGCCTGGAGCGAGAAAAGCCATCAGCGCTATCTTCGAATCTGCTGCGCCGGATTATTTGCATTTCGCCACGGTAACACCATCGACAACGACAGCATCGGCGACAAAAGACCGTGCGCTTCGACAGTTTGACTATGGGCTCGGCAACACCCGTGGAACGATGAAGGCTAAACTGTTGCTCTTCGTCATACAGATCCTGAATCAGCCGGAATACATGGTCCATTCCCAGCCAAGCCCGCCCAACTGCCTGGAGCGAGAAAAGCCATCAGCGCTATCTTCGAATCTGCTGCGCCGGATTATCTGCATTTCGCCACGGTAACACCATCGACAACGACAGCATCGGCGACAAAAGACCGTGCGCTTCGACAGTTTGACTATGGGCTCGGCAACACCCGTGGAACGATGAAGGCTAAACTGTTGCTCTTCGTCATACAGATCCTGAATCAGCCGGAATACATGGTCCATTCCCAGCCAAGCCCGCCCAACCACCTGGAGCGAGAAAAGCCACCAGCGCTATCTTCGAATCTGCTGCGCCGGATTATCTGCATTTCGCCACGGTAACACCATCGACAACGACAGCATTGGCGACAAAAGACCGTGCGCTTCGACAGTTTGACTATGAGCTCGGAAACACCCGTGGAACGATGAAAGCTAAACTGTTGCTCTTCGTCATACAGATCCTGAATCAGCCGGAATACATGGTCCATTCCCAGCCAAGCCCGCCCAACCGCCTGGAGCGAGAAAAGCCACCAGCGCTATCTTCGAATCTGCTGCGCCGGATTATCTGCATTTCGCCACGGTAACACCATCGACAACGACAGCATCGGCGACAAAAGACCGTGCGCTTCGACAGTTTGACTATGGGCTCGGCAACACCCGTGGAACGATGAAAGCTAAACTGTTGCTCTTCGTCATACATATCCTGAATCAGCCGGAATACATGGTCCATTCCCAGCCAAGACCGCCCAACCGCCTGGAGCGAGAAAAGCCACCAGCGCTATCTTCGAATCTGCTGCGCCGGATTATCTGCATTTCGCCACGGTAACACCATCGAGAACGACAGCATCGGCGACAAAAGACCGTGCGCTTCGACAGTTTGACTATGGGCTCGGCAACACCCGTGGAACGATGAAAGCTAAACTGTTGCTCTTCGTCATACAGATCCTGAATCAGCCGGAATACATGGTCCATTCCCAGCCAAGCCCGCCCAACCGCCTGGAGCGAGAAAAGCCACCAGCGCTATCTTCGAATCTGCTGCGCCGGATTATCTGCATTTCGCCACGGTAACACCATCGACAACGACAGCATCGGCGACAAAAGACCGTGCGCTTCGACAGTTTGACTATGAGCTCGGCAACACCCGTGGAACGATGAAAGCTAAACTGTTGCTCTTCGTCATACAGATCCTGAATCAGCCGGAATACATGGTCCATTCCCAGCCAAGCCCGCCCAACCGCCTGGAGCGAGAAAAGCCACCAGCGCTATCTTCGAATCTGCTGCGCCGGATTATCTGCATTTCGCCACGGCAACACCATCGGCAACGACAGCATCGGCGACAAAAGACCGTGCGCTTCGACAGTTTGACTATGGGCTCGGCAACACCCGTGGAACGTTGAAGGCTAAACTGTTGCTCTTCGTCAAACAGGTTGGTGAACCAAAACCGTTTTATTGTTTTAAGAGCGACTGTATTTGCCTTGTAGTCCTGCCGAGCCCACAGGCATTCCTGACACCTCTTTGGAAATTGCTGCTTCTGACATTATGTGGTGATGAAGAGTCTAATCCAGTTCCGCTGGCCAAGGCCCAAAGTCAAGAACTTCTGCTGAGTATTCATGGAAATTGTAACAAAACTTGAAACTGGAAAATCTGCTTTGATAAATCAAGTAAAAGAACTGAACGAAAAGCATACGGACAAGCTTTTAACAAGTCTAGCCTCCCGGGTCACCAGCCTAGAGGTTGATCTGGCTACAGTAAAATCGAATCCTGGGACGGTTCACACCGAGGGCGCCAACGCTGCTATCACAGAGTCTCCTCTGATACAATTGGAAGCACGTTGTGACGACGCAGAGAGCCGAGCACGCCGGTCTAACTTACTATTTTATGGTCTGGAGGATAAGGAATCAGAAATTTGGGCTGGAGTCAGAGCAGATTATCCGAACTATGTGTGCCGAAAACCTTGGCATTGGGCTAGGCGACTTCGCCGTAGACAGAGCACATCGTCTAGGCCAATTCGACCCCAACAAATGTAGGCCCATTATTGTAAAGTTCTGCTTTTTCAAAGATAAACAGGCCAACTGAAGGGTACTAACCTATCTGTTGGTGAAGATTTTCCGGTAAACATAAGAACTGCTAGGAGGAAACTGCTCGCGTACGTGAAACCCAGAAACTGTCGATTTAAGCTTCGATATGATAACGTCTACGTAGATAACGCCTGTTTCGTTTATGATCACTCTAACCAATGTGTAACTGCCAAGGGCGAATAGCAACCCAAGAGTAAAAAATATGTTTCTTCCGCCCCTTCTGCGTCGTCATCTAAACGAACCGAAGATTCGTTCTACGCTTACTCTGTTCTATTTACGAACATACGAAGTGTATTATCTAAACGCGATGCTTTGTATTCTCTAATCCACTCAACGCAAGCTGACATAGTTCTTTTAACCGAATCATGGCTCACCCCCGAGTTTCGTGACTCTAAAGTTTTCCCCTCGTGTATGAATTTCAATTTGTATAGATGTGATAGAATGTGCAAACGGGGTGGGGGAGTACTGATAGCTGTGAACAACCGCCTGACGGTATCACGAGTGACTACTGCACCGGGCTTAGAAATGGTTTGCTTATACCTTTCATCACATTCTTTTCAAACAGTCATTGGCCTCTGCTACAGACCACCTGACAGTAATAATGCCTTTGTACTTTTATTACAAGAGTGTCTCAGTGATATATCCTTAAAATTTCCTAAAGCAACACTTATACTTTTAGGTGATTTTAACTACCCCTCCATCGACTGGAATAAGTTAACAGCAAATGACAATGAATCAAGACATTTCATCAATATGTGTTGGGATTTCAACTTTACACAACTGATTAGTAGGCCAACTCGAAACACTGATCACAGTAGCAACATACTTGATATTTGCTTATCTGCGGATCCAAGTGTGATCAACAACCTTTCACTGCTGACTGGGCACAGTGACCACCTCGTTGCACATTTTAACTTTTCGTTTCCTATTCTGCGCAAATGTATTCTTCATAAACAAATAAGGGATTACAACAAAGCCGACTACAAGTCTATTAACGCTGAACTAGAGTCATTTTTGTGTGTTTTTCAGGGAGGCGTTCCGTAGTTAATCAATTGAGAAAAACTGGCTCCGTTTTAAAAATAGATTGTCATTCCTTGCGAATAAATACGTGCCTTTGGTGAACATCAAGATAGATAGTCAGAACCCCTGGTATACTAAAGCAATCAAGCGAATAGCCAATAAAAAGAAAAGATTATTGAAGCGTGCTAAACAGAAGCCCTTAAACAAAGAGATACAAAGTAAATATGAAGAATGCGAAAAATTTATATAGATATGAAATTACAAAAGCCAAATCAAAATTTTACGGTACCGACCTATTAACCGACAAACCCAAACAGTTCTGGAACGTAATCAATCCTAAGCCGTTCACCCCTCTTGCTCTCACCAGTGACGAAGGTCTAGTTCTCTCCGACGACCAGTGTGCTGATTGCCTAAACAACTATTTTTGTTCCGTGTTCACTAACGAAAAAAATCTTAAAAACATTCCGCTACTTCCTGCCCTTACTCATCCGTCCATGGAAACCATTGCCATCGACTATTCTGGGGTTATCAACGGTATTGAAAATCAGAAACTTTCCTCGAGTTCTGGCGATGACCTCATCAACTCAAAAATATTAAAAAAATACGAAGCATGCATCATCTCTGTTTTAAACCGACGTTTTCCGTGAATCCCTTTCGACAGGTATCGTCCCTCATGACTGGAAAATTAGCCGCGTCATCTCATAAGTCTGGAAACCGAAATTCGCCCTTAAATTATCGCCCAATATCACTGACCAACATTCCTTCAAAAATCTAGGAACATATCATATTTTCTAATGTTAGGAGATATATCGAATCGAACGGCCTTCTTACCATAAACCAACACGAATTCAGAAAAGAATTGTCATGCGAGACCCAACTCCTCGAATTTGTACATAAAATTCATTCCAATTTGGAACATAAACAACAAACTGACGCTATCTTTCTTGACTTTTCGAAGGCCTTCGATAGAGTACCACATAACCGCCTTATATTGAAACTTCGCCGATTAAAAATTGACCACTTCATTACTACTTGGTTTTCTTAATTTCTTTCTGATCGCTGTCAACATACCGTTGTTAATAACTCAGCATCACCCAAAATGAGCGTAACATCTGGCGTTCCTCAAGGGAGTGTGCTCGGACCACTCCTTTATTTTAATCTACATCAATGAACTCCCTCTTTGTGTTTCTTCGACCATCCGCCTTTTCGCAGACGACTGCGTAATCTACCGTACTATCTCGAGCACCAGCGACTATTCATCATTGCATACTGACTTGTTATCCATTGCAAAATGGTGTGATAAATGGCAGATGTCACTAAACCTAGATAAATGCAAAGTACTTACCTTTTCTCGTCTTTTGTCACCGTCTTCTTATAACTACAACATTAACGATATCATACTCGGTTCACCCTCATCTTACAAATATCTTGGTCTTCATATAACCAGCGATCTAACATGGACCACCCACGTCAATCCCATTGCTGCTAAGGCAAACAGCACACTCGGTTTTCTCCGACGGAACATAAGACTCGCACCCCCTAAAGTAAAAAAAATTGCACATCTCACATTAGTGCGCCCAAAACTAGAATATGTTGCATCCATATGGTCTCCGAGGCAAACTTATCTGAAAGACAAACTAGAACGTGTCCAAAAGAAGAGCATTACGATTTATTTATTCTGATTATTCTTTTGACACAAGTGTGTGTGAACTACGTAAACGAGCAAACTTCCCTGAACTCACTTTAAGGCGGAAAATATTTCGTTTGACACTGTTTTATAAGATTTACCACCATAACCCAACAATTAGAAATGAACTATTTTCTCCTCCCACTTCTTTTTTTCCGAGATTCGATAACAGCTGTAAAATACAACCCATATATGCATCCACGACTTCTTACGCTAACTCTTTCATACCTTTTACAATTAATGAATGGAACGCTTTGCCTAACAACATAGTCACAGCTCACAATTTTTTTTTTTTTTTAGAATCCACAATGAACTAGCACTTTTTAAACATAAGTGTATGTAAACTTTTTGGCATGTTTTGTTTGAATATTTTGTTGATTCTTTTTGTTTTGTTGTTCATGAGTGTATAGGCTTTATATGCGTTTTTTTTATTTTCCTACAAATATGAGGTGCCCATCCCTTGTATAATGCCCTGTTTAGGACCTTCAGGATACTAATAAAAAAATTAATAAATAAACAAATAAATTACACAAACGAGTCGCCGAAACAGCACGTTGCTTCTTGGCGAGTGTCGAGGCAATTTCGGCCGAAAACCGGCTTCAATATTGGCCGGATGTACGCTTTTGCGCCTCGTCCCGACATCCGGCAGGTATGGGTGTACCAATGGAAATAAACGATTTATGTCTAATAGCACTGGCACCATTGATTTCTTAGGAGGACAGACCGCGGATAGAGGCCTGTATTGCTGGGGTCGAGCGGCACCACCGACAGTCATCGCTTGACGCGATTTTATGCATGCTATAGGAGAAACGGAAAAACTCAATTTTATTACGTTAGTAGGTTGTTCTCTACCATGAAACTTATATCGTGTTTCCGCAAATAACAGTTAATATTGTGGGCAAGAATATTAAACGCGTTTGAATACCAATCTTGTTTAACTAAATGTTGTGTGGTTGAGGGTCGAGGGCGACTTTGTTGGGTGTTAACTGTTATGTGTTTAATGAGACAAGGGCTGCCGAGAGTTATTGTGGAGTCATCCGTGATTTCGGAGTCATCAAAGCTCAGCAAACGATAAGTTAGAAGGCCTTTACTGGGGACATTCGCATCGTTTTAACCGCTTGTACATAGTACTTCATGGTGAAAGCTTTTTCTTTGAACTGCTGTGGGGGCTTCCGTGGCAAACTGAAACTCGGAGCGTGCCGTTCAGTCGCTGAACGTGCCATTTATTTAGCAACCGAAGCAAGCGACGTCGGTAAAGTTAATGGCGCTCCGGCCGATTCTTTTATCGATGTTCAAACGCTTAACAAATGCCTATTTGAGCTCCAAGAACCCGTCATAATCATCGCAGCACGTCATAAAATGCTCGCCCTCCAGCACCGCGTACAAGCTTCCAATTTTTGCGTGTTTCTCCCTTAGAATTGCCTGTATTGCCTCATGGTGTAATAGGCCAAAACAGGGATGGGCAAAATACATGCAAATATATATCGAAATACAAATACAAAATACTTCGTCAAAAATGTATTTAATTACAAATCTCATTACATTTCCAAAAAAGCATTTAAATACAAGATACAAATACAACCAAATGTATTTGGTCTCCTCCAAATACTTTTCCAAATACATTCCTCAAAATTTGCGTCAGCGACTTCGGGGCACCTGCAACGGGTTTCTGGGTATCTTATTTTAATTTTGTATAGCACACTAGGGAGTTAGTGTGCGAGGCTCTAGTAACGTAATAAAAATATAATCACAAAAAAATTAATCAGCTTGGACGTAATAGGTGAAAAAAGTAAAGAGCTTGAAGCAGCTTTTTTTTGGCGATTACATTTTGGTATAGACCAACAAAGAACCGAGACGACCAAGACGCGCAGCACTAGCTAGAGAATTTTTTATTGTTGCACCTCGCATCAGTTACGAAAATCTGGACGACCCGCGCATTTAGGATGTTCCAGGCAAAAATATCGATGGAAATCAGGCTGGAAAGCATCCCAAGTTTTCACAGGCACTTATTTAGCCAGTCTGCCAGTGAGCGTCGATTTCGTCACTATTCTTGCCCTGGACTAGCACCGTAATCACAAAGTCACTAAACGCTTGTGATTGATTGAGAGACACGGCATTCGGTGCAGAGCGTAGTTCTCTTACTGCTCTGGACAGTGACAAAAAATTTGAGGGATGTATTTTCGCCCACAAAATTGTATTTAATTACAATTGTATTTGAAATACCCGTGTTTTAGTATTTAAATACACACGTCAAATACATTACCCAATTTGTACTTTAATACAAATGCAAAATACACAAAGTATTTGAGATACGTATTTCAAATACTTGTATTTGGAATACTACCCATCCCTGGACCAAAACAACAAGGACGAGAACCAAGGGAGAACTATACTCCGCGACAACTTTTCTTGGCAATGCAGTGGAAGGTACAGGCCCGCGTCCCCTCTCCCATTTAGAGTGTACGAAGGCTCTCCCCCTCTCCCCGGAAATGGAGGAGGAGGAGAGCATGCGTACACTCAAAATGGGAGAGGAGACGCGGGACGTACCTTCCACTGCATTGCCAAGAAAAGTTGTCGCCGAGTATAGACCTTTGCAAAAAGAGCGCTCTGGCCGCCGCCATTTTGCGAATCGAGCGACCCCTATCAGCCAGAAATTTCTAGCACCCGCCTGAGCTGTGGCAACCCGGTCAGCGTGACTCCCCACCTGCATTTTGCATTCGGAGTTCGCCGGCTTTTCTTGGAAGTTTTTACTTTATTCGCCTGTTCAGGAAGCTTACCCTTTGTATGTTATCTTCCACTGTGAGAACCAGATAGAACCAGAGAATACCAGGGCTCGTAGCCTGCTCGGCCTTCGCAGGAAACGAACGAAGAGAGCGAACGTCAAGCAGCACGCGACGCAGGCAATTCGACGTTCTTGGAGGATTATTTCCGTTGAGATAATCTTCAAAAAGCCTTCCCGGCTTTGTTCCGGGTTTTCGCGAAAAATAGCTGATAGGGTCGGGTCCGGGGTGTGGGGACAGAATAGACACGTTCGTTCATTTACTTTGAAGCTGTGCAAAAAAGCTGCTCTCTTTTACATGTTCCCCAAAACACGCCGGATTCCGTCCGATTGTCGTGAAGTGACTATCGTCGACACTGTATATTGGATATGCTGTGTTATTTGAGACCATTCTCAAATCCTGTTCGGAAACGCGGCACCGTGGGGTACGTACAATATATATTGTTCGATTGATGAGACTCATTGAACTTCATGTTGTGGGCGGGGAATATCCATGCAGTTCGGATATCGTGTGTGGTCAAATATTTTGACCTACATAGATTGACACGGCTGAGTGTACGGTGCCGTAAAATGATGAACATAAAATGAAACAAACATTCCAGTTGCATTTGTTCTGTCGCGCACGGACTCACCAAAATAGCTTTAATTTCTTTGTTTTTGTTCCCAAAAATAGAGCACCGCTTTTTTAAATACCTCTATAAATTATGCTCGCCACAGAACACAAAATAAGAAAAGAAAACGCGGCAATTCAGCCGCTACCAGCGTCCGGAATTGCGCCTACGCAGGCTGCCACAGCCTACTGACGAGAAACTCCACAGCTCAGCGCAGTCGGGCAACACTGCCGTACACTCTCGAAACCAGGGACGCGCGCTGTAAATCGCTTCGTTCGAGACTGCCGCTGGAAAGGTCTATAGACAGGACGCGGCGTATTGCCTGTCGTCAAGCAATGGCCGCCGGTGAGGCCAGTGACGGGCTCCCGATTCGCGATCCAGACTTGCACTGTGAGAGTTCTAATGCATTACACCCGCGGAGTGCCGCACGGAGAACAGGCCCCGAACGAACTTGCCGAATGCACCGAGTGCAGACTGATGCTGTCGCCATAGATGTTGTAGAAAAGTACCGACCTCAAACCGAAACTGGCGCCTTTTTGTTCGACGTGATGGGTTGGAATGCGAGAGTGCCCGGTCGCTGCCATCGTTTGTCTATAAACGTTGGTTGCTGCAACGTGGAACTTACATTTGCGATGACTTCCAATTAAGACACTCGGCTGTCAAAGATATCTACAGACGGCGTAAGTTTCCGAAACCAGCTGACTATAAAGCAGCATACATTTGAGAAAATTGATGGCACTCTACGCGCAAGAGCTTGCTTCGTTTTAAGCATAGCATTATGAGTGAACCACTGAAAGGATACGGCTTAAATCTAGTTCTTTGGAACATCTAGCAATACGCTTCGTAAGACTTTTTATTTCCCTGGTGAGGGCATTGAGAACGAGAGCTTTCTCAAAACAAAATATGACGGGGCAAGATAGCTGCCGTTCAAATGTGACTGCTTGAGTCTCGGGCAACGTCTCCATGTTTAGCGTTCCCGGACGCTGAGTGAATGCGCCATAGGTTTCTGCTGTGGGAGCTTTGTCGAAAAATGTTACACTCTCACCCATACACAAATGATGCTAGATCTCGCGGCCTCTGTGGTTGTCCTGGGCCTTTCATTACACACTGGTAGGTTTCAACATCTGTACGGCTACAAAACGACTCAAATTTCGCAAATAAAACACGGGCCGTCGATTCCTCCCTTCGTGAAATATCAGACGCTTACAATTCAAGCTCGCGTTTGAGTTTGTGGCCCGCGGGACGCGATTTCGAGCAGAAAACCAACTTTTTCTTTAAGTTCCGCTGTGCGAATGCCGCATCATAGCAGACGAACTCTCGTCGTCTGCTCTCGCTCCTTGCCTGGGCGAGGCATGACGGGATTGTCGACACTAGAGAGCTCAAAGAAAACGTACAGCGAGCGGCGTGAACGCTCGCCTCCCCGCGCTGTCTCGTGCTCTCGTGAACCGCCTAGGGATCGCGGGGGATTTTTCGTCAAAAGTTGCGAAGTTGAGCGCGCGCAGGGAGGAGGAAACTTTGCGGCGTTCTTTCGGTCACTTCCCCCGTCACGTCAAAAAGCGAAGAATGTTTTGCTTCACGAGTTTAGCTACCTTGGTGTGCCTAATCTTTTCAGCACACGCACAAAGTTTTCAGTCACCGAGAGCTAAACGTTTTCACTCACAGCGACGCTAAAACGGCTCAAATTAGTCTTGTCGCATATTTAGAGCACACGACCATCCCTAGGGGCTGTTTCGCGGCCTGTGGTTGGCCCCGAGATGCTCGCCTATTCTAAACAATGTATGGCCAGACTCTTTCAATAAACGGCTCTGGTCCAGTGGAGCCTGTGGCGACCTTCGTGGCGGACCTCCGAAACTTGTCTGAGCACTGGGAGTTCAGAGGAACGCTCGACGACATGCTCAGAGACCGCTTCATTTGCGGCCTTCAAGACGACGCGTTACAACGACGTCTGCTAGTCGAGCCCACAATAACGCTGAGTAAAACCCTGGACATGGCAAGAGCGGCCGAGGCGGCCAATTCGCAAACTGCTGAAATTCGCGCCTCTGTGTCGACATCGGGGGCTGCAGCGAATCCAGAACCGTATCGGGTAGATGGCGACATAGCGTCAAAGTCGCCTCATCGAACCATCTCACCGCAGACGCCAATACCTGCAACAAGCAACAAGGAGGACCACCGTTCAAGGGCACAATTCCTCAGAATGAATGCTGGCGTTGCAATGCTGCACATGACCCCAAAACACGCCGCTTTGCTGGGGCTGTGAGCCGCTTTTCCAATAACAAGAGGCATAATGTCGCAGCATGCCGCCAAAAGGCGAGAGCCGGACATCGACGGTCAGCTGTTCGGATTAAGAAGTTGGAGACGATTGGACCATTACCGAAAAATTATGAGGTCTTTCCCATTGAGCCGCCTGTGTTCTGCGATGTTTTGATCAATAGCCGTGGGCTGCGGATGGAAAGAGACTCTGGATCGGCCTTCACGGTCACCAACTGGCGTGTTATGCGCCAGCTCCACATCTCCAAGAGCTGCTTCAAACCATGCGCCTTCCGACTGCGCTCTTATACGCAGCAGACTCTCGAACTTCTCGGAAGTGTAACAGCCGACGTGTCCATCAAGGAAAAGAAAATGAAATTCGAACTGGTGGGTGTCAAGGGGTTTGGTTTGAGCCTGCTAGGGCGCAACTGGTTTCGGTCCTAGAGCATCTCCATGAAGGGGGTCCTTCATGTAGACACATTCCCGCTTCAGGCGGAAGCAGCTAGGGCTCACAACGTGGTTGACGAGTTACCGGAACTTTTTCAGACAGGAATTGGAAGAAGCGGGGGACCTCCTCTTCGTGTAAATGTTGACCCTGCCGCGACTCCTGAATTTCGCAAGGCCCGTCAAATTCCAATTCTGCTACTGCCCAAGGTCGACGATGCCATCGACAAACTGGTCGAACTTTTTTGAAGCAGTGCGGCATTTCTCATGGGCAAATGCAGTCGTGCCTATTCTCAAAAAGGACGGGAACATTCGCTTGTGCGGTGATTACAAGTGCACAGTGAACCGAGTCATTCGATGGGACACACGCCTTTTTGCCAACTGCCGATCAGTTGTTCGCCAAACTGGCTGACTCTGAGAAGCTTTCACAGTTGGATCTGGAACAGTCAACACTCATCGGGGTCTCTTCAAGGTCACCCGTCTGTATTTCGGCGTCTCTACAGCTGTAGCAATCTTCAACCGCTATATGGAACAGCTTCTTCCTGGACTAGAAGGTGTCCTAGAGTTTCTCGACGATATCATGATCGGCGGTCAGAACGATTAAGAACATCAGTCTCGTCTTCGGGCCGTGGTGAAAAGAATCAAAGACGACGGGCCCCGCCTAAACAAGGACAAGTGCAGTTTCAGAGCACCTCAAGTGTCTTTCCTGGGATACAGAATTGACAAGGAAGGCATCCACCCCACTGAAGACAAGGTTCAGGCTTATCAGTCCGCTCCAGAACCAGAAGATAAACAACAGTTGCTATCCTTCCTGCGAATTCTGAACTTTTACGGCCGCTTCTTGAAGGGTGCTGCTCACGTCGTGGAACCCCTACAATAGTTGCTGGACCAAGGTGCATTGTGGAAGTAAGAAGAACAGGAAGCGGTAGCTTTCTGACGAGCCAAAGATCTTTTACAGTCTTCGACCGTGTTGGCATATTACGACGTCGAGCGTCCCGTAATATTGGCCTGCGACGCCTCTTCGTATGGCCTAGGTTTCGTCATAAGCCATGTGCCACCGTCGAGTGAAGTAGTCCTCGTGGCCTTTGGATCAAGAACAATGACAAAAGCTGAAAGAAACCACTCGCAGACGTATCGTGAGGCGTTGGTTGTCGTAGCTGGTGTGAAAAAGTTTCGTCTGTTCTTGTATGAACGACATTTCAAGATTTTTACTGACAACAAGCCTCTTCTGGCGTTACTGCACCACAATATGTCAATACCTCAGGTTCAATTACCGCGTTTTCTGCGCTGGTGCCTGATGTTAGCCCACTACAATTATAAGCTCATTTACAGATGTGGGAAACAGAGGGCAACGCCGGAGGTACACAGCGACGCAAAACAACTGGCTTTTCTGACGAAGAAGGATCAAGTTCTTTCCCGGGTGCTGCGTTGCATCCTGAACGACTGGCCGTCTCAGAAACCTCCAAAGGTTTTCAGGTCTTATTGCTGCCGCAGGGACGAGCTGTCTGCCTATAATGGTAATATTCTCTGGGGCAGCCGTGTTTCACACCCCCACCTCTTCGACAAACCGTGTTGGACCTATTGCACACCGGTCATCCGGGGGTGGTGAGGATGAAGGGTTTTGCAGTCTGTTATGTCTGGTGGCCGGGCCTTGACCAAGATATAAAACGCCGAGTGTGGTGCTGTTTTCCGTGACAGTGATTCCGAAACGTGCCAGCTTGCGGCACCGTCCACCCGTGGGAATTTACGACAAGACCATGGTCGAGACTGCACGTCGACTTTGCGGTCCCTTCCAGGGCGAGTCTTTTTTTTTATTTTAGTGGATTCCCACTCCAAATGGCTGGAAGTCCTGAGAGCCAAATCTACGTCCGCCTCGGCAGAGATAACCGTACTTCGTACCTTATTCGCTACGCACGAACTGCCGGACGTGGTTGTCTTGGAAAACAGTACTGCCTCCACTTCAGGCGATTTTAAGAATTTCCTCCGTCGAAACGGTATCCGACAAGTCCTGGTGGCACCGTATCCCCCATCTTCAACTGGCCAAGCTGAAAGAATGGTGCAGGAGATGAAGATGTCACTAAATAAAATAATTCCGGGGGGACTGATCCGTTCATCTGATCAGGTTCTTGTTCGAGCAACACATTCTTCCAAGCACCTCAACAGGAAAGAACCCCGTGGAGCAATTCTGTTCGGCCGACAACTCCGATTAGCTTTGGATCAGCTACACCCTCATCAACAGTCAGCTATAACCCAGCGCCAGGAGGCATCTTTCGAGATCGACGGGGGAAAGGCTGATCGACTTTTCGCGCAGGGAAGCCCCGTGTTTGCAATGAATTTCAGCGCAAGCGGGAACCGCTGGCTGCAGGCACTCTCAAGAAAAAAGGGTGTAAAAGAGTGTATCGTTCCACCCTTTGTCCCATATAATACACCCCAAAACTTCATTTTGACGTAAAGAGCACTGCAGTCGAACAGACGGCCCCAAAGTTTACACGGGGCTTGAAAACGGTGCGATATAACTTTTTAAATAGCTAAAGTACGTATCAAAGACCACATAAAGAAAACACCGAGTTTTACAGTAGGGCCAAGAAAACCCCGATTATTTTTTTTCCTAGTCAGTAACACGTGCATTAACTATTGTAATAAGTTGTACCACGCGGCTATCAAGCCCTTCGTAAAATTTAGAGCCGTCTGTTCGACTATAGGGCGCTGTACGTCGAATTGAAATTTTGGGGTGTATTATATGGAACAAAGGGTGTAACAATACACCCTTTTACACCCTTTTTTCTGCGAGTGAGGGGAGATTTTATGCCAGTTGGTACCTGTCTCTTACGAGGTACAGCTTGAAGACGGACGTGTGTGGCGGCGGCACATCGATCATATCCGAAGTAGAAAAATGCGATATCTGAACTCTACTCCGAGGGGCAGCTGCGACATGCCAGACTTCGGAACTACCGGCCCTTACGTCGGGCCGGACGTCACGTCAAGTACGGAAGAGTCCCTCCAGGATAACCTATCAACACCGCATCCGCAGTCTCAAAATCCAGCTCCAGGCGTTTCTTCGTTAGGACGCCCACAGCGTGAACAGCGTCGCCCTCGGTACTTGCAGGATTACGTTTAGGGGGTGGGGTTGTGTACTGAAGTGTAGCGTGAGACGCGCGGCGCGCGCGAACATGGGTCAACGCACCTACGCGTGTCAGCGTGAGACACGGGACAGTTCTACGTCGAGCCTTCTCGAACAGGACATCTTTGTACATATCTGAGTTATTAAAGCGGGGGGGGGGGGGGGGGGGGGGGTCATCGCGCTAAGCCCACTAAGGTGTCCTGTCTCACCTTAATATACACACTCCGACTTGCCCCAATGTCTTCCCAATTCCGGAATGGGGCAGCACATGTGAGGGCTTCTGGGATAGCCACCGTCGTCGTTCTGCGGCGGTCGACGACGGGAATAGAGCACGCTCTATTCTCTGGTGAGCTGCGGCGATGCGCGTTGGTCTACGCTGCGCTACGTCGCGTAGCGCATGACGACAGAGTATAAACCCGCTTTCGCAGCCAGCATCGGCCAACGCTATCGAGAGCGTGCGCTCGTCGACGCCAGGACGGAGTATAAGCAACCATTTATAATGATTTATGGCGCGTGGGAAGCGCGGTAGCACGCTAAAGCATAGCTTCTTCTATACTCCCGAATTTTGGCAGTTCTACGACAAAGCCATAGAATCGAAGCAGCCAACCAGGGGGCCCTTTGATTTCGCGACAGTGGGCCTCCACCTCAACTCCTGGTCGCGTCGATAGCGTCTCGCCGCCATAACTGTATTGTTTACTCCGGCATGAATATGCTTTTTTTTACGGTGCGGCCTCCAAAAAATCGAATGCGTCGGCGAATTCTTTCGCGGGGCAAATTTAAAGAAAGGCGAGAAGCTGCAGAAGCATGTGTTTTCCGTGGAGGAGATCATCGACTGCTCGACGAACGAGGTGGGGGCGATGTGCGTGTCGCAGGTGCGACCGAACGTCGTGTACGACATATCTCTGCAGGTGAATGGTGCTTGTTTACGTTTCACATTGGAATAACGTTGTAGCTGCTCATCCTAAGAAGATTCGTGACAGCAATGAACCACTGTTGGCGTGCGTTCTCGTAGACGTCGAGAATGCGACCAGAGTCTTTTTCCGTCCGTGAACCTCCAGCAGAAGCGGTGCTGCGGAGAGTTCTTTCACGCTGAAGATATATTTACGTTTCGCGGACGACGCTGGCATAGTACGATAGTTACTTGAATATATATTGTTTTCGCCCATGATCATTTCGGAAACAAGTCGGTTCATAAAGACTAACGATCTTTTTCTTTTAGCTATCAAGGTCCCCGCGCACGGTCGTGACCGGTACCTGTTCTTGCCGGGTAGGTGTCGCAGGCCGCTGCAAGCATTGTGCCGCAGTTTGTTTTTTTATTAATAACGCCGAGGATTCGTCGTGCACCAGTCGGCCTCAGCAGTGGGGCAAACTGACTGGGAAGCCTGCCTACGACCCCAACAAAAACCTCAAGGATTTGTTTACAGGTTATTTTTTCCCAAAAATTTGTTTTTTTATCTGCCCATGCAGATAAATAACATTATATTCCGAGGCCGAAAAATAATGTGCTGCTAAATTGTTCCTCGGAAATTGTGAAGAAAGATCGCAAAATCAAGAGTTCAGCCTTGGTTTATTTTTGTGTAAATGACTGTGCATCTCTTGACTATAATATTAACGACAATTTTCAGCTCGATAGAGAGCTGGTATAAGACCTTTATTTTTCTTTCAGGTCCATCAACCTCGTACCCTGACATTCGACCCGCGTCGCCGTCAGTTATACTGGAATGCTACCCTGAAATCCAGGGCCCTTTAATGGAGATTCTAAAACTTTCCCGCAGGAGTACCGATGAGTTGATATGCAGGAAAGTCGTAGATGACATGGTCGCCAAGGTGTCCTTGTCCGTGGACAAGTCAAGGCTTGTGGGGCTCCTCGCTGCCATGAAGGGGCCTCGCGAGGTCTACCACCACATGACCGCCTGCTCCACGGGCCTGAGGATGTCTTTTAAAGCTTTGAACTTTCTGTCGGCGCTTGGCGATACATTGCAGGAGCAGTATGTCGCCAACGTCATGCTCCTCTGCGATGTCGAGGACTTGGCAGTGGCTACGATTGGCCAGTCAACAAACCTCCGGCATGTTTCTGCTTGCACTATATCTTGCATCGCACAGACTGCGGCCAGATGTAGCAACGTTTAACATAGCTGGTCCTTCATTCCTTAACACCTTTCCAAAGTGGCTTGTTTGCATTGCCTGTATGCGAGTCTTAACTCCATTGCTCTTCAGCCTTTGTACTTCTCGCTGGCATGTAGCTTCTGCATGTGGCGTGAGCCTGTTTGAAGCATTTCACCTTCTACCTGTCCTGTTGCATGACTGGGAGTGAGTATCTATCAAGTGCTTATAGTTGCCACTGTGAAGCACACTCTTTTCAGATCAACTAACGTATTATAATGACCCAATTTTCAATAATTATAACAAAAGAAACATAAAAAAAAATGTATAGCAAATTTTTCTGTAGGGAAGTGGCTCATGAAGACCAAACGTTTGATCTGGAGTAGTTAAAGTATTACAGAGTGATGCGTGCGCAGCTGTTGAAGGCAGGGACATGCATGTGTTAAAGGGGCATTGTTTTGGGAACATTTAGAGCTATGCTACACATCTGCACTTTTGGCATGTAGTTCAAGGAGAGCATAGAGCGAGAACTTATTCTGCGTTGAACTGGGCACATCTGATGCAGCAACCTTTAAAATAATTCCGCAGGCTTGAAACAAAATCAGTCGTGCGATGTGCCTCGAGTGGCTCTCGCACTTCGAGGATGGTAGAACATTACTGGAAGATGAAGAGAGCTAGAGCGACCATTACCGACCTCTTTTCGTCTCCCAGCGGCGTTCTGCCATTCTTTAAGTGCGAGCCCCTCACACCTCGCACGATTTACTGCTTTTTTGACAAGTAGGCTGCATAATTTCAAAGGTTGCTGTTCAAGATTTGCTGAGCCCGACGCAAAATTGATGCTCTCTCCGCTCTCATTGCGGTCGATGCTTAAATAACCCACGTGCTCTTGCAGATGGTTGCAAAAAGACATGCAGCGCAGTTTCAAGTGCTCCTAGAATGACGACCTTAGGTACAACGACACATGAATATCCATGCTTTTGACACCTGTGCGTGAATTACCATGCTACAAAACTACACATGAATTACCACGTTACAAAACTAGTTTTAGAACATTACTACACCTTGTAATCCCTTGAATGTACTATCACAGCATGTAAATGGTGCAAAATGGTTGCTTGCTTTGCTTGGGTGGTGGGAAGAGCTTTTGCCTGCTTTCCTTTTTGTCTGGCTAATGCGTCCAGGTGGCATGAAGAGCGCCGCATGCGCATCTCAAGCACGACCGCGATTGCGATTCGCCCAAGAGGAGGCAACTTTGAGGCTCTAGCCTTAGGCATGTGCAGACCGAAGCGCTTCACAAACAAAGCTGTCCAGTATGGTAATTAGCACATACTCAGTTTGGACTTTGGCAATGCACTGCGTGATGACATCACAGTGAATGTGTGGAGGCAAAGCTTTGTAGATAATCTGTTCATACACTGTCTTGCATTTTGTCGTACCTTGTACGCATACATGCAAGCATTGAGACGGAGCAAACAGCAAGGAAGGAGCTGCAGGGTAAACTGGGGGCACACCGGTTTTTGAGGCAACGGATTTTCATGCCCACACTGATCTTGCAGTCTTAGTGCAGAAAGATATTTATAGTTTACTGTTTCAGACGGGACTTGTCGTCATGCCCGAGCAGCCCTGGCTCTCCTGCAGTCCGGACGGCCTCATCCAAGTAAGCGGGGAAACCGTCCTCATTGAAATCAAGTGCCCAGGATCGTGCAGGACCCGCCCCATTTTTGACCGTGAAGCAGGAATCTCCGATGTTGCCTACCTCACCAACACAGACGGTGAGCTTTCACTCGAGCCACCACAACCACACTATACACAAGTGCAGGTACAACTGTATGTGCTGAACCTCAAATAGGCCATCTATCTTGGAATCAGTACCAAAATTGGAATATTTTTACTTCACCCACTTTTTCCCAAAGCTTTTCAAGTGACTTTTTTACATTTCAATTTAATTATATCTGCTTTCAATTTTCTTTTATTTCTGGACTGCACTATTTATTTCACCATGAAATTGCTGTAAAATGCCATTCTTTGGGGCTATGTGCAATTATTATACCCCATATCAGTAGGGAACACTTAATTAAAGAAAACATGCTATCAATGAAAGAATAATTTTTATTTTTTAGGAAAAGGTCTTCCAAACTTGCCAGTGTAGAATTGATGTTTTTGAATAAAGTTCGTGTTATACAATCTCTGAATCTGTCATAATTATAAATAAAAAAGAAAATGTCACCTATACATCTTCACATGTTTACAGTCATGTGCAACATTCTAAAAAAATATATTTTTGACGGTTATCAGTGTGCGCGGCTCTATTCAGTTTTACTTGGGGTGTGCACTTCAATTCGGCAAGTGCAATAAGCATGAATCTAGAAATAATTTGCCATGGAACATAAAGGGTGCTTTTTTTCTGCACCATGCGTAACAATGGGGTCATTCATATAAAACATTGCGGCTGAGACTTTCACAAAACGAAATAACTGCAATGGATAGGTTCAACATAAATGCATTATATGAGGATACATGAACAAAAAAAAACACTATAAACACAGCTGCAGTGAATACAAGAACGTGAATGGTGGGAGATTAATCGACGAAGTAAAAATCACACCAAAAATGTCTCCCAATTTATGAAGAAATAAACCAGGCGCTACCTCTCCTCGTTTGCAACTTTTGCCAAGTTATGCCGAAATGGAGTACACGCTAACTCAAATACAGAAGAGCGACACCAGCATGAGGGTACAAAATACCTGCTTCCAATACCAAAATGAGAATGTTCCCACTAGCTGAGTAAATGTTAAAAAAAATTGGGTTGTGTGCATCTTTATACAGCCTAGAACTTGGTCTCTCTCAATGGGCAACAAATCTCCCAGCGGTAGATGAGCAATTTAGCAAGTGCAGTACAACCGCTAGCCCGGGGTCTTTAACGTGCACCACGCAGTAGTGGTACACGACCGCACGATGCTCATCCAGATCGAAACGGGCAGGGGTGGGGATTGAATCCAGGATCCCTGGGTTAAATTTATTTAGTCCACTTGGGTATCTTTCACATGCAACCGATACACTATAGCTTCACTGCAACTAGCCTCCATCAAATGCCCTCGTTGCCCAGGATGTGTTCCAAATCTTACTCAAATGGATCCCATGTTCTAGGGCAGATCATGTCGTGTGACGACGCAGGTGGAGTAACGCTGGATGCTGGTAGGTTTTTCAACGCTGAAATACAAAACCCTTACCCTGCAGTAAGATCGAGTACATTTTGGAACACGGCCCTAGTAACTTCTATGGATGAGCGGGGAGTTAGTCTGCCTTGAGAGGCCTCTGATGCGTGGTGTAAATGAGAAATTTTGCGAGGGCAGTGCGACCAGCAGCCTGCAAGGAGTCGCTACACAGACCTTCCAGACAGCAATATTGTTTTAGGTTCAGGTTATCGTTGCTTCATTAATTTAGTCAAGAGAAAAGGTAAGATTGGGACGCATAAAAAAGATTAATGTTAGGCTTCACTTTAGGTTGCACTAACAGGAGAAGACAAGCACCTGACTAAACGCTTAAAAAATTATTAGCTCAGGTGTACTAATTTCATCTTCAAAATCTGAATCAAGCCTGTTGCATAAATGTTTACAGTGGGAAGCTGGTCTGCCTCGAAATGGCACCTGGTGTCTCAGCTGTGAGGGCCAATTTCTTCGATGTAGTAGAACTGCTAACCTGGAGTTTCTAACGTGCATTACACGGTACCATATTTTACGGTCCATAAGTCGCACCATTGTATAAGCCAAACCTCCTATAAACAGTTGTTTTTACGAAAAAGTTGGTACATAAGTCGCACCTTTGTATAAGTAGTACTTATATATTTGCACGGTCATCCTGTGGCAAGGCTGCATAACTGAAGTCCATACATATAGAGAAAAACGTACATAGGTCGCACCACTATAACATGCGCCGAGTGAGGTTGTGGAAAACAAAAACCACAGTTTCTACACAGAAAAATATTGTAACCATTACATGACTATGAAATTACAGTTACTGTACATTACAATATTTTCAGAAGCCAACAGTTGAGCGAAGTCTCCAAAGTGTGCATTACCATATTTGCAGCATTTTCTGCACAAACGGAAGGAACAGGTACGAGAAGACAGATAAACAATGTCTTGTACTTGGCTCAGTTCGAGACATTGTTTATTGTCTTCTTATTTCTTTATAATTGGTGCCTGCATGTTCACAAGAGCGGAGCATATTTGGACGACCTGGTCCATTTGTGGGATTAGAGTGAGCGGGATTCTGTGTTTCAAAATGTGGAAATTTTTCAGCCGTTGAATTACTCTCTACACATGGATGCGGACCTGCGCAATATGGAAGGTGTTGTCCATGTCCTCTTGGAAAAGCTGCTGACCTCCAACTGAGAAAGGCGGAATGACAAGCACAGCACCCTTCTCAGCCATGGTAGTCCGGATGCTGGGAAAGCCCTTGTCGCTTAAAACGACATCGCCGGGTTGAACCAAATATAGAAACCCTGAATTTACTGTGATGTGACTGTCACTGTGTCGCCCCCCATAGATTTTAGATACGAATGAAACCATGCCATTAGAAATTATGCCAATTAGTAATTTGATGGTGTGGCCGCTCTTGTAACTCGAGTGCATGTAGTGCTGCTGCTCAGGGTCGGAGGGAGTTTCAGTACGAATCTCTGTGCAATCTATGATGAATGTACAGCCTGGATAGTGTGTTTTGAAGGCTGGTGGCAGCGACTCCTTGATGATGTCTCGAGCTGGCACAAACACGCAGCGCTCAGGCCTCACACTTAGAATGTCCAGTAGTGCTTTGAATGTTCGAGACGCTGTCGTCTTGTGGACCGAGAAGAGGGCGACTAGTGCAGTGAAGCTGATCCCCAGTTTAAGCTTCATAGGGAAGAGGGTGAATTTGTCCTCAGCTGAAATGTCGCTCTTTCTGTACCTGGTTGCTGGTCTGAGGCTTAACAACAAACTAAAAACAGTCATGGTGACCCCACATAGGTCCTGGAGAGTGTGCTCGGATGACTTGAGCGACTCGAAGCCAAGGAACCCACACTGCCGTCGCCAGTCTCCCTCCGTGCTTGAAACCTGAAGAGAGAAATTGCAAAATATAAATCACTTCTATACATATTGCCACGCGCTTACGTAGCCAAGTCGGCAGCTCGTCCGGCTCACACGCAGGTGGTTCGGGTTCGATTCCTGGCACTGCATGTAGTTTTATCTATCTTTATGAAAGTAGAAGTTTGGGAAAATTGGAGAACCATCTAGGCCTATTCATGGGCAGAATGTATAGTGCAAGAAGGATCGAGGTAGAATATTCTAGGCTCCCATGGAAGCCGCGCCGCGCCATACAAGTCAGTCTCGCTCTTGTGCTTGATTGCGCTACTCTGTCGACTTTCGACACTACCTCTTTGTATTTGTGTTTTCAGCTAAAGTTTGCCAAATCAAATGCTTTGTTTCTGTTCATTCGTCGCCTCATCATCTGTCATTCGTGACAATATAAGTGCTTTCAATTGAGCTATGCAAAGTAGAAACTAAAGTACGGGAAGTTGCGTGTAATCTTGAAACTAGGACATTTAAATTACCGCATTCACTTGTTCTGCGTGAGTGACCTGGATCGATCCGTCCTGGCGATCCGTTGCGGATAACAAGAGCCTCAGTGGTCCTCCGGTCTGTGGCGTGGGATCACACTGTGTTCCCTAAGGGGCAATAAAAGGTAAAATAGGCTCTATAATAATGCTCATAAATTTGATGCCACAAAGAAATAAAGAATATATCTGCACTGACAATGGTAAATATTGAGGTAAGAAATAGGGGGCATTCATATGTAAAGACAGAATTTGTACCTGCGCTTGTAATGGGGGTTTCTGAATAATATGTTTAACAATCACATAGCCACACAGGATTGCTCACCACTGTAGACGTGTGCTTCTCTGGCACCGCCTCGGCTGCCACGTCCACCAGCATCTGGAGGGGGTCCCAGTCAGTATCAATCTCGTCCTCGGCGGTGTCCTCCGACCTTGGCGGCGCACTGGGAACAGTAGGCGTCTCCAGCTGTGGCGGCTGAGGCTGAAGTCGTCCTGACCTGTTGAGCAGCCTATAAAGGGAACCAATTAGTATTTTTACCATATGTCCCAGAGAGGGTTTTGCGGTGAACAATAAGGCTTTAGAAAAATTTTGAAACAATTGTCAGTAAAACAGGTCATTTTGTACAGCAACAGAGACCTCCTGGGCCGGTTTTCTCGAACCGATGGTAAACCCATTTTTGTAAACCACGGTGCCTAGGAAGGAAAAAGTACCTAGGTACTGTAATAAACGGCTGGATATACACGTTTGCAAGAAAGGCTCCTGTGCGCTGCCATTTTGAGCGATGCTGGCGCCCCGTACCGTCTCCGCCATCTGGGGTGCGCCAGGGGCACGTCATTGGGGTGCGCGATGACAAGATGGTGCCGTTTGCTGCATCGCCGATGGCTTACGTTAGCGGCACACTTACTGTCTCAGAACGCAGGAGGAGGTATCCACACAGAATCGTCACATATTGTAGGACGGGGCATCTTTCAGGGTTAAAGCTGACTTTATAACGATCGCTGCCTCTGTTCCTGCATGTTGTGGAAGCCAGAGCTGCCGCAAGCGCAGCCATCATTGATGCAAAGGCCATGCGACTTTTGGCGCATTCTGAAGAGAGCGCCTTGAGACTTTCGGTCTTTTTGAAAATTTTCGATTTGTTACCGCTTTAGGCATTTTATTTAATTGTCCTTGCTATCTCGCTGTCGAAGACGACACGTGTACGTTTTATAATTATTATTTTTTTTTTTTTAATTTCTTTCTGCGCTCAGTGGTGTACGCTTCGGCGAGAGACGCTTGGCAACATTGTACGACAACCAGCGAACGTCCTGGCTGGAGAGTAGGTCCGCCTCACCTTGGCGCGCGGTTCGAGGTCAAGCCGGGATCCCACTTGCAAAGGTGTATAGAACAACAATAATTATTTTTGATTGGGCAATAAGACGCGCCATCTATCGGTGAAACAAACCAGTCATTTTGTTTATCCTCTTTTTCCGCTGGTTGTCATCGATCTAGTATGGTATTTTAAGTCAAAATATAGTAATGTTGTACTTGAAGACCAATTTATTTGCTTCCGATGGTACGAAAAAATTTTAGCTACTATGCTAGAGTTTGTCGACGAATATTCGAAAATGTAAGAAACATTTCCTTCAATATGTTTCGCCATAAACAACGCGTAACTTTCCCGTGTTTCTTCCAGTCTGGAAACACCGGTGCTGTAGTCTCGTTTTCGTTCCTTGCGACGCACATTTCTGTGATTCCTGCTGATCTCAACTGTTTGCCCTCTCTCCCGTTTGCCCAACCGATTCACCGGTGACGAGAAGCTAAGCTTCTCGTCACCGTTGAATTGCTCGCCACCGGGGATATGTAGAAACCTCAATGCTGTCGGCATACTGTCGGCGCACTGTGAACAAAAAACAGTACAATGTCTCAGCTGTTCACCCGGAACGAAGGCTTTATTGAGGATAACCCCCTTTCTCTGCAAAGTAATCGCTGCTCACGAGTTGGCGTGCATAGTGTAACAAATTAAACGTCTTAGTATAAATATGTACCAACACTCATTCGCAAAACATTTTTTTTACTCACCATAAAAACACTTGCAAGGCTTATATACCGTCATGTCTTGGATCCCGGACTGCTGAAGAGTGATGCGTTCGCGGAATGCTGCCGTCGGTTAGTTTAGTAGTCCCTCTGAACTATCGCTTTGCTTGACGTGCTAATAGGTTGATGGTGAGTCAATAATATAACAGCCAGATCGAAATGGATGTTCAGCAGAACCAAGCAGAACTATTAGCCCTCATTACGCGACGCCGCGGCCATTTTGCTTCTAGGTACTGCTTCTCCCTCGGCGCCCCTGCCACCCCTGCTCTCCTAGTCACGTGACCTGGAATTCCCCCTTTTAGGGACAATAGTTAACTTTAAACCACGGTTCGCATTCGAGAAAACGGGCCCTGGAGTCTGCTTGAGTGGTGCTACATTCTTTTAATTACAAGCGAAATAGCTTCGTGCGTCTTTTTATAACTGTGAGAATATTCTACTTCAAGTCAAATTCAAAAGAATTGCGCATATCACGAAATTCAGTTCCGGTAAATGCAGAATATTGGTCTCGGGTTGTTGTTTTTGTATCGATAAATATCAACCAGCTCGCTTGGCTTTTTTTTAAAGTACATCTTATTCGAAAATGCCCTCCTACTTTCATCGAAAATCAAATCCGGAAATGCAGAGCTCTAGACATAAATCAGGTTACTAGTCCCTCTCCGCGTTGGGTGCCTTTTTTTTTTTTTTTTTTGTACACTGGAGGAAAGATGGTCGGGATGTAAGATGGGTGGGCTTCCGCGTCGTTCCGGCAATCGCCGACGAAATGGGCGCTGCATATCCTGGTCGACGCTGAGGGCATCCAGTTGGAACCGTCCTCGCTGAAAAAAGGAATAATGCAAGACTTTTGTAGCGATATACGAAAAACTGAGACGAAATAAAATGAGAACGACAGGGAGGAGTTTGTCGTCCCGCCTTATTCGATAACAGTACCGCGTCTCGGGGCGTGCACGTGCAGCCGAAGCACGGCAAAAGCGTCTCGGGAGCGTGCACGCGCAGCCAAAGCACGGCAAAAGTGAAGCGCTGGAGAGCGCTCCAGGCGAAAGGCAACGAGAGCGACGCCGTTCGCACCTTGTCAATGACTAAATTTAATATAATATTGCAAAGAAAGTGCGACGTGGCGATCTGGGTCCCGTCAATCACCACACTTAATCGAAGGGATACGCAACATAAATGGGATATCCAGACATACACGCATGGCCAAATTGCTTTGCCGCGTTTGGTATTCACACTGTTTATGTTCTGAAACGGATTCCACCTCGTTTCTCTTTCGGTATATTGAGCGAAATTCATGCATCAACAAAAGAGAAGCTGACTTTTGCCGGCGCACTGCCGCGATCCAGGCTTGGCGTCGTGCACACTCGCACGGCCTTCCAGGAAACCGATAGAACTTCAACGGTTGGCCACTAGTTCTGCGACTACTACAGTCACGAAGGTTATTACTGAGTGCCATGCGCGTGTTCTTTTTTTTTTTTTTTTTTTTATCGCAACTTCCTCGATTAGCGTAGTCCAGTGGCGATGGCGTCGAGGCAAGAAAAACGCGAACCACTCGGATGATAGCGTCCCACCAGGGGCTAGAATGGCGCTGTAGTTGGCGGCGAAACTTGAGTGCTTCGGCGCTATAGACCAGTGTCTGCTCTGTTCCATGGGCGCCGCCATGTTCGTTTATGCTGACGTCATGACACAGAAGGGGGCTGCGTTTTTCGAAAGGCTCAGTTTCTTTTATAAACTTTTGCCCATATCGTATATTTCGTTTCAGCCTAGGTCCGAGCGCGGCCGATATTATGAGCCGAAGGGCCAATCAAACAGCGAAAAAGGCACAACGTCATGGTGTGCTCTCTGCAGTTGATAGGAATAGCCGGTATTCGCCGTCCCTCTGTGCGTGCTCCTTTGCCGGCTAGTCCTATCAAGCGCAGAGAGCACGCCATGACGTTGTGCTTTTTGCGCTGTTTGATTGGCCCTTCGGCTCATAACATCGTCCGCGCTCGGACATAAGGTGAAACTAAGTATAGTGCAAGAACGTAAGAAATGCACAGTCACAAAGCTCCAAGAACCGCTCCGACGCCAAGAGTGTTGTAAAAAGCAAAAATATTGTTTTATGCGCAGCCCCCCTCTTTACAAGAGCCTGCGTTTGAGATTATTATTTCCCATTTTTATCGCTGGGGTCTAGGATATCGGACACTGGTCTATAGAGTGCCCGGTCTCAGATTTGGAGCGCGAGGATCTGGTAGCACAGAGCATCAATGAGCCATTTCTAGGGGAACCTGGACGTCAGCGCACAGCTTTTGCAGCGGCGAGGACTCGAAACACACTCGTTCGCTCGGGAGAAGTGTTTTTCGGCGTCTCGGCCGCAGCGGGGCGCCAGTTACGTGGCTCGCCTTAGGGTTTCCTTTCATCCGTTGTCTGCCGCTCCACCTTTTCCATTTCGGCGGCCGCTTCTCGTGGCGATCTGCCAGGCTTTTACAGTATATAGGAGGCTATGGATAACGTTACCACTGGTGCAACGGGCGCAATGCTGGTGGCGCAAAAACGCAGAGGATAAGAGACGGGAAAACCGCGCGGGCGCTTTTTTTTGCACCCCTAAGGCTTGCGTCTGTTGCACGACTGGTAACTTTAATCCGCCACCGCTCTTCCCACGCGCTCTATATCTTCCTAAAATAAGTTATTTAGTTGTTTTCAATCACGTTAAGCAAGATTTTGATTGGAACGATATCTTTATTACTAATTATTAAAAAGATAACACATCGTAGTTAATTAATGGGCTTGTTATGACCATTATCTGCGTAAATTATATCCCTCGGGCCGTATAACTAATTAGACCGCATTAGTGTAGCTTAAAGTTTTTGTAAAACAATCTATAGAGCATTAAAAAAAACGAAACACCACGCGAAACATGACTCCAGTATAGTGTTCGTAGGCAGTGAACAAAGATTTTAGGAATAGTTTCTGTCATTTTGTAAGATAAAATGCCATGAAACCTGACGTGGTTTCAGCCTTCACCCAATGTTTTTATAAAAGGGAGTCACATTTAACAATACACACATAAAATGCATATTCACGTTCGCTCATAATACAGGCGTTTTGATTTCATCCCGATTCCGCTGTAATTTTTTCTTTTTGCTTTTGTTGTTGTGTTTCATGTTGTCTTCGTTCTTTGTGGGAAGAGGCGACATTTTGACAGTAAAATGTTGAGTGTAACTTTGATGGCAGAGCTTGCTTGCGCTTCGCTTAACCCGTTGTAAGGACTTGGCTTAGAATTCGCGATATGTGTCGTTTTTATTGCCTACAAAGACTGTATGGTTCACAGTATGTAAACCACTATAAATAAACTCAAGCCCAATTTCTTAGAGAGCCAACGTATTAATCAGAGCAAAGAGGCGGCCAAAAGTCATGGGTTACTGTCAAGCGTATTTCACATGACAAAAACGCCCGAAGGCTGCTTGCATGCTATGGTGTTAGCTGTAATACATAATAAACCCACGTGAGAGAGAAATGTCCCATTGTTCGCGTGGTGGCGCATCAATAAACCTCTAAATGGTGCAGATACAAATATATCACTGTTTTTCCATCACTCCCAGCGAAACACGAGCCCTTTTTTGTCTAGGACGCTCGCTGAAAGAAGAAATACAACAACAACCGGATCATGCTTAAATTCGCAAATGGTGTTTGAAACTTACTCGAACGCTGAAATGCGGTCTGCTTCGCACGTGTCCGTCTGCGCACCATAAGAATAATATAATAAACAAACAGTGATATATGACGTATTTTCAGGCCACGCAGAATAACAGTATCCCACAGCTGCAAACCGAGACCTATATTTATTACCAAAAAATATAATTCCAAACGCCAAAATCACAAAACCCTATTTCCGCCTCTGGTGTAATAGAGTATGGAACTCGTACACCAAGTTCAAAGGGGGAGGAAGAGGAAATAACATCGCTTCCAAAGGCTGAGGAATAGGCTGTAAACGGAACGTTCGCATTCTGGCTGAGTTGGCTTAAAAACTGTGCGGCTGAACGGGGACATGCAACAACAAGGTATGTGAAGATTAGCATATATACTCAAAGCGACGTGTATGAGACCCAGGCTGATGAACTCTGCAGTCAGTGACAGGTTAAGAAAGGTTTTCTGGCTGGGGAGGAGGAAGCAAACGGAATGCTGAAGAGAGGAAGAGGTTTTCTGCTTTCTTTTTCAGCATTCCGTCTGCTTGTTCCTCACTTGCCCTCCATTCCCTCGAAAACTTTTCTTAACCTGTAACGCTTCTGTAATTCGGTGGCACTGGTTTTCAGAAATTAGGCTAATATGGCATGAAACTGTGCAAGTGACAGGACTGTGCAAGTGGATTCCTGGTTCTCAATGACGCGGCCTGGCATCGGGTTGGCTAGTGATAGGGCGATATCAGAAACTCGGATGGTATATAAGTGTGGTTTCATGTAATAAAATCAGGTGTTAGTAGCGCACTTTTCTGTCTGATTCTCGTAGTTTTGTCTTTGTTTTTGAGCGCTAAAATGTATTCCAAGTCCTGGTTCTCGCGTCTGGCCCTTTTGGATATTAGTCACGACATCTATCTTTGTGCAACACCACGAGTTAAGTCAGTATTTGGAGTTCTATATTGTATTGATAGAGTAGCTCAGAGTGTGATCGGATTCTAGCAGGAACTTGTCCAAAACACACAAAAAGATTTTGATAAAAACAGCTTTTTGTGCAAGCGTTTTTGCTATTGATTGCCGTTCACGAATACATGCCTCTGTATAAACGGAGTGTGTGTTTTATGTTTATTAAAATGGAGAGATGGGATAGTTACCACATGATTCTGTAAACAATGTACGCCGAAAAACATGAAGAAAAGACACAACAGCGCTTGTAGTGTCCCTCTCCTTTTGTCCTCGTTTAACGGCGCACGAAGTTTAAAGCGAAAGTCAACCGAAAGGTCGAGCTCACAAAACAATGCTGGACTGATGGGCGGGACACTGCAAAACCGAAAAACATCTCTCATACAGCGATATCTCTAACGGATATCCGTATTTTTGGAAAAGAATTGCGCGATCGAAAACGGCCGACGAGACCAACGAGACAAATCACGTCACGATTCTCATTCCCTCTCCTCCTCGCTTCGTCCCGTCGGTCTGGTGATTCGAGGTGACGACGAGAGAAGCGAGGTTGCTTCCCTTCATTCTCAAATTTTTTTAGGAGGATAATGACGTCATAACCCTCGCTTGATCGCGGCCTTCTTTACCAAAAGTACGGCCATCCGTTTGAGATATAGATGTATGAGTGATTTTTTCGCAACTTCCGTGAAATAGCGTACGCTAAAATGACGTTCGGCACATGCGCAGTGGTGACGACGCTATTCTTTGCGTACGCAAAGCTTTAGCGTGCTGTATTCTTAAACTCTCTAAGGACGCACAACCGAAACGCGACCGAAAAATATTCGAATTTGCTCGAACGAGCCGAAACCTGACATCTACACACCTATATAGCTGCAAGCGCCAGGTCCACGCTCTGGCACGTCTGCATCACTTGACTGGCCGACTAGGTAATTCTTAAAATCATTCACCAAAGCACAACCGGACAACTGATCGCCTTTTCAGATTATTGCATCTAATACTGTAAACGACTTAATTTTGGCGCCCTATAATTTCCGCGAATGGCTCCAAAGAAATGTTTCAATTACTCGCGGGTTCTAAAATTGAGGTGATCATTATTTTCAGCTCATTGCATTATTTCCTTTCAAATATTTGAAATACTTAGTTATGAATAGAACATGCAACAACGTGAGAACCTTTGCAGGGGTGCTTTCCCGCTGTTAGGTCGTTGCTCAGGGAAGCGTAGCATTTCAATGTAGCTTCCAAGATGTCACCATTTTCCTCAAAAAATCTTTGCGAAACTTTTTTTTTTTTTTTTCGATTTGTAGGCGAGTAGCAAAATTCGGGAAAATTAGGTTCGCGCAAAATTTTTGTCTTTTACAGTATTTGACTTTCACGATGTACGAAGCACTTTTAATCCTTCCCAAAAGTGTGCCCAAATATTTGCGGTTATCTCTGGGACATTATATTTGTGCAGTATGCAGAGTTTACACAACTTTGCAAACAAATTATTTGGCTACGATTCTGCATTAAAGTTTCCGAGTCTTCTGACTCGCTTGTTTTGAAGTGTTGCCTCATGCTGTTTTTATGTGTATTTCATGAGACAGGATAACTTGTCTAGTTGGCGTGGGTTCATGTTCAAAGAGCGCGAATGTTACACGAACTGAAGAACAAAAATTGGATGATACAAGCGCTGACCAACAACTGAGAGTTTATTATGAATAAACCGCGAAAAAAACATTAAGAAACACACGACTCTGTAATTGTGATAGAATGACGCCTGCGCATCACAAAGTTGGGTGCTATTGGTTATACCATTTCATGGGCGATATTCCCCGATTTAAAATTTCTACTTTACTGTCCATCAATGCCAAAGCAGCCTGACTCGCGCAGGTTGTACCCTCCTTTTTTTATTTTGTGAGCCTCTATCCGATACGTTATTCGTCACCCTAGGAATACGTGTCTTCTATGAGCACTATGAGAGCTCTGTATCGACAGGTCTCACTACATATAGCTTTAAATGCTTGTTAGAAAGGTTCATATGCGTAATCTACTTCCCATTGCATCTGATAATGTTTTCCTTATCAAGTCATACTTTGAGGGTTTTTGTTTGTTTTTTGTATATGCTGTTAATGAACATAAATATTATTAAATGATCGCCAATGTAAATGCTAATTGGGTAAGTTGTTATAGTTAATAAATTGTAATTTCTAACAAACTCAATGAAGGTGAAAGTAGAGCCAGTAACTCTCTTCGCTCCATTTTAATTACAGTCATAACCATTTGCTTCAATAACCTGCATTAATTCCTGTCGTCGCACTTTTTGTAAATGGTCAACAATGGACCTTTTGGCAAAGGACCGATTTAGCTATTGCGATTTTCTGGCTAGTTTTGCAGTAGTAAAATTCGCTGTAGACACCCATAAATATTATGAACTGCTGGACTACTGTCCCTTAGCACCCTCTGTAGATCACAATCAGTGCACACTCCATGGTTCGTGAGGAAGTGGACACAGGCATCGTTCACTCATTTGAAGAAAGCTATTCAAGGGTCTCAAAACTGAAATATTTCTAAACATTGTCTCTTCTCCCTCCCCTTAATTCATTGGGACGTGCTTCTTAACAAATCTTTGCAGAAAATTCGGCACTGAAACCGACAGAGATGTCACGCTGGCATGGAACCAATTGGCTCACTTTTCAGGGCTATGTAGTATCCTCACGGCTCTGGCTGGAGCTATCTGTGTAGTTGCCCCTCATACCTTAGGGATGGACCAGTACGCCGATATGATCGACAAATTCAAGGTGAGGGGGCATGCCAACTTTGTTTCTATTTATTGACTACTGCTATGTGCAACTTAAGTTTAAAAAAAAGGAACACGGTACATTTATACGGAAAAATTAAAAGTAGCTGAATTTAATATTCAGCTACTTCAACGCAAGAAACACCAGACTCAAACCGTCTTGCCTTTTTTTTTTTAATAGGAAAATGAGCTGGTGGACAGTGCATTGTCGGAATCGCCACGCATACTTGTCCTCGTAAATGTATTGCTTATTTATTTATATTTAGCAAATGCCTTTTTTCAAAATTAACCTCCCAACTGGGAGGTTAATTTTGAATACGCCCTCCAGTCTGTATGACTGGAGGGCGTATTCCCTCCAGTCATACAAACTGGGGGGAATACGCCAACACATACTATTGCATTTCTGTTTGTGATGAGTATAGCCCCCACAATTCCGATTACGTTCCTTACGGTTGGTTTAATAATTTAAAGACTTGTATCTAAACTTTAAGGTCAAGCCTTTCCGCATCTGCAAGTACTTGGAGATGCGCCAAGTAAGCATGGCAGGTTGTTCATATTCGTATTGTTCGCGGTTGCACATTGGGGTGCCGTGTAATGAGGCTTACCGCGTCTCCTCTCTTCCAGGTAACTTCTCTTTTTGCTTTCCGGGGCACCTTGAGAAACTGGTTCATTACGTTCAGTCCACGGGTAGGAGACTGAACACTCTGCGGCACGTCGACGTCGGAGGTAGCGCGCTCTCGAAACAGCTTGCGGATCTAACCAGGAACGTTTTTGAGAACCTTCGAAGTTTAAGGCTTTTCTACGGAATGACAGAATCAAACGGCTGCGTCTGTGCCCCGCCGAAGGATGTCATCTCTTACACTGACATCGGGTATCCTGCTATCATGAACGAAATCAAGGTAACGAAATTTTAGATATTTTTTTTCAGGTTTATTTTTCCTTTTATCTGAGCCTGCAATTCTCATGCTTACGATGCATTGAATTATGACTATAATAAACGCAGATAGAACGTTTCGTGTCGTGTCTTGAGGCCAGATATATAAGGCTTTGTCGAATCAAAATACAAATAAGCTTCAAAGCAAGTTTTCCGCCAAATGAAAAACAAAATGGGCTGAAATCGCTGCTGCCTTCACGCTGATTCTCGAAGAAATGCGTAAACATTTCGCGCCGCGGTTTTATATAACAAAACTTGGTGAATGCAGCCTCTCAGCACATTCCGCGGGGAGAACATTCCCGAAACCTTTCTTCTCCCTGGTGCAAGCAGATCAGTTGGGTCATTTAGCGTGTGCATAAAGGACGTCCGCGCGGTGCGCGGAAATTGACCTGGCCATTTCGTTCTTGTGCATACATCTGCATTCAGGGGCGACGACACCGTGCGCTTACGGCCCGGTGACATGGTAAGGCTACTGCGTGTCAAGAACGGCGTAGCAGGCCGAAGAACGCAACGTGCAGCCCGGCTGCAGGAGTTTCCGAAGGCGTCCAAAGCGCCCTCACGCACGCCGGCCGTGTGACGTAATACCTTAGCACCGAAGTGCAGTGGGGGACACCGGGGCTATGGCGCACTTGGGCCGCCGGCGGGGCATATCTACATTTACGGCTCTGACACCAGGTAAAGAGCGGACACTGCCGTAGGCTCCAGTGGCCCAGATAGACGAGTGACAGCTAGCGCTCCTTGCGGGCGCTAGCTGTCACTCAATCTAGTTCCGGTTCCGGTCAAGCTAGTTTCGGTTTCGGTTTGGTCGTTTTTGCTCCGGTTCTCCGGTACCCTTTCCCTTCCCTTTCTCCCCATCTTTCCTTCTTGCGTCGCTCCTCGCTACGCTCTCGGGAGCTCTTCAACTCCCCGAGCCACTGTTTTTTTCTTTCTTTTTTTCTTTTAATGTTGACGCAGTTTTATTTTAATTTTTACGATATAATCCGTGCAAAATGCTTAAAACAAAATTGTTACTTCACAATACAGATGCGTATATCTTTTTCTTTATTTTTTCTACTGTAAAACATTGAAGTTACACAACCTCCACATTGACTCGCTGACTGGTGGAGCATTTTGGGGTCAACAACAGTAAGTGGTTCGAAAATATTTTATTGGACCACATTCGTATATACATGACTCACTTCAGACGCTCTGTATGTTTTATAAGAAACAGATAGTAAAACTCACAAAAATAAATGAATATGAAGGAGTTCGGCATATCGTACACTTCGTAATAGATTTTTAGCGGAATCAAGTTAACAAACATTTTCCTCAGGGAAAATGCTGAATGGTCCATTCGCTTTCACGCCGACTTGGGATCAGAAAGCAAAGTCCATAAATAAATAAGACATCGCTATCATTACCACTCAAAAGAGTATAATAAGAGAGCAAAGCACAGAGCGAAGAGTACGAATTTCCATCCGGCTATTATAAAACATACGAATCGGCATAGCCTGAAACACACTGCGGGCGGGCCAATACCAAACACTGAGAATTCTATTCGGAATCTGACAATATTCAACGTTCCTAGACATTCCTCGAAGTACATTTGATCAAAAAGAAAGTATGGCTAAAAAAAAGCGGTTAAAAAACTATAGACAGTGGATACAAAAGTGGATACATTTTCTTTCTAATATCTATAGCAACTATACACTATTTTCCATAGCAATTCTGTACAAAGTGGATAAATACTTTTGCAAAAGGGCCGTGATACGCATTTGCTAGAAATAAGGGAAACAAATTTTTTGAAAGCAAACTGCACCGCTCAATTAATACGCACTTTCTGTTTCTGATTTGCAACCTCCTTCGTTAATACACTATTAACAGTGAAACTTGTCTAGTTGCTTTACAGCAACTGAAGAGTGCAACCAAACTTTGTCCAAGTTCAGGTTAAAAAATCGAACATGCCAACACAAGCGTATTCTGCGAAACATAAAAAAAAAAACATTTGTGGCACTCTGAGCAATGCCAAAACTACCCAGACCTGAAATTGTGCGATAAAAGATAGCACACTCTCCTCAAACATGCGCCACGCTCTCTATTGCGGCAAGAAAGCGATTTTCTAGTTGCTGAATGAAATTAAAGGCAGCCTGGGATGGTATATTAGATTCCCGAAGACCTTTCCAGGCACGTGATATGCTTTAAGCACGAGTGAGTACTGGTGAAGCTTGGCCAAGCTGTCAGATTCTACCCTCAGCAGTTCATTACAGCCACACCTGTGGGTTGCCACTCCAAGGAAATGCTTGATCAAGTAGCCCCTAACGTAACAAGTGGACGAGTCATCAAATATGTTAAACTGGATGTCTGATGTCAGCTTAGAAATATCCTCGAGTGGCGGGAAGTTATCAATTGGACGACATCCCACATTGTCTGAAAGTGAACTTTCATAATGCAAAAATATTGGCAACTTCTTGAAAAGGTCAGCGTTGTCATCCTCTACGTTTCCATTGTTCGACAGTTTGAACAGTTCCTTTATTCCTATCTGTCTCAGTCCTGAGGTGAACTGACACACCTATGAGTTTTTATTGCAGCCTTGCATTTGTCATATAGCTCCAAAAATGTTCTGAAGTCGGTCTTGCTGCAGGCGTCGTTTAAGTAAGAACTTAACGTCATGGCTATTTGAAAGCTCCTCCCAGAGCACGAGGACACTCTTTATAGTAACGTGACACCCCATGATGTTTTTGACTGCATCCTACTTTCGAACTTCCATGTTGAAATCGATCCGAGTTGCAGGTGAAGGAGATCAAATACCTCAGATTCTCTTTTCAGAATTTCATGACGCAACTTCTGCCCGGTCTTCTTGAATTGTGAGCTATTTAGAAAGCTGTCCATTCTATCGCAGAAACAGGCTGTAACCATGGCTGCCTCAGGAAGCTCCTTGGCATAAACAATGAAAAGGATTGCAAGACAGACTGAGGCACTCATTACCTGTGCGGCACGTTTTACTTTCATGTTATTGAAAAGGTTTTGAAAAATGTGTCTCTCTGTAAGTTTCGGAGCCAATCGCAACCTCATCTCATGGGTAGAACGATAAAGTTTAACAATACGGGACCAGTCAATGACCTCATTTCCAATGCAAAATTTGTGTGCTTGGAAATAGTTCCTGGTTGTTTTGATGAGGTGCGAAACATCAAAGGTGAAGTAAACATATTAGTTACCAACTTCAGGAAACACGGCTTACCCACAGACACACCAAGTTGGTTGGCCAAGCTTACGTTTGAAGCCTCTTGATCACAGACCAAAGCCTTTACTGTGAAGCCAGTCTTAAGTTCTTGCAATGAGAGAAATTAGAAGACTGGGGATAACAGAAAACAGTGTTGAAGTGTGCACAACAGTGTATGCAAGTGGCTGAACTCACTTCCTGGAAATTCCAGAGAGCACAACACAACAACCAAGGATCTATCTGAAACACCGTTCAACACCGTCATCTGTAAATCCATGGAAAATGTCGTTCGCAGAGTCATAATTCAATTCCCTTTTCAAAGAAATTTCATCGAAAATCAAGGTACACACACGATTGCAGCCCAACAACCCGACGGAAACAACAGCGCGAGAAGCTCAAGCCGGCTCCACGAACTCAAGCCGAGCATGCGAGCAGGCAGGCAGTCATGCGTCACCTTGTTTGATGCAAAGCCGACCGAACACGCCGCAGCAGAAAGCACAAACGGACGGCACGCACGACACGGACGAACGACGCACAGACGAGCAGAGGCTGAGGCGACGGCGTGCATGAGAGCAGGCACACGGCAGGCCGTGGCAGGCGCCATTCCTCACGTGACTTTTGTGACGTATTAAGTTAAAACTATTTAGTCGTTCTAAGTACTTTAAATAATTCTAAAGCATAACAATTTCAAAAATGAATACTTCTCACGGAAAAAGTTCTAACTAATTTTAACCAAATCACGGAAAAGCGCCACGTAGCGGAGGGCATTAAACGCACTATCTGGAACGCGAATCGACTTCTGTGTCCTCTCTTTACGTTTACTATATTACTCTATGGGCGGGGCGCCGCGACGTGGCGTGTACGCTATTGACGTCAGTCTGTGTCCTATTGACGTCAGTCAATAGGACACAGTATCCTATTGACGTTAGTCTAGCTGTGTAACCCCGACCGTTGTTTCTATATCCCTCTGCGTCATGCCGCCCATCGACATTCTCACAATACGTTCCCGTGTATTTATGGGCCCCCGAGGAGGCATAAAAATGTTCGCGCGCCCGCTGGTCAAAGAAAACTGTGACCACCCGGCTACACAGGTTAGATGACGACAGCAACAACGCAGCTGATAATACATAACACCAAGCGAAAACCCTGTTCATACTCCGTTTTACTTTGTGTTGTACCGCAGCCGACGCTAGAGTTATCGTGTCACGTGGCCTTCCCGTTGGGTACAACTGCACGGGGTATAGCACGATGTCACGTGGCAGGGAGAAAGCACTGGATTAGTTTTGATGCCTCGTAGCATATTCTGCGGTATGTAGTTTAAAGCATCGTTGCATTCAGTTTGTCGCGTCACCGTATTTTTCATTTTTATTGGTGTTCCCAAAAAATAAAGGCAAGCATGAAATTAACAAAAAAAGTAAATTAAACTCGAGACGACGCGCAGTTTATGCCACGCTTGAGCAGTATCACGCAAGGAAGCGCTGTTCAGACCTTTGCTTAAAGGCGGTTAGCTATACCAGCAGATAATCAACAGAGGCTGTGTGCGGTCCGCGGAATACGCTAGCTGACGACGCCCGCAACAGAAAAAGTTTTGTGCGCACGCGCTTAATCTCTCCCGTGACGCCGCATTTTTCCGCGGCACAGCGCTGGCCGTCCCGACGGTCCACGCTCCCTTGATATTATTTAAAAATTGGGCCACTGTACCAAACCACTAATACTAACGCATTAAAAATATCTATGGTGCGACACCAAAATATTTTTTTTAGTCTTAAGAAATGAACCGTAACTCTTTTATAAACTATATTTTTGCAATAAACTAAATCTAATTCGTTCGCAGAAACCAGTGCGCACGTCCACCAGAATGGCAGGGAACATGTTATAATAGAAGTGATATCCTAAGAAAAAAACTAAACTCAGTTATAAATCGTACATATACTCCAAACCATATAGAAAAGATAAGCTACATTGGTAAGGATGTGACAGGCCAAGCGTTGGCAAATCTATTCAATGAGTACTTTGTTAGTCTAAGCAAAGAAAGTCCTGAGTTAGATGTTTCCAAGCTTATAAGTTCTCGAAACTGCGCGTCCATTTTTCTTAGCCTTGTTACAGACACAGATGTAGAAAACGTATTTAATGCATTAAAAAATAGTAAAAGTTGTGACTGTGATGGTTTGCAAATAAAGCCTGTTAAATACATAATTGACATTATATGCCCTTGCTTGACGCATATATTTAACCTTTGCCTTTTAAACGGCGTGTTTCCCAAGTGGATGCCATTGGCGAAAGTTATAGTTTTATCTAAGAAAGGTAATAAAAATGAATTAGGAAACTACCGACCCGTTTCAATTTTGTCAGTATTCTCAAGGGGCCTCGAGAAACTTTTGTTAACTCAAGTGACAGCGTTTGCAGATAATCATAGCTTGATCAGCACATCTCAATTTGGCTTCCGCAAACAAAGGTCAACTGAACTTGCTCTTCTTCAACAAAAGGAATATATTCTTAAAAATTTCGAAAATAAGAAACAAACCCTTGGCTTGTTCATTGACTTTACAAAGGCTTTTGACTATGTCTTGATCATGACTTGCTTATTAAGAAGTTAGACATGTATGGATTTCGTGGTCAATCAGCAGCGCTTATCAATTTATATTTGTCTTATTCTAAACAATATGTGCATATGAACGGTCATTCATCAGTAGTAAAATCAATTACATCAGGCGTTCCTCAGGGAAGCATCCTTGGACCGTTTTTATTCAACCTTTATGTAAATGACGTCATAAATATATCCCAAACAGGGAAGTTTATAATTTATGCTGACGACACCACTTTATTGTTTCCTGGTGATACGGCCACCGAATTCATAGATAACGCGAATGATGCACTGAGGCAACTAGAGAGATGGAGCAAAAGTAACGCTATGAAAGTGAACGTAAATAAAACTAAGGCAATTTTATTCCGCCCAAGAAATAAACAAGTAGATATAACCAATGCAATTTTTTGGAACTCCACTAAAATAGAATTAGTTTCAGCATTTAAAACCCTAGGTATATCTTTCTCGGAGACTATGTCATGGGATGATCATATTAATTTCATTATATCCAAATTATCCAGCGTTGCTGGCTTAATATACCGCAATAAGCATATCTTGCCACGTAGAATAAAACTGTTACTATATAATCCTTTATTTTATTCCCACATAAACTATGGTCATTTAATATGGGGTACAACCACACTTACCAATTTTCAAAAGGTATTCGTACTGCAAAAAAAAATATAGATATTAAGAAGTATTTGCAATGTTTCACTGGAATACCCGGCAGATTTGCTTTTCAATGAACTTGGTGTAATAAAAAAATTGCTTAAGATATAAAATTGAACAAAATAAGCACATACGACATCTTGAAGAGTTATCAAATCTAAAAAGAAGAGAATACAGTTATCAAACACGTATAATGTTACCCTGGCAAGTGCCTTTCTCTCGAACAGATTACGGTCGTCAAACCATAGCTCACACACTTCCAACAATTCTGAATCAGCTTTCTACAAATCACATAGAACTTGATAACCTATCAGTGGGCGGTCTGCGGGAAATGATGCTCTCTAGCCGGAACGACCATGACTGAAAGATGCTTTTGAAGGTTTTGTTGTTTTTGAATGTTTTTGTTGTATTTCTTATAGGAGAGTGGTTTTGTGCAATGTATATTTTTCTTGTTGGTGTATTTCATGTGTTTGCGTTCGAAAACACTGCGGCAGTGTCCTCTTATAGAGCTCGACTTTGTTCCTAATATACGTGCAAATGATTCTTCCGTGTAAAAATAATGTTGATTTTTTTTTCCCATCTTTTTTTTTTTCGCTGTTCTGCCGCTGCTGATGTGGTGGGGGCTTGGGACCAGTCAAGCTGTGCTAACAGCTTTTTTTCCAAGCCGCCCTCCAACCTGTACTTTGTTGGAAAATAAACTCCTATTATAACCTATTATTATACCTAAGTTTTAAAACGAGCGATGGAATTTGTTTTTCAGTATGTGCTCAACTAAGCGGAGCTAACGGCTGTGCCAGGTGCACAGTTCCTTGAGACTGGAGATGGTTCAAGGTTGCATTTTGCGACATCTACATATTAAATACACAATTTTACCACGTTGATTGGGATGAAGTTCAATTGAAATGAAGATAAAAAAACTTTGACTACACGGCGCTGCGAAGGGTTACGAGTAATCAGCACTAAGACGAGACAGACAACGCGACATAGAAACATCGGCGCGAATCAATAACTGGTCTTTTTTTTCCACAGGAGAGTGGAACAAAAAGCGAAAAAAAAAAGAAAGAAGACAAAAGAGAGAGAGAGAGAACTGAAAAAAAACCATATAAATATCTAACTGCTGTTTAGCGATTTCCGCCATCAAAAACGCTCAAACTTACGCCGTTGTCACTGAGGTACGTGCGCAAGGCCCGTGCGTTCCTGACGTCCTGAAAAACGCATTCACCACTTCGCCTGTGCTTTCAGCTAGTCAATATGATTGTTTTTTTGTTTTTTTTTGGGGGGGATTGCGCCGCACAACTGTATCTTGCACATTGCGCTGCCAGATTTCTCGGGACTTGCGACAGCTTGCAGATGTTTTTGTGCTCTCGTAGTCTAAACATCCTCCTGTCTGCCCTATATAGGCTTTTTCAAACGCTAGCGGTATTTTTTACGACTCCCTCAGCACAAAAAAAAAAAGAAGAAATAGAAACGTTTTTCTCTTTTTTTTTTTACTGCAACGCGTGTGTCAGTAAGCCTTCAATTTTCCTCACAAAAAAAGAAAAATATAGTTACCTAAAAGTGTGGAACGCAATAGCGTTAACGGGGTCCGTTCGCATCGCCTCCTCGTTGGCTACTCATGCTCTTCCTGCCAATGAGCAGGAAGTGCGGCGGACATGGCCTTGTCAGTAGCGTGTCCGGCTGGCAAGCGAAGGGTGGTGGGTTCGAATACCGCGTACAATTCTTCCCATTCTCTTCAAGGGAAATGAAGTACTTTATAACGCGGAATTATTTGAAACGTGCGGCGACCTTTAATTCGCATGTTCTTTAATAACTTTCATTTGACGTGCTACATCATGTCTCACGTGAGCGTTGTGGGTTGTTTGAAATTCTCTCACGAGATTATGTGGCTGTGACGTTATTACCCTATCGACCAATCAGTAGTTTTCCGCCACAGCGCCACGGACGCCGGCCTTTCTGCGACGCGGGCGCCTCAACGCTTACGCGTTAGAAGACCAACGTGTCGTGGGCCGCACGCACGCGCTTCGGTGACGACGGCGTAGTCTTTTTTCGTGTCAGTGCCACTAAATCCCAAGCTCCACCTGAAGCACTATTAAACATCGCCCCCGTCGTACGTTAGTCAAATTTGGGGGTTTACGTGCCAGACCAACGACGGGCATCTGGCACGCCCCAGCGGAGGACTGAGGATTAATTTCGACCACCTGCGGATCTTTTGACGTGCAACCGAAAGCTCGGTTAAACGGCGCCTCCTCCGCAATAAGCCTCCGTCAGATCGCGGGCACCTCGGTCGGGATTCGAACACGCCACAGGTCGTACGTTAGGATGCTTTAAGTTAACGCGAAGGTGCGACCAGATATGAGGCATTCTTTTGTAAAAATATGGATAAAAATACGCCTTCTCAAATAAAAGTAACGATATATTTAACTCCGCACACAAACTGGTATTGATTTGCGAATTTTCATGTCGAAGTAAAATAGCTTTAGTGTGGACTCTCTTTCGCTTGAGTTGCGGCTATATTTAAACACTTACAATCTTGTATAGCGCGCGCTCGTTTAAACGTGCATGCTTTTGTTTTATATATTATTAAATACACATAACTTATGTACGTTATTTTGTTGTCTTTCTCTTACGAACATTACGACAAAATAGTTTATATATAAGAAGCCTTAAATTTATCATGACACAAAACTTACACACTTCTTAGCATGAATTCTTCAAACATCATATACAAACCAAGTTTCACAACTCATAGAGTTCTATTCTCTGCAAGGCTATCTGTCTTACTGTTCGTACTATATGTTTGATGACCAGACATTTCTAACGAAACTCTGAAGTTACCAGCCATCCTTTTAGCCCGTCCTCCCCCCCCCCCCCTCCCCCCGCCCTTTTTCCGGGTGGCTTACCGCCGAATTCAGAAACCTCACTCAAACTACACTCAAACTGAAGGGCCCCTCCACTTCCTCGAGGAAGGCGCGAGGGCCGGCGCTGGCCAATCGCGAGGACGGATCCGCCGTCGCGATTGGCCAGCGCCGGCCGTCGCGCCTTCCTCGAGGAAGTGGAGGGGCCCATCAGTTTGAGTGTAGTTTGAGTGAGGTTTCTGAATTCGGCGGTTAGGCTTTCAACACTTCCTAGACAGGGGTAGATGGTTAAGGAATATTGGAAGTTTGTGTATACGTTGTTACCATCAATCTCCACTTGCATTCACAGAACGTAAGGCCTGGGAATCTTTAGATGCTCAAAGCCTTTTTTTACGTCAACCTCGACGCAAATCTTTTTTTTTTTCGGTTGTTTGCAAAGTGGTGTTACATCCGCATCTCGCCCGCAATGAAGTGGGAAGCACACTTATTCAAAGAACCGGACTTACCATGCAAGCAATATTAGTTAAACTCTCAAGTTCAAAAAGCTGCCTTTCAAAAAGACAAAAAAAAAAAAAAAGTCAAAGTGCACGCGAGCTAGTGTAGCGGATCTGTGCGCGCCCTTTTGTTTTCGTCTCTTCACTTCCTTCTTGCTTCCTGCCGGCCCAGAAAGAGAGAAAGAGTATATGACTTCTCTGTGTCAACACTGGGGAGAAAAGCGATATGTTTGGTAAAGCCGTAGTTAGAACACAGCGTCTCAGTGTGTCAACAGGATATCTATGCAAAAATGTTCCGAAAGCCGAACTTCAGGATTACAAAGCAAATACCTCTGACTTATATAACAATGTCAACAATTTACGAGCGGACATTTCATCTCCCGTGCGGGAGACATCATCAGTGCAGCCTAAAAACAACCCGACTAGCTATCAGCAACCAAACGCTTGCTTTTTCCTTGTTGTTATGTCATTGTTGACAATGTTTTATAAGTCGAAGGTGTTTGTTTTGCAACAGGATCTAGCTGACGTGTTGGGGTTCCAGTGGGTAGGGAAGACTTTGCGAACGCGTTGTTTTTAGCCACTAAGCCGCGCGTCCAGATGGCACCGTCTATTTGGAAAAACGTGGATTGAAAATGTGTCTAGTGCAGCGGGCGACATCTTCACATAGAAACGAGGCAAGATGCCCGATGAAACTTTTTGAGTTGCTCAACGTCACAAAGTGTGAGTTGCCGCCACAATGAGCGCTTTCCTAACAGTTGTGTCTCGTTTTTTACCCTAGGACAGCAATGTTAAAATAAAACCGCGAATGTAACGGATTACTTTTTGAAGTAAGGGTCACTTACTTTTATGGAAGTGTAATTGTAACTGTAATTAGTTACATTTAGCCATAGATAATTGTAAATGTAACTCCTTACTTTTTTTAGTAACGTATACAAGTCTTCCGCAAGCCAATCGCTTTACCTACGAATCTAATGCTTTGATATAAAATCACAATCCTGATGGCATGTGGATGCTCCCTATTTTGTTTTTGTGTGGCATCATTCTTGGGCACTGTGGACACGTCCCGAAGTAGGATACCGCAAATTCCTCCCTTCGCCCCCTCCCCTCCCCCCCCCCCCCCCCCCCCCCCCAGAAAAGAAAAAAGAAAAGAACAGTACAGAATTTTAAGAATTAGGCCGTAAGCTTGGCTCGCGGCACGTCCGTTTGGAGCATGCAGACATTCGAATGATACCTGAATATCCTCTTTGTTGGCACCTCATTCGCTTCAAATACATATTTTTTTTTAAAGTGGCAATTCTTTCTTTAGGTTGTAAACGTGACCAATGGTAAATCACTGGGACCGAATGAGCCTGGCGAGCTCTGCTACCGCTCGCCCACGGCATCTAGGGGCTATTACAAGTGTCATCGGGAAACTACCCAGTTCAGAGACAGCGAGGGATGGTGTCGGTCTGGTAAGTATTTCCCGATATCAACTCCAGGTCGGTTTCGCACCACTTCCACTGGAATTGTGTCTTACGTCGATTATTACTACGTACTGCTCACACCGTCACTTTTTCGTAGAAGTCGTTGAGAAGTTGAGGACGGCAAGGCAGCTCTTTCGAATACCCGGCCTCCAGCACGCTTTCGTTGCATTGCGTCGTCCTTTGGCTGAGTGTCCACGCTCGAGGCTCGCGAGACAGTGTTGTAGGTACAAGGCTGTACGTATAATTCTAAATTCTGACTATGATGTACATACGTCCCCCTTTTTCAAACGCCATAAGATATTCAATGTTTATCAACTGCACAGCCCCCATATAAACTCGCAATCTATATTTTTCTGGACTCGAGATTTTCGGAACCAACGTATCTTTGATTTTCCATGCGACCAGGCCATCACTATGACACGGCATGATATATACATACTTCCTAAAATTAGGACAACCATACACACACATACACTGGCGTATCAAATTCTGAACTATTTAAATACGTGTAGTGACATTCAAAAACTTATCACATCTAGTACTTCAATAAGCAAATTTAAGTGCATACTGAAAAAAAAACCTTGATAGCAATAGAACCATAAAGAGGAAATCAAATTGAAACTGAAGTGACTGTTTGGTATGGATTGTTCATCTGCGACTTGTTATGTTGTAAGAGCGTTTTTGATATTTTGTTTAGTTGTTAACGGTAACTATTCTTGTATTACTGCGGCATCGAGTCCTCGTCAGCCCATCTGGTCTTTTGCCTTGAAACTTAAAGAAAAGGTAGGAATGTAGAGCTACTAAAGAAGCTACGATTCAGAGTAACGACACTTACTTTTCTTAGTGGTTAAAATCATGGTGGCCGGTTATCTCAAGCTTTATTTGAAACCACAGGGAACGCTTTTCCGTTTTTCCCAAATGTTTAAACAGTTCGCGACATGGCGAAGCAATATTACGTGTTTTAAAAGTAAAAAGAAAAGCCAATCTGAAGGCGTCGGTAATCAGTACACTCTTAACCAGGGCAAAGATCATCTGCTCATTGGAAGGGGGCAGAAAAAAAGAGGAACAAACCGTCATTGCGTACCTTAAAAAAAAAAAAAAAAAAACGGTTACACGAGCAGCTTCATCCATCGTAATGACATGTGCAGCAACAGTCAAGTGCAAATTCCCGCCCAAACTCGCGCATCCGCGTTTCCCATCATAAACGAAACAAGCGAGGCACTCGGACGTGTCCTGGCTAAAGAAGGTATTCAAATGGCGGAAAAGTCTGTGTCTACCCTTGGACGACTCATGCCACGCCCAAAAGACCGCAGAGCTAAAGACAGAGCCTAAGGCGTTATATATGAAATTATTGCGGGGTTTGCACGGCCTCATACATCGGCGAAACATAGAACTTTATAGAAAGAATCTGTCGGCACAAAAACGACGTATGCAAGTTTGATCATGCACGTGGCGCGGTCGCTGAGCCCTGCGACGTCAAGGACCATCGTATTAACTTTATCGTCACAACAACACATGCATCATTGACGTTGAGACGAATCCCGAAAGAGATTGTTACTCAAATCCTGGCATATTCAGATAACAACACAGAACATCAATCGGTCTCTCGGAGCTTTACCATCCGCATATCTGAACGGGCTTTGTCACTTTATTGAAAAGGTACAGCCGTAGAAAAAGACCAGACACCCATTGTAGAAGAAAAAGAAAACGACAGTGCTCCCTAACGGCCGTAGCCGTAGTCGCCCCTGACGAAGAGGCCGAATTGGCTTCGAAACGTAGGGTCCCGATAGAAGGACTTGGTTGGTGTTTTTAATAATATTACATGAGCTTGCAAACACCGAATCTAATGCCGAGAATGTCGCACTTTTGAAGTGTTTTGCAGATGAATCTGCTTTGTACTACGCACCAAAGTGGCGGCGCCCTCAAAAATATCAATACACAGAGTTCCGATACTCTAAGCGTAGCGCATTGAGAGGCTCTGGTAGCAAGCTTGCGCTGAAACCGGGACAAGCGGAACTCCTCCCTGCCTTTCTCATTATGTCGGTGACTAGAGCTGATCTCTGCATTCTTCCAGGCGATTTTGCCTACTACAATACAGATGGCCGAGTTCACTTCGTGGAACGAATCAAAGAAATGATCAAGTGCATGGACCAACAAGTAGTGCCTACAGAACTCGAAGTGCTGCTCGCCAAACACGGCGGTATCGCCGAGGTGGCTGTGCTGGGTGTGCCACACCCGGTCTACGGAGAAGCACCGGCCGCCATCGTCGTGCCCAAGAAGGAGATCGAGAACGTTGGTGGAGCAATGGAAAGAGAAATCAAGGATATCATTGCAGGTATCTCAAATTCATTACCCAGTTCAGCGGTGTTCTACTTTAAATTACAGGGCATTTTCTCAATGAAAGATGCTCTTTGAATGCATATCATCCCGATTTTTTTCGTGATTTTAAGGTCCCCCTCGCGAAATGACTAGTGAAAGCACATGTATTTATCTGTCAGATGCGAGCGAGGTTTGTATTTTGACTAACTCCTTATAATATAAATGAGAGTTTGTGTCTTTTATAATTGTTCAACTAAGACAACTGCCACATATTCCTTTCGATGCACTGACCCAAATGGATGTCTCTGGGATCTTCGTTTTAATATCGCAAATTGATTCTCAAAGAACAGTGAAAGCGTACCCTTTTCTCTCTCACGATGCACCAATCACTTATTTCAGAGGAAAAGAGTTCTTCGACTAGGGGGTTTAAAAGCCTTGGTGGACATTATAATCACATCTTAACATGACACGCATCCTACGTCCTCAGCTTTTCTATGTCTATCAGCAACCCTTTTGTGACTTCGCATATTGAAGATCAGTACCTTCAAATATCGAACTGCCTACCGGAAGGAAAGAAAACTCCGAACAATTGTTTGTATTGGTAACGCTAGCTATGATTCTAATTTAATCTCTACCGAACATGAATGCACAGCTCGCTTAATGTCGCAAGACCTTTGTACAATGGTAAAACGCGGGCAAGCTGGTAGAAGTAGAACACAAACAGAGCGATCCTGATCCTTTCCGTAGAGGTAGTTGACGAGAAGAAAAATTTTGATGAGAATACATAGCTTGCACTGCCGTCACTTGATCTTGATCAAATAACATATCGGGGGAAAAGGCGCATGAGAGCGTAACTTTCGCTGCGTTAACGAGGCGCTTCTGGGGACCAGAAAGAAGAGCGGGCTAATGTCACATGCAAGCTACGTATACAGATGAAAATTTTCCGGGTGTGATATAAAATCTGAAGCGTCCCCCCCCCCCCCCCCCCTCCCCCATATTAAGATTTTCAGTAAAAATTGCACTTTAGGGGTTTCCAATTAGGTATGCTCGCCGCTTACTCTGGAAAATAGTTCACGGCCACTTTTAAGAGTGTTTGTACCTTTTCAGTCCGCATTTTTTTTCTCTAAAGAGCGCTCTCTACTCCCTCCGAAGGAACCTGTGCTGAGCACAAGCATCTCTACGGAGGCGTCTTCTTCCTGGAAGCTCTTCCGAAAACGGAGAACGGAAAGGTTCAGAGGAAAGCACTTTTCGATACTTGGGCTAAGTGTACCCGGCTGCCTCTATAACGAGCAAGTGAACAACTCCCTGCAGCCAATTTTCTTCAGCCAGCCTATATGAGAGCTTTGGAATTGGTCGCTTCAGTGTATCTTGACCTGGTATTGTGGGATCCGTCTATGACTTTTCTCAATAAATGTTAGACAGGTATGGGCAGAATGATTTCCGAAATGTATTGAATCAAATGCCTACAAAATGTATTTCCGCATCTTCATATACGTTTTCAAATACATTTTGTGCTTAACAACTTTCATGTTATACTTAAATTAACCCAGGAGCATTCCTATTAGTTTTCGAAGGCTGATTAGAAGCTAATTAGAGGCTTGGCTTCAGTGTTGCGGAATGAGTACGCCCATTCTATTTCAGCTTCATTCCTAAAATTTGGAGTTTCTGACAATTCCACTCCTTTCAGATCTTAGGAATGGAGACACTGGGCCCGTTCAAAGTCCAGGAAGGGCTGAACTTTGTCATTTCATTCATCTAACTCCTAAACGCAAAAAAGGGCTCTTAAGAGCTACATTGTGTTATCGGAAGAAGCAGTATCAACCTGACATTCTCAAGGTCAGAGACAAGTGAAAAACTGTGCAAAATATTTCGTCAGAGCACTCATTTTATTAAGTCGAAAAGTAGCTTAGCGGTGGTCGTACGAGTGCGCTTCGTGTCCCTTGGTGTCACTACAAAGACCTCGATCAAGCAATTCAGCGAAAAGAAAAAATGAAAGGTTTGCAACACACGCCAGAAATTAAACCAGCAATTTTCTCCGGAAACGGCCCGCGTACAAATACACAAATACAAAAACATCAAAAACATCCGTTTTTGGTGTTTTTGCGTAGCTTATGAGCTTCAGCTAGCTTGACGCATTATTCGGACTTTCCCGAATAAACAAAAATGTGTGGTTCACATTAAAGGATGAGTTTGCAACAGTAGTATACCATCATATTCGGAAAATTAGTGAGCATGAGAGTGCATTGACCAGTTCACTCTTTGCCAGTGGAAATACTAAAGAGTCTGAACATTGAAGCACGGGACGAGAATGTGGTTAACTCGCAGCGGCTCTGGGTCACTTTGGAGTTTTGACCCTGCGTTTCGAGTGTAGTAAAAGCTGCCTGCGAGGCTTTTCACTTGTGTGTCTGCCGCAATACATTGTAATCGTTACCGCCACGTTCATGATTCACTTTGTGCAATGCGGTGTGAAGCGGGTTTTGTTGGTTACAGTAATGGGGAGTATATCAAATAGTAGTATTTAGAATACGTCTCTAAAAAGCTTTTAGCTTCTTGTTTTCCTTTTTTTAACGTTAACATCTTAGACGAATATGTGTGGCTGGGTAGAACTAGAGTAATAAAAACGAAATACTCCAATCAGAGCTTTCAAAAAGTGCCTTGGTTGGAGTATTTCCTTAATTACTATATTTCAGTATTTGGAATTTCGTATTTAATTACATATTAGCGATTACACATGTTTGTGGATTGTATATGAAGCTAAAGTATTCAATATTTCAATAAATTCTATTTCAAATACCCGTTGCTCCTCGCAATTAGACGCGATTTTGTGCTATGGGAGTGTCGATAAATCTCATAAAAATTGCTGCGCTTTGCACGCAATAAACGTTGAAACAAAGGAAAGAAGAGGAGAACAATGAATTATTGGAGTGGGTAGAATTATGAACTCTTCCCTTGGGTGCGTTTATTTTTGAAAGAATTCGCATTAACGACTGTTTGAAAAATGCTTTGTTGCTTTTATTAAACCTTTGAAAGTAAACTCGCTCTGAAAACATTGTTTTTCACGTTGCACTTCCGTTTCATATGCGAAATGTCTTTTATTTTTAAAGCTGCAACTTTTATTTTAAGCTTTTTCTCCTTCGGACAAACTGACTCCCATATTTAATTCGGCACGGTATTTTTATGCAGAGAGAAATTAATGTCTAAACTGTCAAATTATGAAAGCAAGGTATATTTCTAAAACTATTTCTAGATTATGAAAGACCCACCTGCCTTGGTATTTGTATCTTGTATTTCATAACTTTTCCAAAAAGTGCAATTGCCTTATAACTAAATACATTTTCGTCTAAGTGCTTTGTATTTGTAATTTAATATGACTGTTTAATTATTTCACTCATCCCGAAATTCAGGGTGTACGAGGGCGCTCTGTTTTTTTCCGCCTTTGGTAGACCGACAATCATAGATGATTGCGCAGTGCGGAAGGGGTTTTTGTATGCCGGCAAAAGAGTTATTTGATATTCGGCTGAACGAATGCACAAGCTAACTTAAATTTTGACATTCAGATGTGTTTAGTTCTATGTGACCCTGTAACAAAAGTAACTAAAAGAGCGGACACGTACTATAGTATGAGCAATTTCATACGATCCTTTCATTCTCCCTCTACTGCATACGCATAACAGTTTCCCAAGTATAAAAATTCAACACTTACAACAAACTGTAGCAGCTGTAGAATGAAGTTTGTCTGAATAAGTGGTGACTTCATGCAACGTTGAAAAGTTCCAGATTCATATCTATTGAAACCGATCATCTGCGTGTCCTGCCAAACTATGCTGAAATCCACGCGCCCAATCGTCAGGTGGCAGGGACTGATTTTTTACCTTATTTTGCCACTAACCACGCTGATCAGTCCGGCAGCCACCTGCGGTGCCTTTTGTTCGACGCTCTGTGTCTATGAATTAAAGAATTGGTCTGGTATAGGCAGGGTTGCCGTTCATATCTGATGCTCACACTCTGATGATTCATCTGGAGTACAGCAGGCAGATCCATGATTTGAATATGATGTTCGCACTGGTGATGCATGATTGAAGCGCCGTAGTAAGCGGAGTGAAAACTCACATGTGATTATCGTACTGCGGCGCGTCGTTGAATCGATATTGCATGCAAAGGAGGGCTCATACCTGATGCCGAACCTACGGTGCTTGATTCGATTACTGTCAGGCAGAGTGATCATTGATCTTTGATGCTCACAATGTGACGCATGATTTAATTGCTACCGCAGGCAGAGGAAATATCCGCATCTGATGTTTGTACTATGGAGATTGACTAAATTGCTATGGTAGGCAAAGTGAGAATTTATAGTTTACTTTTCCGCCGTGATTCTTGACTAAAGTTCTGATTGGTTTGATGCTATGGCAGGCAGAGCGCGCATTCATAATTGGTGCCTGTACTATGACGCTTGATATTAAAGCATAAAATGCTTTTTAACGCCTCTCCCAGTCCCAAAATTGTGTCTGTCCGTCCGTCCGTGCATTTTCCGCTAAATTTAGCTGGGAAAGTGGCATCACGCGACGTCACCTGACCTATACACCTTGGAGAAATTGACGGCACGGGATCTATACGTCAATTCCTATTCCCCGCTGAATTGAGCGGGGAAACTCAGCTCGAATTTAAATTTAGAACTCATTACCTGGAAATATTTGATCACTATCGCCTTCTAAATTTCATGTTTTTCGATAACAGTGGTAGGTGTTAATGTTTATGTTGTTTGATGTAGTGTTACTCTTTTAAACTCTATGCTCGCAATTGTCTCATAGTCTCCAACCCTGCAATAACCCCAACAGGGCCGCAGTATGTTAAAAAAAAAAGGATTGCGTTTTGTATCTATAGTGGGAACTTGTCGTTTCGTGGCCCATACACCAATTCAGTTACCCGCTACATTTAGTGGGTAACTGAATAGATTCATGTCTTGTGACCTAGATATCAATTCAGTTTTCCCGCTAAACTTAGTGGGAGAATTCGATGTCATCTGACTCCAATTCTCTTACGAATTCGCTCACAATTATTTTTAATACATTTAATTAATTACAGGAGTTTGAAAGTAAAGGTGGTTGCCAATTTTTCAAATGTTTGACGACTGTATCCTTTTCGCCACAAAAGTGTAATGCTCCTTAGTTTTCTGCACAAGCTAAGCTAGTGCTGTTGAATTTGTATTGCTGCCCAATTGTTTTCATCGTGAACGCAAGAAAACACCTGTGCGCACTTCGTTGCCAACTGGGAAGCAGGGGTAAATTGTCGGTGGTTAGCAAATCGCCTGCATGCGGAGATCGACGAGGAGTGTGGACTAACCACACAAAACTTAAACGGGACTTGGTTGCCCCCCATTAGCAGACAAATATATGACTTTTTTTTCTTTTTTTATAATAAAATTCACAGATAAGCATTAACTATAGTCGGTGACATGATAAGAGTTCAGGGGAAACTCCTCCCTCTTCCCACTTTAGAAGATACAGCGCCGGAAAGGAGGCGACCTCCTCTCCAGCTTTCGCTCTGCACAAGCGGAAAGAGGGGGGGGGGGGGGGGGGTGAGTTTCCCCCGAACTCCTAACCTGTCACTGACTACGGTTGTGTGTGACGCCTGTGAAATGCGAGCCTTTTTTTTTTTTTTTTTTTTTGTTAGGACGTTTGCTGAAAGAAGGAATACAACAAAAACCGGATCATGCTTAAATTCGCAAGTGGTGTTTCAGACACACTCGAACGCTGAAGTGCGTTCTGCTTCGCACGTGTCCTTCTGCGCACCATAAAAATAATATAATAAATAAACAGCGATATATTACGTCGTTTCGGGCCACGCCGAATAACATTACCTCACAGCTGCAAACCGAGACCTATTTTTTAGCAAAAAATTACGTTTCTAAACGAAAAAAACGCAAACCCGATTTCCACCTGTGGCGTACCAGAGTATGGAACTCGTACACCAAATTCAACGGGGGAGGAAGAGGAAATAACATCGCTTCCAAAGGCTGAGGAATAGGCTGTATAGGGAACGTTCGCATCCTGGCTGTGTTGGCTCAAAAACTGTGCGGCTGATCGGGGACATGCAACAACCAGGTATGTGAAGATTAGCATACCCAAAGAGATGTGTATGAGACGCGGGCTTATAAACTCTACAGTCAGTGACAGGTTAAGAAAAGTTTTCTGGCTGGGGAGAAGGAAGCAAACGAAATGCTGGAGAGAGGAAGAGGTTTCCTCCTCTTTCCTCCAACATTCCGTCTGCTTCCTCCTCCCCTCTCCTCCATTCCCTTGAAAACTTTTTTTTTAACCTGTAACTGACTATAAATGCTATAATTCGGTGGCAATGGTTTTGAGAAATTAGGCTAATATGGGATAAAATTGTGGATACCTGATTCTCGCGTCTGGCCCTTTTCGATATTAGTCGCGGCATCTAGATTTGTGCAAGACCACGGGTTCAGTCACTATTCGCAGTGCTATATTATATTGATACAGTACCTCACAGTTTGTTCGGATCCTAGCAGGAACTTTAATACTCCAAAACGCACAAAAAAGATGTTGATAAAAACAGCTCTTTGTGCAAGCGTTTCTGCCATTGAGTGCCGTTCACGAATATATGCCTCCCTATAAACAGAGTGCGTGTCTTATATTTATTAAAATAGAAAGATGGAATAGTTAGTACATGATTCTGTAAACAATCATCGCCTAAAATACAGGAAGAAAGGACACAACAGCGCTTGTTGTGTCCTTCTTTTGTCCTCGTATTACGGCGCACATTGTTTAAAGGGATAGTGAACCGAAATGGCAAGCTCACAAAACAAGGCTGGACTGATAGGCGGGACGCTGCAATACCGAAAAACATCACTCATAGAGCGATATATTTAACGGATCGCCATAATTTCGGAAAAACGTGCGCGAATGAACACGGCCGACGAGACCGACGAGACAAATCACGTCACGATTCTCATTCCCTCTCCTCCTCGCTTCGTCCCATCGGTCTGGTGATTCGAGGCGAGGAGGGGAGAAGCGAGGCTGGTTCCCTTCATTCTCAAATTTTTCAGGAGGAGTATGACGTCATAGGCCCTCGCTTGATCGTGGCCTTCTTTTCCAAAAGTACGGCGATCCGTTTGAGATATCGATGTAGGAGGGTTGTTTTCGAGTTCTTATTTCTTATTTATACGTTCTAATCCCGCAACTTATCTGCTTCTTTGTAACTTTCTTAACAGTTACTAAGGTCACAGTCTTGTTATGAGTGTACAACTCAATATATTACAACATTGTTCACCAATAAGCTGCGCGAGTGTAGGCGCATCATGCCCACATGCTTCTCCACTTCTTAAATTGTTCACAGCGCATTCCAAATACCTTCACTTCTTGTTGTTGTTTTTTTGTATAAACAATATTTTTGTTTATAACTCTGAGTTGCACCTGGCGCCTAATCAACTCTGGGATAAGGAGCATTATTTTATTTTGAAACCAAAGTTCTAAATCAATTAATACGAAACCAAGTTGTTTTTTCATTATTTTTGTAGGTGTTTTGATCAGGTGCTTTCTAGCGATTTCGGTTTACCATTTTGTTCTTAGCTACGATTCATCTGAATTTTCAGCAACTGACAGACAGAGTTACCGCAGCAACCTTGCCTCGTATTCTAACCAACAACTCCTAGATAAGAAATCCGAAGTGCTGAATTTTTCTACGTCATTAAAGAGGGCCTCCGTAGGCCAAAGATTGGACATGACTACGCGGTTAGCGCTCGGCTAGGAGTCGTGTCCAATCAGTGAGAGCACGGCTCCAAGCCAAATGCTGATACGGTAGTTGTGTCCAATGTGTGGCCTAAGGTGGGCTTTAGTGACGCTGGAGAATTCGGCACTTAGGCTTTCTTATCTAAGAGGTGTTAATTCTGCGTAGTAACCAAAACAAAGAAAAAGACGCGTCGGCACGTCATTTGTGACCGACCAATCACGAACGGAAAAGAATAATGAAGCAGACAATTTGATTCGTAATTTCTTTGGACATATATTCCTTGCGCTCGCCGACATGTGCTATCAGCGACGTTCGCGATCGAAAGCGTCGCTCTGGTCGCAATTCACGACTGGTCAAACGCTCCCGTTGACGTATTTATCTGGATTAATTTTTTTTTCGCCGACGGAAATCGGCGCAGTGTTTGTGCCAACTACGATGATGTTGATTTAAGAATGCGATGACCTCAAACTTCCATTGTTATTTTTATGAACACCATCAAACTTATAGTTTGGAACTGATGATGAACAGTCGACGATTAAAACTTATGACGTCACGGCGAGAAAAAATCTAGTCGTCACGTCAAGAACAGAAACCGTAAGAGGGCGCCACCAAAACATCTCGGCGTTAATAGGCGAACGGCTGTCCCGGTCACTCTTTGCTGTCGCTTTCTCGTTTTATTTCAACGCAAAGGGTTGAAAGATCGGAACCATCCATGTGGTCAGCCCGCTGCCTCCGTGCTTTCAGCAGCACGACATTAAAAAATAAATAATGGCGGAGATGATTTCGTCGGGAAAAGCACACCGACGCATTCGCGTAGTTTGACGTCTCAATCTGTAAAACCGCTAAAGCGACATGTTGATAGACACTCTGGGAAACTCCGTTCACAGTATATGCCCACTCAGGCAGGAGAAACGTATTTAAACGTTAATGTGCAGAGTAGCCTTTTTTTTTTTCCTTACCAAATTTCGGTCAACGGTACGCACCTGCTTTTATTCGCTGTCATTTTTTTTAAACAACCGCTATAAATCATGTCCCTCTGATACTTTTAAAACTTTTGGGTTATATTCAGTCATTGTTTATTGCTTCTCAGATATGCCGTAAGTTATTAGAACAAGTAGACATTATGTTTTCGTGAACATGGAAATTGTTTCGAATGCAGGCTCACCGATAAAGACGCGAATTGAGGATGGCGTTGTGTATTCACCTTTCCCGTCTTGTGATATCCCGAAGTGTTCTTTCTACGCAATCGCAAGTGACCAACTGAAGACTTCTCCAGAAAAAATTATGTTGGTAAGTAACAACGCAGTTCGTAACTTCTTTATTGAACAGTGAGCAATAACAAATGTTCATATCACCGTAAGCGACGCCCCTGTCTTCCCTCTCTCTCCGAGTCTCTCTGCTCTCTCTTCCTTGCTTCCCTCTTAAGCCAGAATATAGGAATTTGTCTCACTCGAGACCTAGCTTAGTGCCGTATAATCATCGTTGCTGTTACGCCATGAAACTTTTAATGATCAGCAGAAACAAACTCTCTAAAAAAATCTGGCCACTCTTGTACTTTGAAATAGACCAATCGAGACATGATGCTTTTTTTTTTAGCAACTTTGACGAACTAAATGAGAAATATCAGTAGAGTTGAAACGTGCTGGACACTTATTTTTTATTTTTTTATCAATATAAGTTGATGGCCTAGTTGGTTCTACATCTCAAAAACAGTTAGTGCGAAGGACAAGGACAAGTAGAAGAGGGAAGGGGGGCTCGTTGGCCGAGTGTGCTAGCACACACCAGCTCGGAACACGTGCAGCGAAAGCTTGCGCTGCAGAACCCAGGGCATGCCCAGGGATTCTGGGTTTAATCTGCACACCTGCCCGTTTTGATCTGGATTAGCATCGTACCGGCGTGCGGTCGTATATCACTACTATGTCATACACGTTAAAGACCCCAGGTGAGCGGTTGTACTGCACTGGCTAAATGTCTCATCTACAACTGGGAGACAAATTGCCCGTTGAGACAAACTAAGCTTTAGGCTGTATAAACATTCGTACACTTCAATTTTATAGAAGGTAGGACATCTAGAAGTGCTTGTCCTCTCCAGTCTTCTACTTGTCCTTTATATGTTGGTTCTCAGCCTTGATCGTCGATTGAACAACATATGCCGCAGTAGTGTCACCTTACTGCATGGGGAACCAGGTTAAACAACACTGGGTTGATGTCACGGCAAACAATGAACATGCCAGTCAAAAACGAAAACATGTAGGGCTTAGAAGCTTGCAGCAGCAAGCCCACTGCTGCTAAGAATGTCTCAATCTCTTGATGGTGGTGGTGGCATTTTTCTCGGTAGGCACATGGTCTGTTTCCTCACGGCTAGCTCATATAGTGTCTGTCCGCCGGGCACGGATTTCGTTCGTTTACAAGTACCATTCTTGTGAACCAGTGGAAGGAAGGGTTGGTTACGGTCAAGTAGCACGGAAACGAAGGAAGCGTTGGACGTTTTGTAATTTACAACTTAACATTTTGAGGGCCTACAAAACGCGGAGTCTACTTTTAAAGATATTTACTGGGTGTCAAGCTAGGCCAAGGTATTACACACATAATTACTACAGAAATATGAACATACCATAGAATAAAAGTGTTTTTTATTCCTTCCCCTGCAGGTGGACGATTCACGAGCTTTGACACGCGCCGAATGCCTGATTCAGATGCAGCGCTACGCCGCGGGGTTCCAAGCTCACGGCATCCAACCCGGCGATCACGTTTGTTTACACTTGGACAATAGCATCGATAACTACGTCGCCATGTACGGATGTATTTTCGCCGGAGCAGTGGTCGTCTTGGCAAAGGCCACTCTGACGGAAAGTAAGATTTATAAAACGACATCTCTTAGTTTTGAACATCAGACGTTCCCAACTCCTGACTCATCTGCGGTACATGCGGAAAGCCGAACACCGTCAGGAGTTTTCGCAGACGCCCAAGGTTTGATGGCGTTTCACGCTAAATATAGCATAAGCCCTGAGACGCTCAGCATGACGACTGATTTCTCATTGTTGGAGCAGAGCTTTCATTTGTTATGTTATACATTTTTTAAGTACCGCCATTTGAAGTTTGCAGTTTTTTTTTTTTTTTGTTTATCACGGGGCTCGGTAGGGGGATAGAGACAAGAGAGGCATTTCTGCCTGACTGGGCCTCTACTCCCCACAGTTCATAACAGGACAACTTGCATTAGTTGCCATATATACGTGAAGAAAGTAAACAAAATACATATATCTACATAGCAGCAAACATGCACACCTTTTACACAATATCATAAAAATTATTTTAAGAATATAAACAAGGTTTAATCTGTCCTCAGTTGAATATAATATTACAAGAAATAAGAAAACAGTTCACTAAACGTTTTTCCGACCGTAAAGGTACCTATCTCATAGGTGCGCTTCTGGTCGTTTAAATTAAAAGAACACTGAAATGAAAATTTAAATATACTTCCACCTTCAGAAATAAGTTAAACATGATCAACGAAGTCTGCAAGTGACAATCGCACGCTGGTATCTTAAAAGGATGTCTATATTTTCCGTTTCAAACTGCAGATTCCAGAGAGCGCTTGAAGTGCAGCGATCCCTTACAAAATGATTGAGTTGTTTCAATTGAGTTTCTAATATATTTCTATAGAGTCGATTGAAACTCAATATAAACTCAATCTAATGAGCATCACCACAAGAAACTCAATATCGATTCTATTAAATTTACTCATTAGGAATGGAATTGAGTTTGGCCATAAAAAACTCAAGACCGAGTATATTTAATTTACTTATTAGGAGTGCAAATGAGTTTGGTCGTTGAGAACTGAATACCTTTTCTTTTGAATTCACGCATTAAGAATGAAATTGAGTTTTTTTTTATTAAGGCAATATATATCATTTTGAGTTTAATAATTAGGTATGCAATCAAGGTTGCTCATTATGAACTCAATATATAGGATTGAATTTACTAATTAAGAATACAATTGATTTTGCTCATTTATAACTCAAGATTCATTATTTTAATTTACTTATTAAGACTAAGATTTAGTTTGCTCATTATGAGCAAATTAAATTCTATTTTTTTTAATTCACTGATTACATATGCAAACGAGTTTTATCATCAAGAACTCAATATCGATTATTTTGAATTTATATATTACATTTGCAAATGACTTTCATTATTAAGAGCTCAATATTGGTTATTATAAGTTCACTCATCAGAAATATTAATTGAGTTTTGTCACTCATTCCTTTTAGCTTAGTCACTGGGCATGCACTTGGGTTTTATTACTTGACAGGCATTTCTTTGCCTCCTCATTATAGATTCAAACGACTTTTAGTGATTGAGTTGCTGGCATCAGCTGGTTTGCGCCCTTTGCTGTTAATGAACCCAGCAAGTGCAACCAGGAGTAGACTAATATCTCTCAGAATAAACATATGTGCTTAAATTTATTTCTACAACAAAGAAAATAGAAATATTTTGACACCTTCGAAAGCATATAGCTTGCATTATAATAACTCTAACGTCCATGACAAGGTGAGAACAACAGGGAGGAGCTTCACTTGCCTCCCCTCAAGCTTGAATCTCCCCCTCGAAAATGCTGCCACGTCTCGTGCACGTCAAGCGCGTGCGCGCTGTGAAAACACGGTGGAAGGCATGGAGCGCGTGCTGAAGACCGGGTGCTTGAAGGGGACGCTATGCCGTTTTCACTCTGTCGGCGACTATTGGTGACGTGAGCGATCGAAAGCGTCGCTGTAATCGATCTTCCACGATAGGCCGAATGTTAACTATGACGTCAGCAAAGGATTTCCCATCAGCGGAAATAAGAGGAATGGAAGAACTTCAATTTTGACGGGGTTTGCAGTGTTGGTTTGAGGGTGCTATGATTTTAAGCTTCCACCCTGCTCTTTACAAACAGCTTCAAACTCGTTGTTCACAAGGCAATGACGTCACGAAGGGTAACCATAGGAGGGCGCTAACAAAACATCTGGCCACCAATAGTGACATCATTCAGCCTATTTTACTTACTTCGTAAAGGAAAAAAAAATATTTAAAGCAGAGCAACTACCGTGCATTGTCATGTCCTAAGTGGTGCGATGCAGAGAAACGATAACAGTCCGGCTAGTAATCGTTTTTGTGGATTTAGCGACTGACCTAACGATTATTGTTTGTACCAATGTTTTTTTTATTATTATTATTATTTTATAATCATTCATCAGACTCCCGAGGAGGGGATATCATACTGGGAACCTTAAGAAATGCTGAGGTGGTCACCGGCTAAATTTATACCTTTCAGATGTAGGGTATATAAGGCGGCGGACTAGTCAAAGGAATTGTGATGCGTGTGTTGTTTTCGTTCGTTCTTTCCATTCCAGTTCTCCGTTTCTTTCATGTTCCGTACTTTAAATAATTATAAGCTAAAAATTCCCCACACGTTGCAGGTGTTTTTATCGCAGTTGCGGAAATGTTTCTTGAAAAAGAGCTGCAAAAATGTTATTGAAACTCAATCGCAAAACGTTTGAAACTCAACATAAAAACTTATATTAAGCATTGTTGCCACAAAATCAATTGAAATGCAATTGCTAACAATTTAATTAAAACTCGGTGGCCAATATCTTGTGACGGTTGAATAGGAACCCAAAAGAAACAACCTATTGAGCTTGAATTGAGACTCTACGCGGTGTATTTAGTGAATCCTTTACACTTTAAATTCGAATTCGTTTCACTTTTTTTAATGAGTCGGAGAGCGCGATGCGTCTCGGGAGATCCGGCGCCGGCCAGCGCATTCGTGACGTAAGGTTTTCCTTGACGGGCGAAGCTACAGGGATGCTGGCGCGGTTGTGAGCTTCGCCACTTGGTAGTGCCAAACCGTTACAACCTGGCCGTTCACGATTCCCGCGCCCCGCAGGAGTTGAAAAGGCGCTAGAACGAAGGAAAACCCGTTTCGGGACAAGTTAGGACAGTGCTCGCGCGACGTAGCTTGCCGCCCTACTTGCGCGGAGCGGCGCTGCTTCTAAGTGTATAGTATGACGGAACGACATTCGGTTTATTCGTTTTAATTAATATGCAAGTCTCTTTTAGAGAAAAACATTGATGCCCGTGTTGTGGCCAGAACGTGGTTGACATTTAGACTGTAAAATTGACGCTATGCTTTCGTCGCAGTACCCCTTTAAGGCGGGGGCACCATCAGGGTGACGTTGCCTGTCCGTGTGAGCCAGAGTAACTCTATATGCTCCGCAGTTACGCCAGTCCCGAAAGCATTCCGAGCGATGCTCCACCCCCGAAAGATAACCCATCCCTACTTTTGGTACGATTTGCGTTTTCTTTTTTCTTTCAAAAACGCAATGAGTTAGCCTACTTTTAGTAACTGCTGGGCCCTAGCCAAAGGATACCTCAGCAGAAGTGCTGTTACTTAGCCAAGACGGAAGGTAAGTGAACATTGCTGACAGGGAAGAACAGTCGTTTTTGGTTCATTGCCGGATTCTGCGTGGACTATCGTCGCCTAAACGCCGTAACGAAAAAGGACGTCTACCCGCTGCCACGCATATATGACACTCTGGACCGGCTGCGCCATGCCCGACACTTTTCGTCTTTGGACCTGAAGAGTGGGTTCTGCCAGATCGAGGCCGACGAATGGGATCGTGAGAAGACTGCCTTCGTCACGCCGGACGGACTGTACGAATTTAAAGTGATGCCGTTCGGACTGTGCACAGCACGGGCGACGTTCCAGCGCGTAATGGACACCGTTCTTTCCGGCTTGAAATGGCAAAGCTGCCTCGTCTATCTCGACGACGTCGTGGTATTCGCGAGCGAATTCGACGAGCACCTGAGACGTTTGCGAGCCGTGCTACAGGCTATCCAGAATGCTGGACTGACACTAATGCCGTCAAAAAGTCAGTTTGCTTACGGCGAGCTCAAATTCCTGGGCCATGTCGTGAGTGCTCAAGGTGTAAGCCCTGATCCTGCAAAGACATCTGCTGTTGCCGCATTTCCGAAGTCATCAGACAAGAAAGCCGTAAGAAGATTTTTTGGACTTTGCGTCTGCTACAGACGTTTCGTTCGCGATTTCGCCAAGATTTCTCCACCGCTCACGAATCTGACGAAGGACGACGTGAGCTTCCAGTGGGGGGGAGGAGCAAGAACAAGCGTTCAACGAACTGAAAGAAAGACTCCAGTCGCACCCTATCCTCCCACGCTTTGATCCATCAGCGGAAACGGAAGTGCACACGGACGCCAGCAACGCCGGGCTCGGCGCGGTACTCGTCCAAAGACAAGACGGAGCAGAGAGGGTGATCGCTTACGCAAGCCGGGCACTGTCCAAGGCAGAGAAAAATTACTGAACGACCGACAAGGAATGTCTCGCTGTCGTCTGGACATTAACCAAGTTCCGCCCGTACCCGTATGGGATCCCGTTCCGCGTTGTCACGAACCACCACGCTTTCTGTTGGCTCGCCAACCTCAAGGACCCATCAGGACGCCTCGCGCGCTGGAGACTTCGACTGCGAGAATTCGACGTAACCATTGTCCATAAGTCTGGCCGCAAGCACAACGACGCCGACTGTTTGTCTAGGGCCCTAGTCGAATCTCCTCCCGAAAGCACTGACGACGACGATGACGCCCGTTTTCTCGGCGCAGTTACAGATACCGACATGGGAGCACTTCAACGAAACGACCCGGAACTTCGCGTCGTGGTCGACCATCTTGAAGGTCAAGGAAGTTCAGTTCCGCGAGTCTTGGCCCGAGACTTGTCAAGCTTTGTTCTGCGGCGAGGCGTGTTCTTCAAAAAGAACTTCGGAACGCGCAACCCTGCCTGGCTGCTGGTTGTTCCGGCCAGCGTGCGAGAAGAAATCTTTCAAGCATGCCATGATGATCCGACGGCTGGACACCTTGGCGACAGCAGGACACTCGCCCGGATTCGTGACAAGTACATCTGGCCGAGATTCCCGAAAACAGTCCATCTGTACACATGGTCTAGCCATGAGTGCCAACGACGTAAGAGGCCTCCGACGAAGCCAGCAGGACTCCTGCAGCCGATACCTGCCCCGACTACGCCCTTCCAGCAGGTCGGAATGGATTTACTTGGGCCATACCCAACATCGACTGAAGGAAAAACAAATAAAGAAAAAAAATCGGTGGATTATCGTCGCGACCGATTATCTTACACGGTACGTCGAGATAAAAGCCCTGCCATCGGGAACAGCGGTGGAAGTCGCTAAGTTTTTTGTCGAGTCAATCCCCCTTCATCACGGCGCACCTGAAGTGCTGATCACAGATCGAGGATCATCCTTCATGGCACAGCTGACTCAAGAGGTTCTCGGCTCAGTCACACCAGCCATCGAGGAACCACCGCTTATCATCCGCAGACCAACGGGCTAACGGAGCGGCTCAACAAGACGATCGCCGACATGATCTCTATGTACGTCGACGTAGAACACAAGACGTGGGACGAAGTGCTGCCGTACGTCACGTTTGCGTACAACAGAGCTGTTTAAGAAACTACGGGAATGACACCGTTCCAACTGCTACACGGCCGGACGGTTACCACAATGCTCGACGCCATGCTCCCTCACGTGCCGGCCGACGATGGCAACGACGACACTCAACTGATTTCCCAACGCGCCGAAGAAGCTCGCCAACTGGCAAGAATCAAGATTCATGACCAACAGCGAGTCGACGCACGCCGCTATAACCTTCGTCGCCGGGACGTCCACGGAGACCGGGTATGGGCGTGGACACCGATACAACGCCGCGGTCTCAGCGGGAAGCTTCTCAAACGCTATTTTGGACCCTACAAAGTCATCCGACGCCTCGGCGATCTGAACTACGAAGCTCTAGCCGACGGAACGCGCCCATGTGCACGACGCCAGCCACGGCCCGAGTTGGTGCACGGCGTCCGGCTTAAGCCGTATTACGAACGATAGAACTTTGGACTCTCGTCAAGGAGTGAACTGTGGCCTGGGGCTCGCGACTCTGCTATCCTTTTGTTGTGTATTTTTGTCTTCGTTTTGTGCTGCATCGGGACGATACACTTTCTTAAAGCGGGGAATAATGCCGCAAGTGCAGCTGACTAAGTAGGCAGCACGCTCGTGGCCTAACGGTTATCGCGCGTGCCTTCCACGCAGAAAGCCAGGGATCGATTCCTGGCCGCGGGTACGGATTTTTATTGACTCTAATGTAATGTTCTGGTAAATTAGAGAACCGTGTTGGGGCTGATTCGAGGTTAGAATGTTCTGCACGCCGAACCTTCTACGCCGATTGTTCCAGAAGCCCACGCGTATACAAGGGGGCTCCGCGTGGCCAGCCGGAGTCAGTTTTGCCCAAGCGTTCGAATCTGCTGTTACGCCGACTTCGACGCCCTCGGCGCTCTGCCGTTATCTTCTGTTTCCTTTCTATTTTCGGGCACAAGTTCGCACCATTAAACGTTTCAGTTCTTTCAGTTATTTTCTTTGTTCACTTGTCATTCGTGGCAATAAGACGACTGGAACAGAGGCCAGATTCACGAAGAGCTTCTTAGTTTACCACAACTTAGCTGAGAAGTTCGTAAGTTATGAACATCGTAAGAAGAGGAGAAATCGGTATTCACGAACGCGTTCTTAAAGGGACACTGACAGGGTATTTATGCTCGCCGAGGTTTTTAGTTGTACGTGACATATGAGAGGTCAACTACCCATAACAGAATTTGCGGCTCGAAATTCGGTTTCTTTCCGCCCGAAAACCGCCGATCAAGAACTGGCCGGTTCGAGTCTCGCTCACTCTCTTTTCCGCGGTCACGGGCCGTTTTCTAAGGTATCGATGCGACCACCAAATTTAATCGAAGTTTTAATAATTTAATCGTGGGTCACTGAAGGCACACATTCAATATTAAAAGTAGAAAAAAAAATATGAAACCCATTTTTTGTGGCTTCTAATAAGCTGCAAATACGTTGATTGAAAAAAAAAAGTTCCACTGACAACCGGAAGCATTCTGTGCGTTCGTCGTTTCGCGTATCGTGGGACGCGTGGGGACGGCGTGGGACCTCTATTTTAGAACTGTCGTTCGCGGTACCGGCGAATTCTGTCTACCTTTAAAAGAGAAATTTGGGACTGATCAAAAGAATTGGTATTCATCCCGTGCGACTCGCCCGACCACCAAGCCGATTTGCACGAAGACGTCGCCGAGCCGTCGCTCTCTTCTCGTGGCTGAAGACATCGCTCGCGCAAACGTCAAGCACGACGTGTCCACTTCGAGTTGAATGTGCACGCGTACGATTTCTTTACTTGGTGCGAATGTCGCCAATGCGTGGTGCTTCCCGACTTCGACCCGGGAGTGCTTTTGCTAGAGGAAAATCGGCATCAAACTTTCCAACTTGCAGTTTACTGGCTGAATTATTACTAAGGAAAGAGGTCCACTAGTAAGGAGTTGCCTTAGTAGCTCAGTAGGAAAGACGTCCGCTTCACGCGCGGTAGGACCGGGTTCGATCTCCCGTGTAACCTTTTTTTTTTTTTCAATAATTTTCCGATGTTTACGTATCTTTTTTTTTTACAATTATCACTGAAGAAACAAACAAAAAAAATAACAAACAAATGTTATGGACGACACTTCGCTGAATTAAATGGTATGGGATTTCCTTTTTGAAACCTGCGAACTCAATCGCTTTCCACAAAATGCAAGGAGCATATAAATCAGGTAGCGTCCGCTTTCCGAGGTGCCCGTATATGTTCAATAGGAATTGCAGCCAGCCATTGGTCCCGATCCCGTTGATCTTTCGGAAACTCTGTCGCACAATGCCCCTTTTTTTTAGGACGCAGGACATGTGAGCCAGCTCTTCACGCAACATCTTGGGTGTATTCTTTTCGGAGCCGATCATGGAAATCACCACGGGCACTCACTACTCATCTCCAACTCCTCAATGTACAAAACAACTCATCTTGGAGTACAGAACAACGAGCGGAACAAACATAACTGCAAAAGAATCGCACGGCGAACAGTTCCCGTACGCCGCATGCAACATCTTCTAGGAGGTGTTGCCGCATGTCGTGTCGTCTGCTACCGGAGAGGAGAAAAAAAAAAAAAAACGCACGGTCGGGTGTAGCCACGTGACTTCCGCCACTCGCTCTCTTCTCTCCACTTCTCCGACCTCCTGTCGGGTTTCGGTTTCGGTTTCGAGCAGTTGCGTCTTTTGGCTTTATTAAAAAAATATACTCTGTTGCAAAATATTAAGTGGGTAGTCCTCCGACACCATAATAAAGCGCCTGGCAAAAAATAAAAAAAAAATTTTGGGGGGTGTCAGTGTCCCTTTAAGTGAAAGGAGGAAAGCGACGTTCTCGTACGAAAAAACTAGAACTTACCGGTGCTGTTGGTATGGTGACGGCGTCTTCGGCAGCACGAACAACCAATCGGAGAGCTCAGCATGGTTCGAAGCAGTTCGGAGCACGTGGACTTTTAACTAACACAGGCGGCCTTTCGGCCACCGCTTGTCAGGGGTTCGTGTCCGCGCAGTGATATGTCGACGCTAACACAATTTAAACGCGCCCGAATGCCGAAGCCGGGATGCGTAACCACCTCCGTTGACTGCTACAAACTCCATCGCTACGAAGTCAACAGAACTGTCGTCGTTATGGAAATACTGCCCGTGCCAGTCGTTTGCAAAGTGACGTAGATGGAAACAAATCGCCGCGGCGTTTTTCGCGGCCTCGAAAATGCAGGAGCGATCCGACGTTAAAAAAAAAAATATACGTTTGAACTACGAGAGTGTCAGCAAGAGCCACGTAAATACCTGCTCACACTCGGAGCGGACGCGCGCGTTTGATCGAAGTGCTGGATTTGCGCTGTTAGACCGCGAATTGGTAAGCGCTTCGGGACCGATATTTTACGATTGCAACTCGATACTGACGTGACACTCGGCAAAGAAAGGTTGGACCGGCATGGCGTAGCTCCCACGAACTGTTATAGTTCGACAGTGACGTGCAGTAGTGTCAGAATAAAAACGGCATACTAATAACAAAGTGAACATACCGTGTTGCGAAGGCAATTGATACGGCGTTCATTTGAGCTCTATATCACACAAAACAAGGAGATAAAATCGATGAGAGTCCCTTTTCGACGACAGCGTTCGTCACCGCTGCCTCGGAAAACATGGAGATGACAAGGGGAGGAGATTGAGCACCTAATCTAAAATTGAGGTCAGCGATCAAACTATAATACGGGAAGGGTCCACAAGGGTCGCACGGGTATATGCCATTCAGCACGCCAGCCGGTCGTGGGCAGACGGTCTTGGCCAAGGACCGTCGGAGCAACGCTGCGCAGAGTTGGTGTGCCTGCTAAGCCTATATTCTTCCGAGCTCGCTTGGTCGGTGGAGTCGTGGCCGTTGGCGCTTTTCCCGGTTGTTCGTGGATCCAGCGTTCTTGTTCGTCGTGGTCCGTTTCAAGAACTTTTTACTTTTTTCTTGCTGCTTAAAGTCTGGACGCGCGAGAAGTGCACGTAGAAAAATAAACGCCCGTTGGTCGTCGCGACCAAGTAACTGAGCGACGCTGTCGACCAAGCGGATTTGATCGTAAAAAGTGCGTAAGACAGCTTCGAAGCTGCCGTAAAATTTTGTCGTAACCTGCTCAAAACTTACGATAATTTCGTTTCGTGAATACGAATTTATTCTTACGTTTTGTCTTACGCACATTTTTGGCGTAAGATCGTTTCGTGAATCTGGCCTCTGCTTTTCTGCGCTTGCTGACAAACAGGCATCACAAGCAACACACTCGTATGAAGTACAGACATGTAGCAGAACCAAGCTGATACCGGGGCGTCCCGAACGATAGTCTACGATGATGTATGCGCAGCCCTATGTAGCGGGGAAGCCAGAAAGGGATGACTATGACTACAAGTAGCATGGCGGCGGTACAACTTCCGAAATGCGCGCGCCGGCGCAGTTTGTTTAGTTGCAACGGTCTAAGACGCGACCAACAGCGCAGTCAAGGCTACGGCGTTGGCGTAGCCAACATTAGGGAGTTTTAGTAGACCGTATTTCCCGCTCCGCTAGCCCTCCGCTACGAAAAAACCGCCACTGCGCCTGCGCGCCGATGGCCTTGGCTGTAGAGTTCCGAATAGCGGAGGGGCTTAGCGGAGCGGGAAACACGGTCTACTAAAACTCGCTATTGAGTTAGACGTCATCACCGTTTCCCTCTTTTGCTTTGTTTTCTGTTCTCCGGGCAAGCGAAACGGGTGACGTCAGCAACGTTTCCTCTTGACGCGCCTGCGGTCGAGCGTCTTGGGAGCCGTCCGGTCGCCCCGCCGTGGTCCCGCCTTTACCGCCATCTCCCGCGTCACAACCGCCGTCGTCGTCTCACCGTTTATGATCATTGTCTCTCGGAGTCTTTTTTACAATACTGACACTACATACGCAGACTTATACCGCAATCGTGCAAACGTCGTCGAATGTCGTAGACACCAAAACGTGGTGAGGAGTGCGGTGCAGACGACACTTTCGCCTCGCACACGCCCGCCCCAATCCCGCCGGTCGTTGCGATGAGGATCACGCGACATCTCGTACCACATGATAGCCATGTGCTTATCGGCCCGAGGCCAATCTTGCCGGACGGAGCCGAAGTTTCGGTTTCGATTTCTGCTTGTGTTTAAGATTAGATTTAAAATATTTGTCCCATTTTACTCGAAACAACGACGTAGTGTCTTTTACTAGCGCTTTTTAATGCGAAATAGCTCATTATAGCGAAATTGTCGGAAGCAAGCCCTTCTAGGGTAAGCCATACAGATTTGGCTAGTGGTCGTCCTATGGTACCTGACATCCGTTTTAAATCTCTTGTCATCTTCGGTGTGCGGTGTTGAGTTCGTACGGCTTAAATACAAAATGAAGTGCTTCATTCTTCTAATCTAACTGTGACCATTGTGTTTGCTTGTTCAAAGGAGAACTCCATTACCAAGTGAAAGACGCCGACGTTGTGCACATATTGACCGACCAAAAGTTTGTCCAAAAAGTTAGCAATGTGCATGCGGTGGCTCCGTTCAAGGTGGGTACAGCTAATCCTGCCATTGTATAAAAGCAAATAATGTTAATATTGTGTATGAATATCTTTTACGTGATCTTATTGAGAGGCACATTACTACTGCGTGACTTCTAAGAAGGAACAATATTAGGACTTTTATACGTAATAGAATTCCTAGGAATTGATTGCGCATTTCAGGGCCTCTTCGTGATGGGGGTTGCCGAGGGGTTCGTGTCTGCCTCCAAGTTTTCCCACTGGAAGGAGTCAGAATTCCAAGAGATCCTTGTACCGGACCCGGAGCGCACCCTCATGGCGCTGGCCTACACGTCGGGCACCACAGGGCTCCCAAAGGCCGTAGAAATCACGCACTTCAACTACGTTGCTTCCTTCCACACTTACGGGTATGTACTGAGCACATATGTAATTATTTTGGCTAGTGAGCCTTTTGTTATAATGACTTTAAGGATTGTAAAGCTTTTTAACTTTATAATCTTCTAACTTGTGCGGCGTGAGGGTTCGTCTGCTCCTTGCGGAGAGAGTGCGGTGACGTCAGGGTGCGGAGCTCTCGTTAAAAGAATAGTGGGTAGACGCAGAGGCTAGCGCCCTTCGTCTCTACCCATTCTCTCCCTCCTATGAAAGCCAGAGAGGTCGTCGAATGCTCCTCGCGCAGAGGGAGCGGTGGCGTCAGGGTCAGTCTTTGCGACACCGAACACCGGCGTTGTCTACTAGTTTTAGGAATTGCTTTTAAACGTTTTCTACCGCTTTCGTAAATCCACCGGTTCTATACGAATGAGGATTTAAGGACGGTCCAAACCAACCCGGAAAACGGCGAAAACGGCTCCCGGAAACTCCGGGGGAGGGAGGGAGGGAGGGAGGGAGGGAGGAAGGAAGGAAGGAAGGAAGGAAGGAAGGAAGGAAGGAAGGAAGGAAGGAAGAAAGGAAGGAAGGAAGGAAGGAAGGAAGGAAGGAAGGAAGGGGGAGGGGGGGGTGCAGAGGAGGTACGTCAACGGCCGCGTGAAGGTGACGTTTTGGGGGTCCGCTTTGGGGGGTGAAAATATTAATATATTGAACTTTTCCCGGACCCGGAAAGTGCCGGACAGACCCGGAGAGCGCCGGACAGGAGCCCTTCGGCCAAGCAGGTGAAGGCGGTTCACCCTGCATGGGGGTGGGGGGGGGGGGGGGGGGGGGGGGGGGGGGGAGGGGGGGGTGCGCTATTCGCTTTTGGTTGACCCAATAAAAAGGACAAAGGGAGGCTAAGAAGCAGTTGCTTTTGTTGCATTTTCCTCCTTGAAGCCACTCAGTAATCTCACAAAGGGTGCGTTTTCTCCCTTTCCCACCCGTCATGTGCGTTTTTCCCTTTCCCTCTTAACCTTTCCGCCTCTGGCGTCTCGGTGGGAGAGTAATCGTGGAGAATATATTTGCGATTTGACGGTTTCATATGGTGATTAAAAACGACTTGCGATTCCTGTGAGGCCGAAGGGGCGGACAGGCACTCACGAGACACTGACCGATAATCCAAAGCACTTTTGGCATCCACGTTTGGACGAACAGACCTAGAGCGGCTTCAGGGCGGTCGATGTGAATGCGGGCTCTTAATGAGGTCGTTGCCACAGTTTTATGACGAGAACAGTTTACACACCGTCATTACGCCGCTCGAGCTTACCGAGACATCGAGATGCTTGCGACGGAGACCAGAGGGTAGAGCACTGCACGGGCTCGGGCCGGCCCGAAAGCCCGGGCCCGGCCCGGCCCGCGGGCCGGGCTCGGGCCGGGTAGCACGTATTTTTTAGGGCCCGGGCCGGGCTCGGGCTTGAAAAAAAATATTTTCGGGCCGCGTCGGCCTGTGCCGGCCCGGGCCGTGCCTGGTCAGTCGTGTGCCGTAAAGTTTAAATTGTTAACAATAATAGAGGAGTATCTACACGGCAAGAAAGACTACTCGTGCTCAGGAGTGTCTGAGAATTGTGACTTTTCGAGAGCGCGCGAGAAAGAATTCCCGAAACTGTCCATTCTATTCAAGCACATCCTGTGCATCCCTGCTGCAAGTGCTAGCAGCGAAGGGAACTTTAGCGCGCCGGGCTACATAGTGCAAGCAAGACGGACCTGCCTGAAGGAAGAGTCCATGAACAATTTATTGTTTCTCCACAAAAATATGTAGGAAGGAAATTTCTCTTAAACGAATTGAATAGAACAACGAAAAGTACAATATCTCTTCAATAAATTCATAAATAAAAAATTCCCCACTTGTGTCTCAAGGATTGTCGATATGCCATGAGTTCAAAGACTGTCGCAAATGATGTGCATATTTCACCCATACTCTCGACAATACATATTCTAAGTCGACATATCTATGGTATAAAAAACTCGGTCCCAGTTTTCCGGCTCGGGCCGGGCTCGGGCTCATATTTGAAAATGTTATCAGGCTCGGGCCGGGCCCGGGCCGTGTCTCTACCGGGCCGCGTCGGGCCGGGCCTAGAAATAAAATATTCTGTCGGGCTCGGGCCGGGCCCGGGCCGTGTCTCTACCGGGCCGGGTCGGGCCGGGCCTAGAAATTCCGGCCCGTGCAGTGCTCTACCAGAGGGGGTCTCCGTCGCCAACCAGAAGTTAGAGGTGGGGTAAGGACGATTTTTTGGAGGAGGAGGGAAAAGAATGCATTCCCTTGCGGCGCTCCCTCTCCTCTATTCCACTCGCTGACTGTATTACACTAAAAAAAGATAATTTGCGTTTGTACATAGAGGTGTGTGACACCCGGATGAACACAGATGTTCGCCACTGGGCTCGACATGCCTGAAGTGTCAACGAGCCAAGATTCATCGGCGCATAACGACTTCGATCTCATCTTTTAATCCTCCAGAGGCAAGATTCGGACACTTCCACATCGACCATCGTCGGTCCTCTTCCTCCGTCAGGAGGACATCGATACTTATTAACCTGCATTGATCGATTTACACGTTGGCCTGAAGTCTGCCCCATCGAAGACGTAACTGCGGAGACGGTCGCGAAAGCGTTCTTCTCCACCTGGATAAGTCGCTTTGGTGTGCTGACAAAAATTACAACGGACAGAGGCCGACAGTTCCAGTGCCGATTATTCGCGAAACTTTCACAACTGCTCGGCGTTAACCATATCTCGACGACAGCATACCATCCTGCTTCCAATGGCCTCGTCGAAAGATTCCACCGGCAACTGAAAACGGCACTAAAAGCTTCAGATAATACGGCGTGGACAGAAACCCTTCCTATGATCCTTCTAGGACTCCGCACAACACTAAAGGAGGACACCAACTGCAGCGTCGCAGAGCTGGTTTACGGATCTTCACTCCGACTACCAGGCGATTTTTTTGTGGCATCACCAGACACCGAGTTACCGGATCCCCTTGACTACGTTGCACGGCTTAAAACCGTGATACGATCTCTTCAACCGGTACCCTTTCGCAAGCCACACCAAGCCACATCGCAAGTGTTCGTGAGCCCCTATCTGGAAACGGCAACCCACGTAATTGTGCGCAACGACGCAGTGCGACGACCACTACAACCTACATACACAGGACCCTTCAAGGTAATTGCGCGAGCACCCAAATATTACAAACTTGACAACAATAGAAAAGAAGGTACCGTATCCCTCGATCGACTGAAACCTGCTCACATGGCCAATACCTCTGAAGCAGAATCAGATAACTTGACATGTTCGCATACTGTCACATGAACTGAGATAGACAACTCAAGTATAACACGTCCAAAAACCAGTGCAGCTACAGCACCGGCTCGAAAATCACCTGTCAACAGGGTCCACCTTGACGCTAACCCGCCTCCGCAGCGTCGTTCCACGCAACGGCTAAACTGTCCCGTGGCTAGGGGGGAGCTCCTGTGGCAGTATTCAGTATTCAGTATTCAGTTGCACCAAAACCCTTTCGCATCAGGGCGGTCGCTCCGAAAGGAACGTCGCAGGCGCGTTAAAAAGAAAAAAATGTTGTTGATATGACGTTAAGAAAGAAAAATAACAGAAAAAGAGAAACCACCAAAAATTTGTGTCCACCACTTGGCCCGTAACTCCAGACGGTCTGACTTGGCTTGGCTCCCATGTGACCCGTTCGTCCGCTACACGGCGACACTACAGCGCCACAGCGGCAACACTGGTCACAGACTCTCACAAGTCGCAACAGCCGCCGCGGTCTCCGTGGAGTCACGACATCGGACAACTGATGCGCAGACCTCAATGAAAGTTTTTGAGGTGGGCGGGCTCTGTGTCGTCCTGGCTCGCTGGGGCCCGGAGGGCTCTGGCTTCGGACTCCTCAGCAGCGCGGCAACACTTTTCCCACCTTGCTAGGTGACGCTTCGTCGCTTCCACCAGCTCTGCCTCGCGTTGTTGAAGCAGCGGCTGTGGTGGTCCTGTGTTCTGCCGCTGTTCGTGTTCTGGGTGTTTCACCAGGCCCAGGACTTCGTCGATGGCCCTTCCTGCCGTTTCGCTTGGTTGTAGACGCGGGCACTGGCCGAAGATGTGATTGATGTCCTCGTCCCCGAGGCCACATAGTCTGCACGTCGCGTCATCCCCGAAGAGCTCTTGTCTTCTTTTCCGCGTGAGCAGTGCGCCGGTCCGGGCCTGGAAAAGAAGGGCGCTCGCTCTGTCTCCCGGATAGTGGTGGTAGGGAGCTGGTGCACTCTTGTGTTCCCGATATCGGGCGAGCGACCGCTTCTTCTTCATTGCCTCTTGCCACAGACATGTTCCCCTCGCAGTGATCTCCGTTCGTGTTGTCCTTGTCCACTGTTTCTCGCCAGTGGCCGCATGTCGCTCTGTGCCTGCACTAAATTTGCTGTCTATGGCCGTTATTCTCCTAATCCACCCTGTTCTAATTCCCCGGTACCTGGACAAATGTCCAACAGACGACAGCACTCAACACCCAACGCCGGCCGGCACCCGCGCACCTTGGCGCGAAGAAAAAGAGGATCCGAGAGAAGCACGCGCAACCAGCTCCCGGGTGAAACACAGCTTGTCGTTCCAAGTAAGACTATGGTTCAGACAACCAAACTAGCCGCGGATAAAAGACAGTTATTGTAGCTCAGTCGTCAATTTCCTTGCGTACGCAAGGAAATTGCGGGTCGTGAGTGCGCATGCGCAGAACGCAATAAAATGGCTAGCGTATTGCGTAAGCACGCAACGCTGGGGATTTTGCATTGCTGGCTAGCGGGCCTTGCGGGACGCTCTCGAGAGATCTCGGACCCAACGAGAGCACCAGTTTCAAGATGGCGGTGGCCTCGACTGGCGCAGCAAGGGCGACGTGGTGTTTTCGAAGTTCTGTGTTACGTGAAATTGCGTAGTGTTCAGCTCGGTGATTCTTTCTGGGACCTACCGCGGTCGAAGCAGATCGCCGTGCAGCTGAAGAAGTGCACAGTGAAAATGTTCGCCGCTCGGAATGTGCGTCGACGCTGCGATCGCCGAAGTTCTCGCTATGCACTGGACATCAGGGTCATGAATTTCATTCCGCGATAGCATTGATAAAAGGTGCCGTTTCCACGGGACGAGTGAAGGAGGCTCCGTGATCGAATTTGGCTACGCACTCGTACTCGTAGCCTCTGTACCTTGCAGAAAAGCGCGCTTGACGAGGCAGCTGTGGCTTGGTTTAAGGCCACGGTCACACAGAATGTGGCAGTTTAGCTACTTTTTGGCAGGTCATTTCTCATCTCCTTTTAAATACTGTTTTGTGGGATTGGTACGTGTCATTCGAAAGGCAATGCAATCCTCTTTCATTTGATATTATGTATGTGTTGGTTTTTACTGTTCATCCGCATTTGTAGCGTTGCGAATATGATGGCGCGGACCCTCACTTGCTCCGCTAGTTCATGTTTTATGAACGATTCATTCAAGATAACACGGTTCCAATATAGCAGTTTTGTTAAGATGATCTCGGAGCAGAATGTAACGATGCACTTTCTTGGTATTTGCACTACTTTGTTTTTTTCATCCCTCCAAATATTGCCCTAAAACGGACATTTTTCAGCACAAATATGTTTTTAGTGACACGCGCTAGGGCAATGAAATTAGCTACAGATGTAGTGCTTATAATTGGTAATATACAGAAAGAAAATTTAATGTTGTGTAAACTTTTTTTGTTTAGATATTGTATATCAAACATAGCACATTTTTGTGCTTCGAGTCATGGTACTTCAAATGCCGCTGAGGAAATAATTAAACTATGATAAAATCTTTTATAACATTTAGAGCTACAATGTTTGCCCAAGAGGTGGACGATGGCTTTTTTCATTTTCAAAGTCATAACGCTCCAGGAGCGTTTCAAACATCCCTGTTTTGACGCATTACGGATTACCTGGTGTTGCGTTTTTTTTTTTTCTTACTTCACTTTTGTAACCCCCAATCCTGCTTGGGCCGCAATTGGCCTGCAGTATTCCTAAATAAATAAAATAAATAAATAAAAATAAATATCTTTTTTAGACATGAAACAGATTTATTGGCATCTAATAATATTTATTGTTTGGAATAGATATACATAGCGATGTATTAAATTTTCACAATGATCTTGCTTTGGTTTCTTAATAGGTGTAAAGTTTAGCTAATTTTAAAAACTATTAAAAACTGTTTGGGTGTTTTGTTACGCTATCTGGCGGATGGCAGACAAACTGGTGATTTCTAATGTTCACAAAAATTTCCGAGGGCGGCGTTGGCGTCTGTATCATCATCAATCTTTGTATTTTTTTTACCCTCACATTTAAAAAAAATATATTGGAAGATTTACTATCGATAACTCAATGGTTTAGGTACTGGGTCAGGCTAATAAATCTAGGGCAAATAATTACACAAGCGTAGCGTGATATAATGTTTTCATTATTCGATATGATTGAAATCAATAAACAATGAAGACGAAGAGGAAAGTAATACACCCGAGTTCACTTTATGCATAGAGTCACTAAATGAGCTTTAAATTATCGGCACTCCGTTCCCCAAGATTGTTTTGGACGCCGCCCTTTTGGGTCTTGCTCATAGCAAACGCAACTGCCGATCATCATGATCCAAAAGTACGACTTCCTCAGCATTAGATGCGGTGCTAGGAAGCTGCTGCAATATTGCAATGCTCTGTCGCGGGTTGTTTAAACATTTGTGAGGGACGGAAAAGCGTTTCCTGTGATTTTAGATAAAGCTTCATATAACTGGCAACCATAATTTTAAGCCACAATATAGCCAAGTGTCGTTACTCTGAACCGTAGCTAATTTAGTGGCATAAGCGGGAACAATGAAGAAGAGGCAGGTGTCAAAAGGTAGCGGCTTGTGGAATCCACGGGGCTTACGTCATAGCCCCTCCAGGTATTACAAGCCTCTTGAACAAGAGCATGAATAGTGTCATTAAATAAGCTACGCTTCCGAGTAGCGACACTTGGCCTTATTGCGGCTTTAAATCATGGTTGCCAGTTATTTGAAGCTTTATCTGAAATCACAAGAAACGCTTTTCCGTCCTCCACTTTAAACAGTTTGCGACAAAGCAAAGCAACATTACATGAGCTTTCTAACACCAAATCTAATGCTGAGGATGTCGCACTTTTGAATCATGATGATCGGCAGTTGCGCCTGCTCTGCACAAGCACCAAAATGGCGGCGTTCACAACACTGTCGGGGAAGAGAGTGCCGATACTCTAAGCGCAGCTCATTTATTGGCTCTAGTTCCCGCGAAACTCCTTTTCCCTGACTGACACTGAAAGTAAATATGAATAATACACCATTATTATAGCTTATTTAGTTATAACCAAATACACATAATGAGAGGAGGAAGCGGGCGGGTAGGAGAAACGCGGCTTTTATGTGCGACCGTTCTAACCGTCTCAAAAGAGAGAACGCACGAGCTTGCGCTGGTTTAAAAAAAAAAAAAAAAAAGGCATCCAAAGAAAAGAGGCGGCACGCTGTGTTCTTTGTTATTATGCTTCTAATTGGAAATTGTTGTGTGTATGTTTATACAGCCGGAAGTTAGTCTGCCTTAGTGGGCGTCTGGTGTCTCAGCTGTATATGAGCAATTTAGCCAGTGCGGTACAACCGGAAACCTGGGGTCTTTAACGTGCACCACGCAGTAGTGATACACGACCGCACGCCGGTACGATGCTCTTCCAGATCGAAACGGGCAGGGGCGGGGTGAGTTCTGCAGCGCTAGCTTTCGCTCCAAGTGCTCCGAGCTGGGGTGCTATTCTGGTCACAAACGGTCACGTTCGTGTTTCTCAAAAACTCCTCCCCCCTACGAACCGCGCGCTCCTATTGGCCACAGCCCGCGTGATAATTCCACGCGGTTCCCATGGGAACGTTCGCGAAACACGAAAGCAACTGTTTGCCGTAACTGTCACTCTTCGAGCTCGGACCGTGACGACAAAGTGACGTATGACCACGTCCGACCTACGTAGCACATAGCGGAAGTCGCGTAGCTAGATTAACTGCGGTATTACCAACGAGGTAGAGGGGCTTAGAGTGATAAACCGGAAGTTCGGAAGTGGCACCCCCCCGGTTGCCGCCATATTTTACGCAAATGTGACCACTCGTCACATGACCTCCCAAGAGCCTTGACGTCACAGGTAAGATGGCAGCGCCCAAAGCTGGCGGATGCGAGTTTGTCCGGTGCGCGGTAGCCGTGATCTGCAGCTGCTTTCCGACGACTTCGGGCTTCTTCGTGCTCGCTGACGCAGGTATAATGTGAAAATATGAAGGAATGATACTTTATACCGTTTTTGCGCAAGATCGCTCTGGATCATCTGGATATTAACGCCTGTGAGACAGCATCAGCTCTGCATCGCCGTACAGGTGCTCGGATTCCGGGATGTGTCCGAGGATCGATAGAACTTTGAGTGCTTTTAACATGAAATTTTCGCATTCTCTTAGCTTTGTTTGAACGTTGAAATATCTGATAATCTACGCGAAATGTATACGTCGCGTTAGGGCCTAAGGGAAGATGTTTCAGCCCTCCGTCACCGAACAACCATAGCAACTTTTAGCGACGAAGCTCCTGCGATTTTAACCTTTTGTGCTAATCAACAATTCTACATTCGATCGCTTTTCTTCCTTTTTTTTTTGTGTGTGTGTGAGTGCGAAGTGCACCCTTATTTCCAGCTACGAGGATGGCGTTTTATTGAGTATGGGGAAGAATAAATCGTTGCAGGCACCTGCTTCAAAGCTATTCGACTTGCTATAAGAACAACTGTTTTGGTGCATGCATTGATTAACTGCGCATTTTTTCTGTTTTGTAGGATTTATTGCAGCTATACTCTTTTCCATCAAGAGTGCATTGTATTAGTCGGTCAATTATTTAATTGTTCTAATTACCTGGATAAGATGATTCATATTTTTGTTCATCCCTTGCCTGGAGAGCAGTCTTGTTGAAAAATGTTGACTACCATTCCTTTCGGTCTCTTCAATAGACTCTTTTTAAAAGTGTGGGCTGTCTTTACTTCGCATCACCATAACTTGGAAAAGGCCAACCGCCACAGCCCCCTCGAGCCAATCAGAGAGACGGAGCGAAGGTGTGTGACAAATCTGTGCAGACGAGCACTCTGGTGATATGTTGTCATGTGCCTCTGTCCAATGTGTGTATTGACTCACCGAGACTGTAGCCTTTGCCGTCTGCCAAATTCTGATAAAACAAATTACAGTAGCTACTACTGTAATTACCCCAGGCTTTCATACTTTGGGCATTTGTTCGACAAGAATCTTATGTCCGCCATCCCTGTGAATTCGGCTCAGTACCTATTGGACTCGAATGCTGCATTAGCGTTCGACCTGAACTGGGGCCCATTCGTTTGCTTTACGCCGAAAAAAATGGTGACAGTTGTGTTGCTTGATAAGGTTCTGCAAAGGGTCTATTGTGTCATACATATAGGAAGTGTCATGCTATATAACAATGCATCAACACACACTATTAAACGATATGCTCAGAGTTGTGTTTGTTTTTCCAATTAGCAAGTTACAGCAGTGTGCTTTAATGCTATTATCATATGTGTAGTTTTATGTATCCTCTCTGCAATGCCTACGAAGGCCCCTGGAAGGAATAAATTAATAAATAACATTTTCACATCACTGCAGTTGGTTTTCGGATGCACCGCATGTTCAGGAAAGGTTGAACGAGTGCAGCCCCTTGCAAGAAGTCTGCCAGTCTGGTATGACCCCTTAATTAATATTGAAGGGTCAGAGATGCGAGTGTCCTCGTAAGGTCCAGAGCGTGCAGTGGACACAATTCTCGGTGTGCAGACTCTCAAGGCATGAAGGCAAGCGGAAATATGTTTATCTGGTTAGTGTATCAAAAATGTTTATTTCCACTTGATTACATAATTATTGATTCTTAGTAAATGGTTCCATAACGAGTTCTTTCTGCGACAGTCTCGTGTCAGGCGTTCAGTCGTAGTACCTGTGGACATTGTTGTCGGATGACGCTCCTGGCACGTCGGTGTTCAGTTTGGTCGAGTGGCAACTTTGACCGACTGATGCTGTCTTGTAATCATACGTCATGTGCGGCCACTGACGTCTGATGCAGTGAAACTGCAGGGCTGGCTTCTAATCCGAAAATTTTCCTGGTAGTTTTCGGCATCAATGTAGCAAGCTCGGGCATGTATTGCTTATGTGGCTGTGCCTTTTGCTGTACCGTTGACTTGATAGCTGGCAACAATTTTTGTTTGCTATCCAAGTCTGGTGATGCTTGCAGTTCACTTTTGAGAGCAACCAACCATTCTATTCCTTCAAGTCACTCAGGGGCATTTTCCCTCAAAGTTGGAAATTGTGTGCTTCATTGCATGGACACAGATGAATGGTGTCGGCAAATTATTAGGTATTGTCCTTGGACGACAACTAACACCAAATCAACTGTCACTGCATCGCCGCTCACCTGCTTTGTCGTGCTTACCTCTTGTTGAGGTGATGAACATGAGGAGCTACGGGGTAATCAGGGATTCAGAATCTTCGATTCAGCACCTTCGGCATCAGGGACAAAGGTCGCCGAAGGTAATCCTTAATCTCCCGTGGTCGCTCCTCGAGACGTAATCGAGGGTCATTTGGCACGAACCCTCGCAGACCAATTCATTGGTACGCGCTGCTTTGGTAGACATGGTCGGCTTCATGCAGTGGTAGCAAAGTGGTTTTCGGTCGCACATTCGCATCACCTACGTTTTCCTCGGTGTACTTTGTTGAGCACAGACCTACACACGATGTCGGGAATGCTTCGGCGTTAGAGTGTCTCATTGAATTGGCATTGAATACTAAGGGGCAGCCGGTGGCGGTCGTCGTGCCATTGTGGCGTAAGTTGCCCTCGGTTTGTCAGATGCCGCTTCGCTCGCAGAAGTCTCGGTTGAAATACCTGTCAAACTTGTTCCGAAACAATCTCGGCAATCAAAATAAAAGCCGGGCAACTGATGGCAGGAAGTAGCTTCCTGATCTCCTCCCAGACAACGTCAAGGATGATGTCGTGGATGTCTGGGAGGCTGGCGTCGAAGTAGTAGCTGGACAACTCGAGTGTCGAGACACCGGGAAGTTGTTCATAGTGGCAGGCTCGGGCATGCAGTGCACATTCCATGTTGGAAGCCTCGGTGATATGAACACTTCGAATGTTGTTGGGGGGTTGCGGACAAGGCTGCCGAAGGTGTTGTCCTTCACGTGAGGGGCATGGGATTCTTAGGTTCTTGTCTTCTGTAGCATCAAGGTCGGCGTGGGCGCTCGATCAAGCGCAAAACATCCTCCACGAGTGCGGTGGCGCTCTCGTTGGGGCAGTGTCCTGGACAGAATCAAGAATGCGGCTCTCTCTCGTTGATGTTGGCTGACGAATGCGCGCTTCAGCTCGATCTTGCAAACTTCCCATGACGTTAAGGAGGATCTATGGTTCTAAAACCAGCGCCGGCAGTTTCTTCCACGAGAAGTAAGGTTCTGCAGGAGCTGGTTGTCTGTCCACCCAATGTGGCGGGCGACACTGTCATATTGTTCAATCCAGTCCTTGACGTCTTCATACAGCTTGCGTGAAAAAGCGTCGGAGTGTGATTTGCGACGGGCATGCAAACAATGGTGGGAGGGGACACGGTTTGCTGCTACAGGTTTGTCATTGTTGGCTTAGTAAGCTTCGGATTTTCAGACAGGAGACCGTATTCCGGTGGTTTTTCCTGGTAGCAGCAACTGGCTCGGATTTCAGGTGCTTCGTGGTGTATTTCCGAGGTTACTCCTTGTGGTACTCGGTCGTCTTGCGGTTGTTCTGCCAGGCTCGGGTCAGGACTTTGCTTACGGCTCGACGGGGGTATAAGACGCAAAATAGTCCGCCAGCCGTGTCCCATTATCGGGTAACTCGGCTGAAGAGCCGCCGGGTTCACACAGAGTGAAGGGCTATGGGTAAAGTGCCCAGCACCTCCACCAGAACACACGATTACAGCTGAGCATGACCTGCAGTGTCCCAGAATAGTGAATATTGATAGAAGATAGGACTGGAACAAGGATCCGTGACAGTATAACAAAACTCGCAGAAGAGAATCTATCCTGACCACTGAAGAAGCTGCATTGCTTTAGTGGCATTCTGTCCGAATAAATCCTCTCCTTCGGGGTTTGGCGACTGCCGTGGATGAACTGAACTGAAATGGATGTGGGACCACTTTTCTGGTAATGAGCCACTGCAGACTGTTGCCACAAAGCGGCGTGAGCTGGGTACGTAACACGCTCGATGAAATGTCCGGACAGATTGCAATTCGCGTAACGAGCTGTGAATGAAACGTTTGTGTGGACGAAACGTGCGACAGACCAGCGGGACCAATACCAACTGTAACACCTGTGCTCCGTGAAAGTGCACGTCTACGCCGGAACAATTTTTGGAAGCAGCACAGCATCACCTAAAGCATGGCACAGGAACTACCAGCTTAAAGGCAGCTCTTCGGTGCGCCGCACACCTGTGCTCCGTGAAAGTGCACTTCTACGCCGGAACAATTTGTAAGCAGCACAGCATCATTCAGCACGGCACGGGAACTACCAGCTTCAAGGCAGCCTTCCGGTGCGCCGCACAACCGAAGTGAGCCCTCGGTCATTTGATCGAAGCTGCACCGCGATTGCACACCGCCAAGCACGACTCACGCAATTTCCGTCGCTAAACTGTGTATCCAAATATATTGCACACGCTTCACTGCAAACCTCGAAGATTCCGATGGTCAACGAGAGCACAGAAACGTCGCCTTAAATTTTATCCTAGCGGTATCCGATTCAATCCGAGGTCCGAGCAACGTAGGTCAGATTGTCTCTTCCGTGGCAATATCCCGGTCGGTCACCAGCGAAATGCACACCGTTCCTCCGTATTTTCACGTTATACCTACGTCAAACACCACGCTGAACTCCGAACTTGCTTTCGACCGGCCTCATATGACGGCTTCCGCGTCTGAAATCAACTCGCCGAGACGAACGACAACCAACAAAGCATCCCACAAGCTCCGGCCCAGCTGGGGCCAGCCGCTGCATGGGCGCTGCCATCTTTCCTGTGACGTCAAGTATTTGGTTTGGTCATGTGACGTGTGGTCAAATTTGCGTACAATGGCAGCCGCCTTATGGGGGTCACTTTCGAGTGCAGACCGGAACCCCGGTTTATCGCTCTAAGCCCCTCTACCTCGTTGGGTATTACTCGACACACCCTACTCTCTGTTTCACTATGAGTGCGAGCTAGTGCGGGTGTAGGAGCTACAAGAACGAGCTCCGGGCTTTCAACGTCCCTGTCGAGCAGGCGCGCTTGCGCAGTGCAAACCAACGTTCGTGCAAGCATCGTTTGGGGTGATGTGCTCGTGCTTTTAATTTCTGTTTCTATTGCACGAAGGGGAACAAGCTTTGGGCAGGATTCTAGTGCGTAGAAAATGGCGGCGATGCTTGTTCCGCAACGATGGCTCGACTAACGCGTACAATGACGGGTTTTCCGCGAGCACCCGGTAGCCTTCGCGATGCACGACGACTGTTTCTGACGACAATACCGCTTGTCAAAAAGCACCGTGTGATCGCAAAATGACCAGCTGCGCGACGAGAGACGGCGACGATGAGAGGTGATGATCGTCGAGCAGCAGCAGACTAATTGAATCGCACTGAGATTTTTCGCAGCGGGGAAATACAAGAGCGCGGTTGCCACCGATGATCACATAGCTAATGCCCAGTGGATGGTGATCAGAGCCGTGACGGCCGTCGCGAGTGTCGCTGTCAACCGGCTGGGAAGAGACGACTGGGTCGACGAATCCCAGAACCGAGGCAGCTGAGGCATATCCGAAAGAAGGCTTTTGTCACCACCACGACAAGCACTCGACGTCGTGGGGTGCGTTGACGGAACCTAGAATCTAACAGAACCTTCGTCACCATCATCATCGGTCTGAAGGAGATCGTCACCGTTCTGAAGGACGCCAACACTTTTCCGCAAACACCACTCTGTCATGGTGGTAAGTTTACGTTAAAATTTCAGGGTTTCTACCACTTCGAAGTTAGTGCACGCTTAGTACCTATGTCTTCAGTTGATAATTTGTTGCGGTTTGTAGCTACTGTCAATCACGCAATAAAATCTGGATCGGTTGCTGATGGCATTTTATTGTATCAACTAGATATTTTACCTTTTCACGCCAAGCTTCTGGAATTGCATGTCAGTCATCGGACAGTCCTAAGAAACACTTCTCGATGCCCTGCAATGAACTACGAACAGTGTGTCCTAAAATGAATCGTTAATTGTTTAGACAGCAGGAGTTTAGTCTGACGGAGCATGGTAACATTGTTACCCACTGTAGGCGAGAAATTTAGCCAGTGCAATCTTGTGGATGGTCGTCATCTCCATGACCAAGAAAAATAATAAAGATACAATTGTCCTCCATTCAACACCCGTGTGTTTAATGTAAAGGTTATCATAGAAATTAAAAAGATTATCGTTTCAAAAGTGACAGTAACTCGTTGAAATATAGAGTAGTGTGAGCTGGATTTTTTTTTTAAATTTGCATGTAATGCAGAGCAAATACGCACTGTTGAAGCAGAATAGATGTGTGAAGGAAAAACGAGCATATGTACTAAAGAAAGAACCGCTACGTAATGTGAAAAGTGTCAGCAACTATCTTGCCATTGTGGTACGAGTTCAGTGGCTCTGTACATGCTTATGGCAGCCTGTGAATGTAGGATGCTCCCCTTATGGTATCATCCAGTGGCAAAGCCAGGGGGGGGGGGGGGGGGGCTACCTTCGCGCCCCCCCCTCCCCAAATCCGGCGGGCCCCTAGAATATACACACAAATTTCGACACCACCCCCCCCCCCCCCCGCTCCCCAAGTCATAAACATCCCAGCCACCTCAAACCCCCTCCACCCTCACCCCCTTAAAAGTCTACGCCACTACAATCAACAGCACTCAATTGATAGTCAATATTATCAAGATAAGCGAATTTTTTTTTATTTTATGCACCATATAGGCAGTGTTTCTGTCTTTATATGCGTGCAGGCAAAGCATACACTGTAGAAAACACTTGTGTGAAGCCTGCGTTCACAATGCAGTCCCCGTCAAACATTCAAGGCGTTAACGAATTCCACAAATTAAAATTTTCAACGAAACGCATTAGTTTTGCGAAACGCTGGCAAACTTACGTTGCGTTTTACATCATTCACCTTTGTCGTCCGATGAATCAGCAGTCGGCACTACCCAAACCTCAATGAGCTTGCGGTTTGTTTTCTTGCCGTTGGGGCGATCGCTGGCGGTCGTGGCGGCGGCACAATTCTTTCTCAGACCGTTGGCTGCTTCCTCCCTGCTCGCGGAAACGTGGTTTCCTTTGTGTAAAAGGGAGGTTTTCAATCTTGATGCATGGCAACGCTGAATGAAGGTATATTACTGTCTTCATAATCTCAGCAAGGCTACCGTACGAGCCACAGCACCACCACCACTCTCAGGCTTCATAACACCGGCACAAATAGAAGCCAAGTCTTGCATCTCGCCAAGTGTTATATTGGAGACGTTAAACGCCAGCTCACTGTGCTCTTCGACCAGGTCCTGCCACCGAATGGGCTCATCCAACAGCACGAAAGCATTCGTGGGCGCGTTGACCAAGTGACCGATCGCATGTCAAACCCCAGCCGCGGTCGATCCGACGAGCATCGCGGCCATGTTCTTTCGAGTTTAACTCGCCAAGGGTACGGTTGTCGAGTTAAAACAACGCAAATAGTCCCGTGCATTCTTACGTAATTTTGTCGTCACAACCCGAACTCGAAAAATGACTGTTAGCGGCAAACAGAGGCTTTCTAGTTTCACGAACGTTTCCATGGCAAAGAGCGTTGAATCGTCACGCGCAATGAAGCCAATGGGATAGCGAGGTACCTATGTAGGGACGTGTAAAAACGTGGAAACCGTTTTTTTTTTGTTTTTTTTTTTTGCACGAGCTTTTGTGCAAATATAAAAATAAGTAAAAAAGACTGCCCGAGATTATGCGGTCGCGTTCATTTCTTCAGCGCCGAAACGAATGAGAAGAGCATGGCTTATGGGGACTACCGTCGTAATCACTGCGATAAGCAAAGCGAGCAAAGCATTATTAAAACTGCACGAAGAAACTTTCCTGCATCATCCACAGCATGTTCACAACCGGTGCACTGTGCATCAATCTCATGACTAGTCATATATTATCACAGAGTCGTCGTCAGCTCTGTACCCATTTGGAGTCTCTTTCACAAACGAACAGGAAATTTCATTTGCAGCTTATGTTCACGGCGGCTTCACAAAGGATGGTCGGTGTCGCAGCGTACCTTCACATAACATTTTCTTCTCGTAATGCCATCCGTATAGTGGAGGAACAGGGAAAGCAACCACGCAAGCGAGACACAAACACCACAAGGTCGTTACCGCGGTTTTCGCCATGTTTGTTTTCAAAGACCGTAGCGAAAGACTTCGAGAAAAAAAGGCTGAGATATCTTAGCTAAATTTACTTTACGTCATAATTATTGAAATAATCTTTCGTATCTTATAAAAGGATAATATTATTTTTCTCTGTTTCCTTCCATTTTCCGGAAGGTAGCCTTTTCTCCGTTATTCGCTCGTTCTAAGTCCCGGAGGAAGGGAAGAAGATAACAAAAAGAACAGAGGGAAATGCAGGGATTTCTTCGCCCCAACTGGGTGGACACGTCACCGCGACGTAGGGCATCGTCAGATTCTAGCTGACCGCGTGCGTGAACCCGAACGTTGGGGTGGAGCCTCAAACAAGAATCATTCTAGTTTGAGGCTCCGCCCCTTCTTTCTCGATACGTCACAACTCGAAAGGTACCCGTTTGTCACCAGAATAGCACCCCTGGTGTGCGCTAGACCATGCACTTGGCCACGGGTCTAGGCCAAGTCGTCGAAAGCCAACTCGTCGACGGCCAACTCGTCGGCGGCCCGTTCGTCGAACAGTCCCATTTGACATAGGGCAACTCGTCGAAGGAAAACTCGTCGAAAAGGCCAACTTGTCGCCGCTTTTTTAAAGCCAAATATATATTTTTTTCTTTAAATTTTAAAGCTAATATTGTTCTATAATAATCCGTGTTCTGTCGTTTATGTGTAACTCTTCTGTAAAAAATGTGTACAATTGACGCTCTCCTTAAAAAATGACCTCCAGTCTGCTCTTTCTTGTCGAAGGTAACACCTTGACGCTTTCGCCACTTTCACGGTGCAGTGGGGCAGGGTCACTAAGTCGCTCGTATATCACTGGAGCGCGTGTTAACCTAACCGGCCCATCAGTTGACGCCGCTTCGCGGCGACAGTTTGCGGCGGTTCATTAACAAAATTGTCGATCCACCTGGCCCACCCGTTGCCATTCCCGGCGACAGTCTGCGGCGGCTCATTATAAAAAAAGTAGTAAAAAAAGGTAACCAAGAGACGATCCTGAGATGACGCATTTTTCAACTTGTCTAAAGGTTCTCTCTTGTCTTTGCCTTCTCGTATTTTTTCTTTCCATCTTGTAACTAACAAAGGCGTTGTCCGTAGTCCAAACACAAATAAAAATTTAGGTTAAAAGATAAAAAGGAACCACCAACTTTTACCTTGGACCGTCATTCAACCCATTCGACGAATCGCCCTTCGACCAATTTTCCCTTTCGACAAGTTTCCCTTCGACGAATTTCCCAAATACGAATTGCCCTATTCGACGAATGGGCTGTCGACGAGTTGGCCGTCGACGAGTTGGCTTTCGACGAGTTGGCCGGATCCCCTCGGCCACCTACCCCCCCCCTTCCCCTTGTGCGTCTAATTTATATACAGGTATACGTATTTGAAGATCGACGATGGACGTCGATCGTCTCGAAGTAATGTAATGTAATAACATTATATGAATAATAAACTTGTTGACGGACTGAACGATTAAATTTTTCAATTCTTGGATTGTGATATGGCGGTAGCCTATTGTACTTACTGTTGATGAAGAGCAATATGAGGTGACGAGGTAATGATTAAATGATGAGGCTCTATAAGGACGACGACATTAATGGGTGTCGAACCACAACCTACAGTGCCAGACTTGTTTTTAGTATCGTGTACCCAAAGACTTTCTTCACCCGCAACGGTATATGGTAGAATGAGGATGCTGCTTTACAACTGCACGTGGAATAGGAAAACTGCACTGTGCAGAAGTGCGGCTTATTCGTTAATATGAAGGACGGATTTCTAGCAGCATTCCCTGATTGACTAGTTGGAACAAATGGCCTCGTTGACGTAAAGTGTCCCCGTTCCAAAAGATTCTTGAACTATACTTAAACCGCAAAGGAGTATGAGGCGAAAAATAAGAAAAAGGAGCCTGTTGTGAAAGGTCCAAATCACCACGATAGCTTCTACTATCAAATACAAGGGCAGTTACACAATACACAGAGTTTTGTGATTTAGTTTTATTTACACTTAAGGGCATTGATATCTAACGTATTCAGAAAGATGACACCTCTTGGTCAACCTACTCAAGTTTTACATGGAAGGCCCGACTTCCGCTGACACTCCTCACGTAGACGAGTTGTCCGACCGAATAAACTGCCATTACTCCCGATCTGGGAATCTCTCGAACTTTGTTCGTAGGCCATAGTGCCATGAGATCGAGGGGTGTGGCTCTTCGTCCGCCGCATATTGCTTCGGCGGGTTTTTTTCCGTGTAAGATGAGACCGTCGCGTGCTGCCGGAAAAAGAACCTGGCGATTCTTCACTGAACTGCTTCTTTCCTAAGCTTCAAAAGGGCTTTTTTTCGTTTCGCACACCATCTGTTCTGCTTGCCCGTTAGTTGCAGGATGGTATGGTGCACTAATGTGGTGCCTGATGCCGGTTTTTTTTCTTCAAAAACTTGTTTATTTTATTTGTAGCATATTTTCGGTAGGGCAAAAGTAGGTAAAAGAGACCGTAGAACGTCAATGACGTGTTTGGACGTCGTGGCAGGCATCGTGTAAACTTTCAGCCACTTAGAGTACGCATCGTCCATGACTCCACAGATGTGGATACGTTTCGCCACTCACCGACTGAATAGTGGATCGTTTTCAGTTACTGTTCATGATGGCGTTGGACTCAAGGAAGACTTCGAGTCTTTCCACAAAGTTAGGACAGGTGGCAGGACTTTTGTCGAAAGCGGTAAATGTTCGAAACGTCGACAACGTCGGTAGCCACGTGTTGTGCTTGACACTGGACACTTACCATTCGCTGAGAAGAAACTTGCTTATTCGTCTGCCGTGAGTCGTCCGATATCAGGTCATCACCGCAACACCATCTCCCGACAAAACTGGTCTTCATTGTCCGCATGTTCATAGTTAGCAATCACGTCAACTTATAAAGTCCCGAACGCTCATAACTTTCCGTCGCTAAACGCCGTTCATTCATAGCGTCTTCATTGCAAATAAACGTCTTCCTATTTCTTGTGATGGTTTTCATCATATTCCTCCTAAGCTGTACTTACAACATTATGTGTGTCGGTACTTCCGAAAATATTGCAACGGCGTATGTTTTTGGGAACTATAATGTAACAACCTTTACAACATCTTCCGGACCCCGTGAAAAATAATATTTCGTGACCTTTTTTTAGTCGTCATTAAAATGGTGAGGTAAGTACCGTAAATCGCGAAGCAGTTTACTTGACATCCGCTTCCACTGGCGTCTTGGAAGATTGAGTCTACTGAGCATGCATTCCTGCAGAGGATATTTTCATTGATAGAATATTGACACGTCAATCAACATTTGATTCCTCCTTGGTAAGATTTATTGCGAAAGCCCGTTACAACCGCCGAACCGCATGTCCCTATATCAGAGAACAATTTATACCCAGCCTGACGTTCTCGCATACATCCGTTTGCTGGGCCACGCTACTTATGGCAAATTCGCGTGGTCATTTCCCGGCAAAATATTTTGCCATATCTCCGCCAAGGGCGTTCGCGTGGTCAAAGGCTGGCGAGTGCGCGCCGTTCGGGTGGCAGTTCTCAGGCGTGTGATGGCAATTTACCGGCACAATTTTTGCCCGAGCTCCAAGAGGTCGGGCAGCTTGTCTGCCAGACTGTATCCGGTATCGTCATATCCGAATCGGGAAAGGGAACCAAACGAAACAATGGTCGCTGAGAGCGTGTTCTAGTAGAAAACGAAGCCATTGAGACAGACACTCCTCTGTGGTCCGAGAAAGACAGCAAAAACAACAGGGATAAAGATAAAATATTTTAAAGGAAGCTTCCGCAAGATCAGTTTCCTATGGGACACAGCGTGTTATTACACCGCTGTAAAAAAATGTATTGATAGTGCTGCAGCTCGACACTTGAAAGCGCATTACTATTTTAGAGGGCTGGGTCAAATCAAAATGCTGAGGATTTCAGCAAAAAGGTATTAACAAGAAAATGGAATATAAAATGGCGACGCTGGTGAGCCTTCTAGGATCCTTGTAAGATGGCAACAGTTCCTCGAGAATCTAAACAAAATATATTACAATTTGTTTACCCACATCTCAGAGTCCGAATATATGTTGCTGATGCCTAGAGCGTGCCTATTGTATCATACAATAATCGTGGAAGAAGTTAACGAAGTTCACGCGCGACCCAGGCAGACGAGACCCAGGCAGACGAAAACGCCAGTTGCAGGCGCTTTGTGTTCAGGTGGAGAGGGTCACGTGGTGCGCCGCTGGCTCGGTTTTCGTTGCCTGTGCCGCCGGCGTGAGCTCGCCGGTGATTGACCACCCGAATTCGCCATTAAGCTAGCTGAGCACAGCTGGCAGCGGCGCGAGCAAAGCCACGAGGGGAACGTGATGGTGCTCGAGCCATCCCACTGTGAATCAATGTTTCGGCCACCCCACCCCTTGATAAAAGCGTTTTTTACAAGTACCGCCAACCATTGTTGTGGAAGCGCGCGAGACACGTGCCATGAGCGGGTGCTCCGCCGCCATTCGCTTCCAAGGCCCGCTCATTTCAGTGCTGCGCTGCCATTTTCTTCCAAGGGCCGCTCGAAACATGGGCCTCGTGCACTCGCGCATTTGACGCTACTTGCAAGACAAATGCAAACACATCGAGGGGCTTTACACCCCACGGGTGCGTGTCGCCATCTATTGGTTGAACTATCGCCTTGTTCAAGATGGCTGCCGTGGGACCGCAGCCTTAATTTGAAATAAAATGATTGGACACGTTTTCCTTTTCAATATTTCTTTCCAGGAGCATGGTTGGGCTATAGGCACCCGGAATTCTACGGCTCTAGCAAATCTAACCAAGATCATGCGCGGTGTTCTCTCGAAAACGTAACGCACAACTAAATTCGGTCCGAGCAGGTCATTTTTAGCGTACGATATACTATTGCATAATGCGTACGTAAGGTCCAGCAACGCTATACTAAAACTGTCTATTAGGATACGTGGCAACGGCATCTAAAATACTAATACTGATAAAAGGCTCGAAGTACACCTAAGCACTTCGTATGAATTGCGAATGCGAAAGCATGCACGCCGCTCTTCCGCTCTCTTATTTCGTCTGCGGCGTACTTGCGTCGACGGTCGAGGGCGCGCGCTCTTCTCGGCGCGCTGAACTTGGGCGTGGATCGGTGGAGCCGCTGCATCGCGGACAGGCAGCGCCATGGGGTGGCGGTTGTTGAAAGTTGAAACTGACACGCAGCGGCCAATGGGTGCCTCGTTTCTTGAAACTATGGCGCGCGCCAGCCAATGAGACTAAAGCCCGAAATATATCAACTTCACTCCGCTCCTTTGGGATCGGGGAAAGTAGGTGCCATTTGGCTAGGCTTTTAGCGTGGTTTCAAAGCTGGGAGCGGGATTCACTTGGAGAAAGGAGTTTAGTTCCCGTTGGGCGCGGTTCAAAGCTGGCGACGTCGGCTCCCCCTATGGGACAGTTAATACTTTCGCATTAAAATATATAAGAAAGTACTGAGGTACGTGTCAGAAATACAATATAAAATAAATGAAGAAGTGTATGAAAATACAACCAAAAACAGGGATGCATTTTGCGGGCGCATATACATGTTGTATAGAAATACGAGTTTTCAATACTACTCAAGATATTTTTGTACTGTGAAAAAGTTCTTTTGTGCACCTGCTGTGCTCCGTCCTATCTGTTTATTCTTTAGTGTGTAAATTAAACCTCACCAACACGCTTGGTTTTTAAATATAGAAAAACGAAACTTGATGTACACAAATCTAATCATATATACGACATACTTCTTAAAACCACAAACTTTAGTCGGTGACAGCTTAAAGGAAACCAGAAAATGAACTTAAATAGGAAATAAAAAAACAGAAAAGTTTTCATGTAGGCACCTTAAAAATCAAGTGTCTTGTGTTTTCTTTCGATTTTATCAGTAGGAGCGTCGTTATCGGAAATGAAAATTTCGACGTAGCCCCGTCCCTTGCGGCACTCCGAGCGCAGGAGAGCGCGAAAGCGGAGGGGAAAACTAGCGAAAGTGACGTCATCGGTGGGGTGAAATGACCCTTGACCTCACCCAAGCAGGCTCGGGGATGTCGACGGCGACGTCGCGAGGCTCTGAACACATAACGGGCGGCCGAGAAACTCGAGTCGACGCATGCCATACGGCAATCGCTGCAAGTATTTTTCCGAAATATATGCGGTCTGCTTTTATTTCTGCCAAAGTTAAATGTGATAACTAAATTCACGGGAAAAAAATTATAAAAATTCGCTCCTATCTCAGACGTTTGAAAAGCGCTTCAGCTTCATTCAGGGAAAGCTCCCTCTACCTCTTTCCGCTTTAGCAGGGCGACTGCTGGAGAGGAGGTCGCCTCCTCTCCGGCGTTCGCTCTGCTAAAGGGGAAAGAGGGGAGAAAAGCTTCCCTTGAACTATTAACACTTTGCCGACTGTAGTAGTAACAACTGTCAATTTAACTTGAATTTTTGAGGTTTACGTTTTCAAGCAGAAATAAATTGCTTATTGAAGTAACTATTTCTTTTTAGCGTAGTGCTAAGTGAAAAAAGCAAATATTCTACAATAAAAAACTGTGTTAAAGCGACACTGTACTTTGGGATGGTACCCTTTTTTATTAATGTATTTAAAACCATTACCCAAATACAAGTAGCGTTGTTTACAAAGAGGGCCCGTACGCCTACTTTCCCGCAAGTCACGCAGACAGTCAATCGAGCTATATAGGATAGCCTTCAGCGAAATGCAAGGTTGGTTGCATATGGCATTCCGGAGCCAACAGGCATCCTGCTCGGCCGCACTGAAGAACCTAAACTTAAAGAAAAAAATTAGCGGGTCGGTCGTCTCTCTGATCACTGTCAAAGCTGCAAGTGTGTGCCGTTGTTTTCCGAGTGCAAGATTCTGGCGAGGCACAAGGAAAAAACGGCGAGGGAGATAGTCGATGTGGATGACATTAAAAAGCCTCTGACACGCAAAAAAAAAAATTTTTTTTTCATGCTAGGCGTTGAAATGGCATGTCAGGACATTGCAAACAAATTGTTTCACTATAGAGGTGCGTAGTTTTGTTATAAACAATAGAAATACGAGGCCCAATTCAAAGTTCCCGCCAGTACACTGTGACGTAACAGTGTACCGCAAGGTGTCGGGGCGGTCAGAAGGGAGGCAGAGCCGTTTATACTGAGAGAGTTTGGCGTTCTTAAGGAGATTTTGACAGTCTGACAACCACAGCAGCGTAGTCTGACAACCGGGGGATGACTACTTCCGTCCGCCATATTGTGGCTCTGACTCATAGAAACTCTACGCGATTTCTCAGGAATGAACAAGACAAAGAAGTAACGCCATATTGTGTTATCGCGAAATCCGCTTGTTCTAGCGGCCAACAAGCTCCGCCCATCGGCCAAACTCTCTCAGTATAAACGGCTCTGAAGGGAGGCATCGCCGGAAGTCACGTGAGCTGTATCCCTCCTCATGTTTACCGCGAGCTCGTGTAATACTTTTTTAAATAGTTTTGTTATCCTCCGCACCTCCACGAGCGATCCAAGCAGACAAGGTATCTTTTATTTGCTTTTCATCGCTTAATGTTGCTGTAAAGGTAGAAGAAGAGGAGTCAGTGAATTGGCGTGATCAACTACAGTGCCTAGAAGGTGCTCTGTGAGGGACTGTCCCGGTATTTCAGCAACTGAAGAAGAGATCACACTGCATGCATTTCCGAGGGACGGCAGGGGGGATCGGTGGCCGAGTGGTCTAGCGCACACTCCAGTGACTTTAGCGCACACCAGCTCGGAGCACGTGGAGCGAAAGCTCGCGCTGCAGAACCCAGGGATCCTGGGTTCGAGCCCCACCCCTGCCCGTTTCGATCTAGATGAGCATCGTACCGGCGTGCGGTTGTGTGTCACTACTGCGTGATGCACGTTAAAGACCCCAGGCTAGCGGCTGTACCGCACTGGCTAAATTTCTCATCTACAGCTGGGAGACTCGTCGCCCCTGTGAGGCAGACCAAGTTCTAGGCTGTATAAACACACACACACAACCCAATTTTTTTTTCGAGAGACGGCAGGCATCTTCAGCCTGGAGAGTATACGATGATTCGACGACCTCGGTGTCCGAAGCTTCAGCAATGCAATTGGACGTGTCGTTCGCAAGCAATCCTAATTTCTGCGAGCGTCCTAAATTTTTATTTTTTCAAAACTTGATAGCTTTTTTTTGTGCCCAGTATAGCTCTGTATCATCGGTTTGACGGCACGCACTCGTACACTGGCTTGTACTCGCAACGCTTTCGTCATTGGCCTCCATCACGTCGATCTACTGACTCTTCGTCCTCAACTTTTACAGCACGCAAACTAACCAACGGTGCATGGATAAAGAGCTAGTGGAACTGAAACTTCGTTTTCTACAATCGCTCGTACAAAGACCCAGAAAATTAAAAAAAAAAGTCGTAGGCACGGTCGCGGAGAGCACGAAGAGTGAAACTCACGTGACTTCCTGCGAACCCACTTTTAGTGACGTATGTGGATGCCTCCTTTCTGAACGCCCCGACACCTTGCGGTACACTTTTACGTCACAGAGCACTGGCGGGAAATTTGAATTGGGCCTGCTATTTCTATTTTTTATAAAATAACTATGCTCCTCTATATGATGATGATGATGATGAGGAGGAGGATGCGGCTTGTTCCCTTTGAAACGGGCGAGCGCGAACTAAGTTCGTGCCCAAGCCTGGGAGCGAGGATGTCTTAATGCCCCCTGAGGTGGATCTTATTCCACCAATCTTCAAGTCTTCGTTTGGTGGCCACTACAAGCTTGTGCCGGCCGCTAGAAGGCGCCTTTATCTGCGCAGCTGCAGAGTTTTGTGCATCAGAGTAGTCTGCTTGGTTGCGCCCGATTTCAGTAATTGTGAAGCCCAACGCCTCAGCGAGCACTAAGGGGCTCTGCAGGCGTGGGCACCGGGACGGCTGAAGTCCCGCACAATCTAGCACAACGTGCTCCACCGTTTCATCGTAGCCTCCGCAGACCCGACATGCGCTCGAGGTCACCGTAGCATCAAACCGGCGTCTGTAAACTAGTGTCCGGAGGGCCCCGGCGCGCGCCTCAGACAACAAGCGGCTGCCCAGGCTGTTGTACAGCAGTGCTTCCGATGCGATGGTTGTTTTGTGTTTGTTTATTGTTTATTGAAATAACCCCACAGCGCCCGTGAGGGCATTATAGCGGGGGAGGGGCAAATACAAAATGAGCATGACGCCAAAGAACACTTAAATTGCCTAAACAGTCAAAACTCAAAATGTGACTTACCAGGAGAAATCAACATGAAAATAAAGAACGGCGAGGGAGATAGTCGATGTGGATGACATTAAAAAGCCTCTGACACGCCAAAAATAAAAAACGGCGAGGGAGATAGTCGATGTGGATGACATTAAAATGCCTCTGACACGCCAAAAAAAAAAATTTTTTTTTTCATGCTAGGCGTTGAAATGGCATGTCAGGACATTACAAACTGTGGTTCAGGTACACTTGGAGCGTCGATTTTGTTTTTGCGTCTCGGAGCCATTGTTGGGCCTCGTTGCCACGGACTTTCTTCTTAACCTCTGACGCCCATTCCCTTTCTGATGACGCTTCAACGGGGTCAGAAAAGAAGCCATACTTGTGCTCAAGTTGATGAAGGCGCTTTTGCCAGCGTGTCCGCAGCCCCGTCAGGTGAGTGTACATAAACAACCTCCTGGCCCACCTGCAGCTGTCCATATGGCGAAGACGCCCGTAGTAGGTAATTTTGCTGGTTGCCTCCCGAGCCTCAAAGGAGGACCAGCCCAGCTCTCCCTGAACTGCCTCGTTGGCGACCCTCCCGTGGCAGCCCAATGCCTGGCGTCCAATCTCTCTCTGTCGGCGTTCCATATGGGCTCGGACATCAACGGGAACGCATACTACGGCATTTGCAAATGTCAATCCAGGTACTACTACCGCTTTCCAGAGCTCCCGGGACACAATGAACCGATTGCAACTCCAAAGGCTTCGCTTGCGGACAAAGTTGGCTCCTCGTGTGGCTGCGTGGCGAAGATAAGTGTGGTGGTCTTGTAGGTAGTCTGCCGCATTTGACAGTGTGATGCCCAAGTACTTATATGAGTCGAGTATTGGCACATCGCATCCGCCGAGGCGAAGGCTGCCGAGTGTTGGCTCGAGGGAGCCTGAAAACACAACCACCGCTGACTTGTCCGCGTTGAATCTCAAGCCAAGCTCCATAGCCTCATGAGTGCATATGCCAAGTTGTTGCATTTCAGACACTGATGCCGCAGTCAGTACCACATCGTTTGCATAAGTTAGTCCCGGCAGAACCCAGTTGATGGTCTCGCCATTCTCCAAGTGAGTTAGAGAAAAGCCCAGCCCTGATCGGATGAGCTGCCTCTCTAGAGTGGTCACGTAGAGCATATATAAGAGCGGAGATGGTGGGCATCCTTGCCGCAAGCCCCTCGTCACCAGCACCTCTTCAGACGTACCCTCACCGAGTTGGGTTCTAACCGTGTTACCATCGTAAAGACGGTAGATGAGCGCTGTCCACTCCGGTCGCATGTTAAGATCCTGGAGTTGACGAACGAGCCGGGCATGTGGGACGCTATCGTAGGCCTTCGCGATGTCTAGAAAGCAACAGATAAGATTCCTTTTCTCTCTTCGGGCCACCTCAACACATTGTGTAAGGGTATACAGGTGATCTTCCAAGCGGCGCCTCCGTCGGAAACCTTCTTGGAGTTCCGTCAGTAAACCCTCTTCCTCCGTCCATGTGGTCATGTGCTCTTTCATGATGTAAGCGAAAGTCCTATACACCGTACTTGTTACGGTCAGGGGTCGGTAGTGTCGAAGATAATGACGATCACATCCTTTTTTAGGAATCAGTACGACCCGACCACCCCTCCAGTCTCGAGGAATTCCTTCTGTCCCAGACAGAATGTTCTCGAGGATATCCGCCAGCTGATTCCTGGACTCTCTCCCCAACGCCTTAAGCACACTTGCCGGAATCTTGTCTAATCCTTGGGCGGTGTTGTTCTTAATATGCGCCACTGCGCGTATAAGGGACACCCTGCCGATTATTACACAGGTAGCGTCATCCGGCGTCAAGGCCGTGCCTTCCGTCGGGCTTAAATCCTGTAGCGGTGCCGCTTCCGGAGGTGAGAACACCTCTACCAAATGATCTGTAAGACATTGTCCCAGTCGCTCTGTTGGCTGCCCTGTGTCTTCGTCCAGGATAGTGAGGCACTGTTCCCTTCCGTTGAGAGTTCCTAGGTACCTCCAGAACCTCCTAGGTGCATCTCTTCCGCTTGCACTGATTTCTCTCATTTTGACCATGTCAGCCTGAGCCATTTTCTCCTGGACAAGTTGCTTTGCGGCTTGCTTCTGGAATTGGTACGCATGCCACTTTAAAGCAACTTAATCACTGTGGCCGCCAAGAAGGACCGTGCGGTGCTCCCTGTTCAGCTCTTGTCGCAATCTGATAGCGGCTTGTACTTCCGCGTCCCACCATCGCTTTCTTTGTCGTCGTCCACCTCGTTCTTTTGTAGAATGCTGCTTGATGAGGCGCTTTAATTCGTCCATATATTCTGCGTATCCAGACGCACTCACCCTCTCGCTGCTGTTCTCGAACTCCTCCACAACTTTCTCAGCTGCCGTTGGGGATAGCCGGAAACCGCCTGTTCGAGAGGGCTTTTGTTTTCTTAGTTATGTTGCCTTTGAGAACTGTAACCTTATTCGGTTGTGATCACTCCCAACACTATGGTCACCAGCTTCATCGATGTCTGCGTGGACAAGGTAGCGCGCCAGCTTCTGTGAAACCAAGGCATAGTCAATGCAAGTTTTGCTTCCACGGGCACTCCACGTATATTGTCCTTCACATGAGGCTCTAAGGTTGACAATCTCCAGAGCGTTATCTTCGGCCATCTGCATCATCATTCGTCCATTTTCGTCCTCCAGTCCATCCAGTTCATGCAGGTGTCCGTTGAAGTCACCCATAATAAGAATCTCTCTTGTAGCAGCAAGGGCCTTGGCATCGGTTGTCACACAAGCCATTAAACGCTGGTTCTCTTCTCTGCGCGCAGCTCCTACCGACAGGTACACTATGCAAACGGCTACAGAGATACATATTATCTCCCCTGTCACCGAAATATGGTCCCAGCACTCTCGCGGCTCCTTCTGCCATGCTGATGTATTGCACCACACTACGCCCACTCCTCCACCTCGGCGCTGACCTTCCACACGATTGCGTCCAGCCCAACACCAATTTTCGTTGGTTGGAGCTTCTTCCAGATCACGTAGGTGCGTCTCGGCTACTCCAAAAAGTATCATTTTTTCGTCCTCCAACTGGCTGAACAACTCTTCCCATTTTTGCTGCCGTCGGGCTCCTTGGAGATTGAGAAATCCTACCACCTCTGTCGGTCGTCTGCTGCGTCTACGTCGCCTTCGTCTTTTTTTAATACTACTGATTCTGACATTTCCCCGCTTACCCCTGACCCCCCTCACTGAAAGCGCTTTTAAACCCCTTGCCGTTGACAGTGGTAGCCCAGCTGCTGGTTCACCATCTCGGTCACGATTGCACGCAGATCGTGGAGGGGGAGGGGAGGCACCACATGTGTATACAACTGGGCAACATGTCCTGTCTTTGGGGAGGTCCAAGGCCCAAAAGAAGGCACCGGGAGTCCCCCGCTTGAATCTGTCTGGCGCTGAGGGTGGAGTGGGGGCATCTCGGGAGGCCATCCGAATGCTGCAAGATTGTTGTGTGCGGTCTGTGTGGACCTCAGTGGTGATAACCCTGGAACTCCAGTCGCCGGTGGCAGGTGTATGTTCGAGTCTACGTAACGAACTTGCTGCTCGAGCCCGGGTGTCGGAGTGCAGTTTACCACAGCAGGATAAGGCAGCTGTTGTCTCACCTCCGCGTCTCTGGGGTGTGGAAAGGGATTGTCTGTTACAGTGCTCCCGTAGGGCCGCACTTGCGGGAAACTTTGTTGGGGCCTCTTTGTGTATGGATGAGCCCTGGAATCTGGCCGACAGGAATGTCTTGATGGCTGGAGCAGGCGAAATGCAGTCGTCCGGTGGCTCTTTCGGAGAGCATTGTTGAAGCCGAAAGGAGGTTTTGTCCTCTGTTCTTCGCGGTTCCATTGGTAGCGCCGCTCCAGGTTTTCTGGCGCTTTCCACGATTGGCTTGCTGCTCCTCCAACGCCTCTCTGTATATTGCCTTCTAAAAAACGCCTTGCCACTTGTGCCAGTTGTTGGGACACCACACAAGCACCCATTTCTCCGTAGTGCACGCCATCTTTGTCCATAGTGTTGTGGCCGGTCAGCTCCGCACTGAGGTCAACGTACCGTACACGTATCTTCCTGCACAATTTCTTGATCTTAGCGTTCAGCATCATCGTCGCAGCCTGTACAACCTTGCCTTTGCTCACGACCTCTGGCACCGAGCAGATAGTCAGCGATGCTTTACGTGAGCTCCATCTTTTACGGAAAACTTCTACAACATCATCTGGCTTGTGTCCCTTCAGCAGGTCATTAATCCCCACATGCATGATGTACATACGAGGAATTTTCCGGGCACCTTCCTCGTACTCATCAATCATTGTATGGACCTCCTCTGCTGTCGCTTTTCTGTTGAACATCACCTCAACACTTTGTGGGTTATTCACTGCAGATAGGAAAGGTTGGGCAATGCGCTCCACGTTGCTGTCCCCAACAATCAAGACCTCTCGTGTGACCCCAGGAGGAGGTCTGTCCAGTCTTGTGAGGCCCTTACTGACTTCCTGTTGTTTAATGAAACTGGTGTGGCGCAAACCCGTGGTCGCCCCGTCGGGGATCCCAGGTCTCTTCGAATCATCCGGGTTGTTTGAAATGTGCAGGAGGTTTAGATCTTCAGGTGAATCATCCTTCGGCTCATCTATGCCAGTCAGCCCTTCAGACTCCGGTCCTGTGACACTAGGTATTTTATTCTGGTCGGTTTCAAACTCCTCTCCGTGTTGCACGAAATCTGCCACGTATTGCGTCAGATCTTCGCACTGTGTTCTACCGGCGCTGTTTCGTCGATCACTCAGGTTGCTTATGTCGAAACTCACGAGCGCGTCGTTGGACTGCTCCTCGGACATCAACAGTGGAGCTGGCAGAGTAGTTGACGGCATTGATTTCAGTGACCTAGCCATTTCAACGCCTAGCATATTTTTTTTTCGCGTGTCAGAGGCTTTTTAAGAAGAGTGGGGCAGCATGTGTCAGCGTGGCCTCAATTGATCTACTTGACAAGGAGCGTGCCTTCCTCAATGACGCGCCATGACATCGGGTTGGCTAGTGATGGGTCGATATCAGAAACACGGATTGTATATAAGTGACGTTTCATGTAATAAAATCAGTTGTTAGTTGGGCACTGTGGTGTCTGATTCTTGTCTTTTTGCCCTTTTGTTTTGAGTGCTAAAATGTTTTCCAGATACCTTTTTCGACCGTGACACTGCCCAACCTTGCATTGAGAGATCCCCCTATTCCCTTTCGCTTGTGCTGCCGGAGAGAGATGTGACATCCCTTGGTCTAGTGAAAAGGCCGAGTGCGCAGGCTAGCTAATGGTAGCTAATCATGTCGCTTACCACATAATACTGTGTTGCAGAAAATAAAAAAATATGTAGTCGAAGGAACAGTCACAGAAGGGAACGTCTCAAACTCCGTTAACTGGTTTATTTCTCAAACATCATATATATACCCACACAACCACTTTTAACACCTTCTACACAGAGATCTCTTTTGTTGAAAGCCCTTTTAAATACAAAGACAATACACATTAAAAACAGACAAAGTAGTCAAACCCACATTGGCATCATTGCCAACCACCTTCTACGCAGAGATCTCCTTTGCTGAGAGCATTTTTAAATACAGGGAAAATATACAAGAGATCATGCGGTCAAATCCGCAATACAATGCCCTTATCATCAAGGACAACAGGAGAGGAATAACTGAGTTTGAGACGTTCCCTTCTGTGTCTGTTCCTTTGACTTTTTTTAAATTTTCTGGATTACAGGTTTAGGTGTTAAACAACATAATTGGGGTAGTGTTGCCTGTCTTGGCGGAGCGCGGGAATAGGTGTTTTTCCCCCGGGGAAAATAGGTGCCCTTTCCTCCTCGACATTTTTCTCCCTCGCTTACATTTATGTAATGCCCGAGCCTGGCTACGAACACTGGAGAACTTCGGGATGGTAACCTTTTTTTATTAATGTATTTACAACCATTACTCAAATACCAGTAGCGTTGTTTACATAGAGAGCCCGCACGCCTGCTTTCCCGCAAGTCACGGTGACAGTCAATCGAGCTTTATAGGGAAGCCTTCAGCGAAGGGCAAGGTTGGTTGCATATGGCATTCCGGAACCAAGAGGCATTCACACTTTCGTTAATATATAAAGTGGTTCAAGTCACCAAGCTCGATCTAAAATGGACCGTAAAAATCGACACCTGCACGTAGCCATCTAAACTTTTCGTTAAAGGTGTATTTCACAGGTCGGTTTTTTCTTGTAAAATTACAGAGCGTAGTTCTCTTTTAGTAAAAAATAGGGCCAAGAAACTTCCAGGGGTCTACGGCGGGCGGTGACCCAGACGACCAAGTCCAGTAGCGGGCTGTGTTTGCCGTTCGTATTGATAGATGGCGTCGAGAGCGGCGTCTGAAGGCGCAGCCGACCAGCGAAAGATAGCAGGCGACACGCAGACGAAATCCGTTGGCAGCAAAAGCGCCGCCGTTATGCAGACGCGTTTTTTTACTTTAAGTTTTGCTTTTTTTGTTCGCATTCATTTTTTAACGGAAGGTACATGTCAACAAGATTATATTCATTTTAATAAACCACGGTGGTCGCGAGCCGTCGCGATTAGGAGTTAGCGCCATCTATCAATACGAACGCCAAACACACCCCGCTACTGGACCCCTGCCGTCTGCGTTGCTGCCCGCCGTAGACCCTGGCAAGTTTCTTGGCCTTACTTTTACAGAAACAGAGATTCCTTTTTGTAATTTTACAAGAAAAAACCGACCTGTGAAATACACCTTTGACGAAAAGTTTAGATTGCTACATGCAGGCGTCGACTTTTACGGTCCATGTTAGATCGAGCCTGGTGACTTGAACCACCCTAAACATATATTCGGGGCGTCGTCAATTCACTTGCCACTTCTGTAAATCCGATCTGCGTGTGCGCACTGCGCATTACGCTTAACGGAGTACTAGACACAGTGGCTTCGTGCACAGACATTCTGCCCCTTGGATATCGAAACTGCGATGTTTCTGAACATAAGGTCTTTGTCTGTTCCCTTGCGTTATTGGGTTATTCGGATCTGTCTCTTTATGCACCATTGCAGGCCGTTGTCCACCGCGAACGAAGCAGACGTTGCGTTGCTATGGAATCCAATCACTCACGCATCAGGGTTATGGAGTATCTTTGCGCCTCTGATTGGAGCGACCTGCGTAATTGCACCTCATACCTTGTCGATGGAAGGATACGCCGATTTGATCGACAGATTCAAGGTGAGAAGATGTGCAAACTATTTTTTTACTTACTTGCAGCTTAGTGCAGCTTAGAGAAAAACCAGGTTTTTCACTTCTAAGGGCCTTAAAGGGGCCCTGCAATCATATTTAAGCGTCTACTTTTTTTGCGGTTTCCACGTCTCTTGAAGTTCTGGCAAGCCAGCGGGCACGGAGAGAGTAACTAAATATCAGTGCGTCATATTTTAACCGGACGACGCGGAAACCTCCTCCACCGACGAGGGCGACCCGCGGTACCGAAAGCGCGCAAAATGTGACGTCTTTGGTCCTTGGCTTACTACTGGTCAGAGCCGCTAAAAGCTTCTTTTTAGTCGAAATACAAAATATAAGTGTCGCGAACCGTTTCAATTACGTATAAAAGTAGTTTTTGTTCACTATTTTAGATGAGAAAAGAAACAAATGCAGTTTATAAAGCACGGAAACAAGAAATGACCCGTCGACATACCCGCCACCAAGCGGTGGAAAAGCCGGCGCATACTAGAAAGAAGTAGTGGGATCAGGCTCCGACACGGAAAGGTCCCGGATGTACGCGGCAGCGCTGCGGTCATATGGGCAGGAGGATCCGACCGGCACCGAGCCCTCCAAAGGCCGTCGGCGAGATGCGTTGTCTTGCGGTTTGGCCGTTTCGCGGTATGGCAACGCGAAGTGGCTCCCACTTTGAACTGATCTTTACCCCGTGTTTGCTGTCGTTTGTGGCCAATGAAGTGTCATGCCGAATTAGTGTTTAATCACGCAGCAAGGCAATGAGAGCCGCTCTGGCTGCCCGCTGCATACAGCCTGTCCAGAACACGCTTTAGTGGCGCCCTCTCGCGCCGTCGACACGGAATGCGGCAGCTGTGAGCGCTCGCGATGAGCTCACTACCCCCCACTAGTTCACGGCCGCTCAAGCAACCAAGGACGTCATGAGGGAGGTTATTTTTTGCTTGTTTTTGTAATTTTGATTTGCCTATAACTTTTAAAATAAAGTGAATTTCAAGAAAATAAAAGTTACACTAAGTTACTACGTTCAGTGCGCTCAGGTTTGGTGCAAATTAAAAATTAGTAAAAAAGTGCTTGCAGGGCCCCTTTAAGGTGCAACCCCACCGTGCATGACGTTTTGGTACTTTTTGGACGGCTTATAACTTACGTTCTTTGTATCTTACAATTATACAGTTAATGTCAAATTAAAAAGCTGGTTTTCGACAATCTATTGATGTCTTAAAATTACGATTATATTTGGTTGTTATTTAGTTATTTATCTTTTAATATACCACAGTCTCTAATGTTGAAAAAAATATTTCTCGAGTGATAACGTCCCATTGTCCACGATAATTTACGTGGGAGTTTGGTTTCATGCAATAAATTAATAAAGTAAAACAACGAACGAAACAGATAATTTATATTTTAAAATAAAAAAAATAAAAATTAAAATAACAATATTTTATGGCGCTATAAAAACGGAATCACGTCAACTAATCAAAATAACGAGACATTAACTTATGAAGCATCCTTCGATATTAAATTTTTCAGAACTTCCATATCGATATACTACACGATAAAAATGTTATAAGACCTCAAACTTTTCCCATTCAGTTACGGCAAATTGTAGTTTTTTTAATATAAAGTACAGATGGCGACACGTGTTCAAGAACAGCTTGATGTGCATCTTCCGTCGTGTGCCGCTTGGAACGCCACGTGAAAGACAGAAAAAGCGCCAGATGTCAGGGTGTCAGATGCCTGGATGCCCGCAGTGAGCGAGCCAGAGATGTCAGAAACACAAGCGCGAGGCTGTGGGTGCACCACCGCTACTTTTGCGCGCGTTATATTGTGCGTCGGTACACATTCCCGACGCGATCAAAATAAAATGGGCGCATAAAATTCATTCTGCCATTTAAAAAAAAAAAAAAAAATTGGGTTGTGTGTATGTTTATACAGCCCACAACTTGGTCTGCCTCACAAGGGCGACGAGTCTCCCAGCTGTAGATGAGCAATTTAGCCAGTGCAGTACAACCGCTAGCCTGGGGTCTTTAAAGTGCACCACGCAGTAGTGATACACGACCGCACGCCGGTACGATGCTCATCCAGATCGAAACGGGCAGGGGTGGGGATTGAACCCAGGATCCCTGGGTTCTGCAGCGCGAGCTTTCGCTCCACGTGCTCCGAGCTGGTGTGCGCTAGCCCACTCGGCCACCGATTTCCCTCTCTGCCATTTCAGATCCCGCCACGTATGCGAAAACATTTTAATGTTTTTATCACTTAAAAACACCATTTTCGGAATCGAACGATGCTTGTCGGAATGGTTTGACTATACTTTGTTTCAAAATTCACCTCGGTGGCTCTTAAGTAGCAATGATATTAAAACAAAAAACAAAAAAATGAAATCGTCTCAGTGTCTCTGAGCCAACGCGCTAGCCCATGAATCCACATTTGTCGGGTTTAAATGTCGGCCGAGGTGCCCGCAATCCGACGGAGGCCAATCTGAGATTTCGGTTGCACGTCAAAAGATCTCCAATTAGTCAACATATACCCGCATATTTTTTTATTGGGGCATGTTAAGTGATTTTTGTTGGTTTGGCTTGTGAAACCCTAAGATTTGAATATTTGCTTTGCTTTACCTTAGTTCGGAGCGCAGCCAACGCTACGGGCTGGTAAAGACACTGAAGCAACGCCAAGAGCGCGAAGTTAAGCTGTTTGTTCTCTTTCTGTGCCGATGCGGTCGGGCTAAACTAGAACAACTAAGTAAGCTACGCTTCGTAGACATCTTGGTATTTAAAATAATGGTTGTCAGTTATCTGAAGCTTTTGAAATCACATGAAACGCCTTTCCGTCCTCCACAAATGTTTAAACAGTTCGCCACAAAGCAAAGCAATATTCCGCGAGCTGCCTGACACCGAAACTAATGCTAAGGAGGTCGCACTTTTGAATCATGACGATCGGCAGTTGCATTTGATTGTTTACTAACCACCAAGATGGCGGCGCCCACAATAATATCGAGGGAAAAAGTGCCGATACTCCAAGCGTAGCTCATTTGGTTTAGCTCACAGGCTAAACCAAGTGCGGTGGGGGACCGTTGGCCAAGTGTGTAGTGGCACCGCAGATCAGAGCACGTGGAGAAATGCTCGAGCGCGAGCTCCGTTCAAAGCACGGAGCTCACGCTGCGGAACCCAACGTTGGCGGAACCTGTAGGGACTAAATCCCCTCGATGTGTTTGCGTTGGTCGTTCAAATAACCTCAAAGTTGCCAGTGCACGAGGCCCGTGTCTCGAGCGGCCCTTGGAGGGAAATGGCGGCGCAGCACTAAAATGACTGGCCCTTTAAAGCGAATGGCGGCGGAGCACCCGCTCGTGGCGCGTGTCTTGCGCGTTTCTACAACAATGGTTGGCGGTACTTGTAAAAAACGCCTCTATCAAGGGGCTTTAGCAGGGACCCTGGGTTCAGTCGCCCATCTGCGTCCTACCGTCATGCGATCGTGTACCACATATACGCGTAATGCACGTTAAAGACCCCGAGCTAACAGTTGTACTGCAATGTTTATAACCTTCAACGAGCAACAATGGCGCCCTACGAAACTGCTGCTCTTTAAAAAAACTAACGACTAGTTTTGATTGTGCCGTTACATTGCATTTTTAATTTGTGTTCGCTTGTTCGCGTTCTTTTTTTTTTTTTTTTTGTCTACAATTTTTATTATGCGGCCCTTAACTTATGATGAACCAGACTATAGGTGTCGGAGTCCTAAAAAAAAATATTATATAACTAAGAAAATGGCACGTGATAGCAACAGACAAAACAAAAACACATAGAGCACTTAATATAAATAATTGAAATAATAGAATTGATTATAATTGTGTTTTCAGAGGTTTGAGCGTACCGAGAGCTATAAAAACGAACTCGATGCTTTGGATGGTGCGTTTGTTCACTGGAAGTATAGTTCAGGGCAGAATGCTCGCACTTGTATGTTCCGCTTCGCTTGCAGGGTAAAACCAAATACTTTACTGGTAATGTATTTAGTTAAACAAAGCTTATCTTCTGTATATGTGCAATGCTCTCAGTTTTCGCGTGATTACACGCTTGTTTATCATCATTGTTTTCGTTTCCCACAGCGATTCAGTTTGTGTTTTTTTTTGTGTGTGTGCTACATGCATTAGAGACCAAGGTAATCCAAGAGCATTCTATTTCGCGGATTGTAAAAAATCCTATGCAATCTGCCAGGGGTACCCCAATCAATACAAAATATTCTAAGCTTCACATATTACCGCTTGCCTGAGTAAACATTGTTGTTTGTCAAGAACAATTGTGATTGTATGAAACCATGTGGGAAAAACTCGTTCTAAGGACGCGACCGTTGGCGTGCAGTAAATACTCATAATCGGCGCCGAGATGATTGGTAGCTGTCAGCAGGTGGAGTTTTTCTATCAACCTAAACTTAGAATGTTTCCTTCTTTCTGTTGTAAGCAATGAGGAGAGGACTTACACCAAAGCTGAGGGTAATAAAGTACTATGAGCATTCAAACATAATGGCCTGAGCAGTATATGTGTACACGCTTTAGCCTTTAATGCACCCTTAGCTTTGGATGCACTCAACGCTAGTGTAAAATGTAGCGTTTTTTTCATTCTTAAGTACCATGTGAGTGCTTACACTATATTTTATACAATGTCAAACTCTACCCGTTTGCATCTTTTTTTTTTTTTTTTTCATTTTCGCACACCACTATTTGCGCGCATGAATCACCAAATTAAGACTGGCCCCAGGATGTCTCAAAAAACAAATTACAGGTTTTTTTTTTGTACCGCAAAAATAAACTACGCATCGTTTAACGCTCATTTTCCGCCAAAAGGTAGCGCTAGGTTACTACCAGATGCCAAAGTTTCATCCCGAACGGACGCCTTATTAAAAAGTTATAAGTAATTTTCTGAAAATTTCAATGGGAAAATGAAGCCCATTTTTGCCCGTTTTCGGTTTCTGGTGCCATAGGGCCCCATGTATTCGAAAACTCCGTCGGCCGCCATTTTCCCAATGAATTTTCAGAAAATCACTTATAACTTTTGAATAAGGTATCGGATCGGGCTGAACTTTGACATCTGGTTGTGACCTCTAGCGCTGGCTTTGGGCGGAAAATGAGCGTTCGGCGATGCCTAGTTTATTCTTGCAGTAAAAAGAGACCCTGTAATTTTTTTTTTTGTTTTTGTTTTGTGACATTTTGTACATTGCTTAAACTGTGTAAAAGCTATCCACAGACCAAGAATCTTTGCCTGGCCAATCATTGCGTTTATCACTGAATTTGTATTAAAATTAATTATTATCAGTTATTGCTATGAGTTAAATTTTTAATATCGGCATTTGTTTTATTATGACTCCCGCACCAGCCCTACTATGGGTTTACCAAACTCAACATCTGAACCTGAGTGTCATTTTCTGTGTTTTCCAGTCTCGTGGTTTTGGTCAAAATAAACACCCACCTACCTAAATGAGACACCTGACCGCCCAAAAAATAGTTTATTATTTTTTTTTTATTTTTTAGGTAGTTGATTCCTCAAGCTAGAATTTCGGAAACCCAAGTCCTACTCCGTCATCTCCTTTTCCTGGAAATCCTCAAAGAGCCAAACACATGCACGACAAAAGGGCCGGCCCGTCATACTGCCGCCCGCCGAGCCGAGAAAGCAACGCTCGGTCACGGACTTCTAGAAGATTCGCGTTCATTCTTGCACCAGACGTAAATTTCGCCCTGTTTTCTTGTTCTCGAAAGTGCCAGTTCATCCTCGCCCTGAGCGCGCGACGCTCGAACCTTCTTTTCCGAACTTTCGAGATGGTGACGCACTGCAGATAAGCAGCTGCCAGCGACCTTGTCGAGTCACTCTCGCTATCGCTCTCTGTTACGCCGCCGAATCGCCGCCTGCTTTTCTGCTGCCTCGACGCTCTTTCCTTATTTCTTTTTTTGTTTGGCACAAGTTCGCCGATTAAACCTTTATTTTTCAGTTCACTATTCGTCCTCTCGTCACCGTCATTCGTGACAACATAAATCTGATCATATTGAAATATGTGTAATTGGCCTCTGAAATCGCCGATAACAGCGCACATGAATATTTAGATATTTCAACGCGTCGGTGGTTTGGTTGTGCATGTGTCTCGCCATTTGGCTCAGGACGATTTTCGCGTTTTGTTCTGCCCACATTGCTAAAGACGTGAGCTCGGAGCGTAGGCAACTGGCCCCCTTGCACGAGAACTGGCGCAGCCGTGCGCGTTCCAAAGAAAGCTCGTGCAGAGAAAAACAAGCAAGAGACCTGGGGGGCTATGTTGCGCTTTTTGCACTCCCAGGAGACTAGGGAGAGGGAAGTGACGTCGTACGACACAACAAACGCAGATTGGGTGTTGATTTCGTTTTCTTCTTTTAACATCCAATCTGCATTTGCTGTGTCGTTGACGTCACTTCCCTCTCCCTAGTCTCCTGGGAGTGCAAAAAGCGCAACATAGCACCCCAGGGCCCGTTTGCTCGAAGCGCTAACCTAACCGCGGCTAAAGTTAGCCGCAGTACCTAGGAGAGGGTTTTGAGATCACGTGACTGGGGCTCGGTAGGGATGCGGGGAAACATGGCGGTGCCCCAGTGAGTGAGCGCCGCTCGCTTCGAAAATAATATGTCATTGTAGCTTCAATATCGGGCGCGTTAGTTAGCAACGAATGGTACAGGAGGCTTTCGCTTTGCCTTACGTCACTTAAACCGCAAAGCATGGGCAATGACATCGCCGCATTTTTTTAGATAGTGTTTCGATTCTGGCCGTTCCTAAGCCTAAATGAACGCGATAATTGTCGGCATGGCAACGTCTTTGGAAAGCGGATTGCCTTGACTGAATCGGCCGGGTATTGATAGCACACAAAAGCAGACAGCGTCCCAACAGACTTCCTTCTAAATTATCCAAGCATCGCGAGGAGGACGCTGGAAGTGTAATTCTACGGTCCACACGCGCTGGCCTTCCTCTTATAAAAGATTGGAAGTAAAAAATCATAATAAGGCTTAAACGAACGCGCGTGCAAGGCAAAATTTGTTTTATACTTTTTGCTATAGAACGGTTACTACTGCAGACGTCGTGGGCGACTTCAATGCCAACCACGCTGAATGGGGGCACCTACACACTCTTCCTAAGGCCGTGTCCCTCCAGGAGTGTGTAGACGAGCACGACTACACTATATTAAATGATTTCCGCTATCCCACCCGCATTGGGAACAGCGTCTCTAAAAATACGTCGCCCGACCTCTCCATGACGAGGATGATTGGTGAAGTGTCGTGGACGAACACCGGGGTTTCCCTCGGCAGCGACCACTATGTGCTCGAGATGCTCATGCCGGTTGAGGGAATCTCGGCCCCCGCAACACGCAAAGTCCTGGTCACGGATTGGGACGCTTTTCGCCGCAACAGGGATGCGTCGGCTCCGACCACCATCGAAGACCTCTGCGGTTGGACCGACGATCTCCTATCCAGCGCGGAGTTGGTGACCGTCGAGAGCGACGCCTCTTCGACCTTGGGAGTCAGCGACTCCAAACTCGAGCACATGTGGCAAGCTCACCGCAGTCTTCAGGCCAGGTGGCAAGCACAGGCGAGACGGAACGGAAAGCTCCGCAAGCGCATAGCTCGCCTGGAAAGAGACATCGAGATTTATGCGGACCAGCTAGATCGGCAGCAAGGGGGACAGGTGTGTGACGGTCTCAACGGTAACCTCCATCGCCAGGACACTTGGTCGCTGCTCAGACATTTGATGGATCCCACGACCACCAAAACGACGCAGCGGACCGACCTCTCCAAGGTCCTTCACTCACACGGGGGCAGTACGGCGGACCTCATGGAGGAACTCCGTAACACCTACATTTCTGCCTCCACAGAGCACGAAGAGGCCTTCCTTTCGTACACCGGGTCACCAAACCCCGAGCTCGACGATGACATAATCGAGGCCGAGGTTCGGAGCGCGATGGAACAACTACGCGCGAGATCGGCGCCGGGCTCCGACAGGATTACGAACAAGATGCTCCGGAACTTGGACGACCGTTCGGTGACGGCACTAACGGCCCTCTTCAACGAGGTGTGGCGAACGGGATCGGTGCCCCCTACCTGGAAGCACGCCGTCGTCGCTTTCATTCCGAAACCCGGAAAAGAGCTTTCGGTCTCCAATCTCAGGCCGATTTCTCTTACGTCTTGCCTGGGCAAGTTGCTCGAGCACGTCATTCTCAACAGACTCTAAGCCTACGTGGAAGACCGCGACCTTCTACCGCACACCATGTTCGGCTTCCGAGCTCACCTCTCTACCCAAGACGTGTTCCTGCAACTCTCACAGGACATCGTCGAGAAGAAGAGGGGAATGCAAGCCTTGCTGGCCCTCGACCTCCAGAAAGCGTTTGACAACGTGAAGCACGAAGCCATTCTCAGTCGGATTTCTCGCCTGCATCTCGGGCTCCGCACCTTTGCGTACTTGAAGTGCTTTCTCACGGGACGCACTGCAGAGATTCGCCTGGGAGAGGATGTCTCGCCGACCTTTCGAGCCTGCGTTGGACGAGGTACTCCCCAAGGGGCAGTACTCTCACCCCTCTTGTTCAACTTCGCAATGATGGATCTGCCAGAAAAGCTGACCGTTATCCCCGGCCTACGTCATTCGCTTTACGCGGATGACGTTACCCTTTGGACTGAGGGTCACGTATTACACGTGCAAAGCGCGCTCCAGACGGCCGCTGATGTCGTAGTAGACTATGCCAGATCCGTCGGCCTCGAGTGCTCCCATGCCAAGTCGGAACTCCTTGTGAGGAGGGGCTACCACGAGCGCATTTTCCAGGACGATGTTCAAGTTCTGCTCAACGGCAATCACATCTCTGAAAGCGACTCGGTCAGAGTTCTCGGCATGCACCTCAGAAAAGATCTGTCAAATGCAGACGCCGTTCTTCGAATTGGCAAGACGGCCAAGAGCACGGCTCGTCTCCTTAGACGCATCGCCAACAAGCGAGGCGGGGTCAAGGAGGGCGACGTTTGCCGCATAGTGCACGCGTTTGTCGTCAGCCGCGTCCTCTACACGGTACCTTACATGCGACTCACGACAACCGACAAGAAGAAGCTCGATTCTATCATAAGACAAGTGTACAAGTTGGCCCTCGGACTCCCCATGGCCACGTCTACGGACCGCCTCATGCAACTTGGAATACACAACACGGTGTCCGAACTCGTCGAGGCGCACCGGAGCTCTCAAATCGTGCGTCTCTCTAAGACGCCTACCGGGCGCGCCGTCCTGGAAAGGCTGGGGATCGAGCCGGAACCTTTGCAAGAGGCCCCGGTCGACGTTCCGAAGACGGTTAGGAAAGCGTTGGAAGTCCGCCCGGTACCGCGGAATATGCACCCTCAACATCACGAGGAGCGGAGAAAGGCGCGAGCTGACGCCCTCAACAAGCAGCATCGTACCAACTCTGGCGTCCTTCACGTGGACGCTGCACCGTATCCGGGCGGCGCCTCTCGTAACGCCTGTTTCGCGATCGCCGTGGTAAACAGCGACGGATCCACGGTCGCCCAGGCCTCCGTGACCACCAACGCCACTGCAGTGGCGGAAGAGGCGGCCGTTGCACTGGCCCTGGTCCACGCGGGCCCCCTCTCAACGACGATCACCAGCGACTCCAAGACGGCAGTCCGCAATTTCGCCAGAGGCAGGGTGTGCGCGGTAACAGAACGCATCCTTCGATCCTTCAAGCCCGGCTCCGACCGCACCAGACACCGTCTGGTGTGGGTCCCCGCTCACTCAACCCACGAGGGGAACAAAACGGCACACGCAACGGCAACTCGAGCAACTTCCCTCCGAATGCCGGCCGGCACGCTGCCAAGCTCCCTTAGCGGCGTCGACGAAACGGCGTCCCACCACCTTTCGATGTCCAAGGACTGCCTGACGGTGTTCCAAGAGATCTTGCAACACTACCGCCTAGAACGCAGACTGTATCCACCACCCGACAAAAGTCTCATCAAGTTCCAGGCCCTGAGGTGGAGACAGCTGCAGACAAATACCCTCCCCTGCCCGGCCTTTCTGCGGCATATCTATCCAACCGTCTTCGACGGGAGGTGCGCTCGCTGCCCGCCACCAGACCCTGCCGACGGGGGGACTGGCCCGACCAAGGCCACCATTGCACACTTGTCTTGGGAATGTCCCTTCGACCCTCCCTCACCTACTCTACGGGACTTCGTCGCTCACCTTCGAGAAGGAGAAGAGGACCCGCTGGATCCCCCTTGGGCTGTGCTTCTCCGAAGCTCGGACCCACACATCCAAGCCGAAGTCGTCTCCGGAGCGGACAAGATAGCGACGGAAGTCACGAAGACCATACAAAAAGCGAACGAGCACCCGACGTTTGATTTGGCGTGAACATCGGTGCATGCCATGCACCTATGTTCACGCCAAGTCACATCCCTTCCAGAACAGAGAAAAGCCACCTCGCATGCATTCCTTTTTAGTTCGGGAACAGAATTTTTTTCTTTTTGAGAAGCCGCGGTAGGTAAACCTCTATCGTGCGGCTTCTGGATGTGGTGTTCCACTAAAGTTGTTTCTCTCTCTCTCTCTCTGCAGACGCCAGCACGTGCGACGCGTGCAACTACAGTCGTAGCATGCACCTCGGTGCTTGGATAATAAGAAAAAAGGTCTGTTGGGACGCTGTCTGCTTTTGTGAGCTACCAACAATCCGCTTTCCAAAGACGTTGCCATGCCGACAATTATCGCGTTCATTTAGGCTTAGGAATGCCCAGAATCGAAAGACTATCTAAAAAATGCTGCGATTTCATCGCCCATGCTTTGCGGTTTAAGTGAGGTAAAGGAAAGCGAAAGCCTCCTGCACCATTCGTTGCTGACTAACGCGCCCGATATTGCAGCGACAACGACAGAGCGGCGCTCACTCACTGGGGCACCGCCATGTTTCTTCGCATCCCTACCGAGCCCCAGTCACGTGATCTCAAAATTCCTCTCCTAGGTACTGCGGCTAACTTTAGCCGCGGTTACTCTTCGAGCAAACGGGCCCTGGGATGTCAAATTCAGGATATAGAAAAATACCCCACTGTATCGAAGCGCCACTACAGACGATTTCTCGGATTGATGTACAGGCCTGGAAGGCGATCCCACCGCCATCTGTTAGTTCAGAATCACACTAACCAAGGGTGGGGTTGCACCTTAATATGTAATCTACCAAGATCCCGTCTTCGACTGATATGTTTAGCGTCATATACCGCCCATGCGTCAAAGTAGCCCCGATGTAGCAAGATATTATAGAAGCTGGAGTGTCATTTTATAAGATGCCGGGATCCTGACGGTTGATCGTCGAGTTCCGGTAAAAACGTACGAGCGAACGTAAGAGTCGCTGTCGTCGCGGCGTCCTAGCTCGTGCCTGCCGAGCTGAGGGCGAGCTGCAGCATAACCGGCATTCTTCGCCGCATCAAACTCTTCTGCTGTTCGAACGCCAGGATCGCGACAGGCAGCAGTAGAGGGCGCTAGTGTAGCGTCCGATTGTGTGTAAATTTTGGCGCCCTCCTTTGGGCGGTGATTGTATTTATAAACGCCGTAGGTAATGAAGAACAGGGGCTTTTTTCGACTGGCACACTTGGCTGGCGGGTCTCATCACTTTCAGCCGCCCCCTGCAGCCCGCGCCTGAGCCCCGCACTTTTGGGCCTCGCGTCTTGCTGCTACACGGCCACTTCATGGTGTCAGAAGAGACTCCAGAATGGCGGACACCACGTAAATTCTCACCGCCGCTCCTGCCAGCAGCCGGCGGCTTCTCGCTCCGGACTCCGCCGCCGGTCACATTCGATGAAGCTAGCCAGTGGCCTGCCTGGCTTCAGCAGTTTGAAGATTACTCGTTGCGTCGAGCCTTTTCGCCGCGTCCGAAGAAAGCAAGGTGCGTACCCTCCTATAATGTAAAGGTCCCCTAGCACGCGTGGTCCTTTCCTTCATGATAAGGGACGACGAAACCTACCGATCGTACGCAGACGTCGCAGCAAAGCTTACGGGTTACTTCGTCCACTCCATCAACGAGGTGTACGAGTCGGGTCGCGGGTGAAACCGTCGACGCGTTCTTCACCGCGTTACAAGATATCGTCCCAAAGTTCAACTATTCGGACCGGCGGTGGAGGGTCGCATCGCACGGGACCGATTCGTTGTCTGGCTGCAAGACTCGCCCGTGTCCGACCAGCTTTGCCGGAATCCGAAGCTGACGCCCCAAGATGCGCTCTTGCTGGCTCTTCAACACGAGGACACGGAACACGAAAGAAAACGTCAAGCAACGGCTTCGCAACCAAGCACCCTCAACGTTGACGCTGCGTCGAGGAAGCCAGCCAAGATGGCGACCACCTTGAGAGTTCGAGTACCTTCTCGGATGCCGGGACTACGGTCGGGACAGCCAGCCCCGTGGGTCGAAGGCGTCGTGCGAGTACTGCAACAACACCCCACACTCACATTCTGAGTGACCAGCCAGGAGGGCTACGTGTAACAATTGCCAAATAATCGTCATTTCGCGTCCGCTTACAGCTCCAAAACGAAGCGTCTCCAGTCATATCCAGCTGCACTTCCTGGAATCGTCGCAAGCTCCCGGCCGCTACGTCGTTGTACTCGTCAATGGCTGCCGTCTCCAGTTCAACGGCTGCCCTCTATATCGTCCTGCGCCTTTTTTACGGGATGTCCTCCCTTGTTAGACCAACCCATGGGCGAGCAAGCAACTCGTCGGTCCGGGACGCCGCCGTCTCAACCTTCTCTGGACACTACCGGCTACCCTGGCATGGCAAGGTCGGATAGTGCACCAGACGCTGTACGTCGTCGGCTGCATAGATACCCCTCTGCCCTGCGATAGTCGTTCTTGGCGTCATCCACTTCGTCGATTCCGTAACCGACACCGACCTGTCGAAGACGGTTCCGTCGCCACCCGCCCTGACGCCGCCTACGGTCGCTACTCCACTCTTCGCGAGACTTGGTACGATGCCGGACGTGTGCCACATCTGCATCAAGCCCGGAGGTGTGCCCTTCTCGATCAGTGTGCCCAGAAGTATTTCCATTCATCTCCTAGGAGTCGTGAAGGACGAACTCGACAAAATAGAATGAGATTGTGTCATCCGGCGTGTTGAGACACCTACGGCGCACCAAATAGAATGAGAAGGTGTCATCCGGCGTGTTGAGACACCTACGGCGTGGTGCGCCGACCTCGTAGTGGTACCCAAGGCTGCGAATGGCTATCGACTATGCGTCAATCTAACCAAGCTTAACCAGGTCCTTCTCCCGGAGAGGCACCTGTTGACGACCATTGACCAGGTTCTGGGACCACTGGGAAGTGCTATTCTCTTCTCGAAACTCGATGCGACATCGGGGTTCTATTAAGTGCGTCTCTCCGAAAGCAGCCAATACACAACCTTTATCACGCCCATTGGGCGTTAATGCTGCAAACGCCTTACCTTCGGCATCACCACAGCCCCGGACGTGTTTCAACGAAAGATGTCACGTATCCTCGAGAGATTCGACGGTCGTTTCGACATCGTGGTCGACATCTTCGTTTTTGGCAGGGACACATCGCAGCACCACGCTAGACTCTACGCTGTCCTGAAGAGACTGCAGCAAGCTGGCGTTACGCTTAGCGCCTCCAAATGTCAGTTTGGCGTTTCGTCCGTCAAGTTCCTGGGCGTGGTCGTCAGTGCCAAGGGCATCACTCCAGACCCAGACGAGGTCTTCACCATCATGAGTAAAGGCACGACAACATTGGCGTCGCGGAGGCTCGCGGCGGGACGTTCGGTGCCGCGGGCTGCCAACGAAAGCCAGTTTTCGCCTTCTGCGGCGCGCCGTACATCGCCGCCAAGCCAACCGGTCCTTGCGCGGTTCGGAGCTCGCCGCTCTTCGCCGCACTAGAGAGGAGCCAATGGGAGGAGGCGTAGATAGTGACGTTGCGATATCATGGCAACGAGCAAGCCGGTTCTCCGCTCGTTTGTCACGTTCCGAAGGAACGTAACGTCGTTTTGTTTCGTCTGCTATCCCTATTTCCCCAATGCCTTTCCCAACGGAGCGGTTCCTCGAAACTGTGCGACTGTTTGCTCTTTTTATATGACAAGACGCAGTTAGACTGCCCAGATAAGGACGCTAAGAACAACAGCTGGGAAATTGTAGGAGAGGAATTCGGAATTACATGTGAGTTTCTCTGTGGCACTTGTTGCATTTCGTCTGTGTTGTGACGGATGTTGTGTTGATTTGGCGGCACTCTCGAAAGTAGCCTTCATCTCTGGCGCGCCGTCGGGGCAGCAAAGCACTAATCTGTCCTTCGCTTTTTCGGTAGAACCAACTCGGCCGGACCCCAAACCTGCGCCTCCTTCCCTTCAGAGTGCGGCGACGTCGCAAGATCAACGAGCAGGCTAGGATAATCACATTCACGCTGATCACCAGGTCATTATGGACACCTACCATGTAGGCAGTGAGTGCGATTTCTATGCTGATATATGCGAAAGATGAGAGCCGAAACGGAAGAATCTAACGAAGAGCAGACGACGAAAGAGCGGGAAATCCGCCGAGAGGCGCGCGCACAATCGCGAGAGCCGGTGCTGTCACGTGACGCCCACAAAACGGAGGCCAATGTGGACTCCTTGCGTTGGGAAGCCGGACTAGCCGGACGGCGGTGCCGCTCAGCGACGCCGACCGGCGGCGCCGTTCACGCTAGTGTGGTCAGGCCTTAAGCGACCTCCGACGTATGTGCACGGTTTTCGACGCTTCCTGGGCCTTCTGAACCACGTTGGACAATTCTTGCCAAATCTGTCTGCCACAACTGCGCCGAATGGGCTCCTTTTGAATAAAAACACAGTCTGGACCTGGGGATCCGCCCAAGCCAAAGAGCTCGAGACGCCGAAGAGGATGGTGGCATCCAGCTCTTGCGTCGCCCGCTACAACACCATGACCATATCCGCAGATACTAGGTCGCATGGCCTGGGCGCCGTAATAAAACAGGAGCAACCATGAGGGGAACGTCGAGCGGTCGCTTTTGCATCACGTGCCTTGAGTACTACTGAAAAGTGGTACAGTCAAATTGAAAAAGAAGCGCTCGGGGTCTCGTGGGCAGTTCAGCTCTTTGAAGTGTTTCTGCGCGGCCCCAGCTTCGTTGCGGAGACTGACCACCAGCCGCTGATGCGAAAACGCCCCGCATCTAGCGTTTCCGTATGAGACTTCTGCGCTACCAGTTCTCGGCAAAAACGTCCCGGTAAAGTACCCCGACACTGCTGACACGCTGGCAAGGGATCCCGATGGCCTCTCTCGAACTTTTTCTAGAACTTTCTCTACCACACAAAGCGTTGAGCTCTTCGTGCCCCAAATCGTGACAGCCCTTTCTTCTTCTCTGGCAGTATGCCTCGACGACTTCAAAAGACATCAGGCTTCAGATGTTGAGTGCTCTGCCCTGAAGGTATACTGCACAAGAAGTTATCCAAGACGGGATCGGCTTCCCCTGAATAAGACACGCTATTGGGACCGCCGTGGCGAGTTTTTCATTCGCAAAGACCTGCTGCTCATGGGTTGACGTATAGTCGCACCGTCACTGCTGCACAAGGACATCGTGGGGCTGCTCCAGGACGGGAATCAAGGTGTGAACTGGTGTCTGGCCCTAGCCAAGGACTCCGTGTGCTGGCTGGACTTCATGAGCCAGGTGAAGACGGCCGTTGAGAACTGTGTGTAGTAATCTTGATTAGCGATAGATGGCGCCAGTCGCCATCTTCTTGTGTTATTTTGTTTGTTTAAAGATGGCGCCATGTTTCCTTTTATTTCTTATTACTGGCGCCAAATGGGTTTTCCTGTCAATAAAGTGGGGCTCACGAGTTTTCGTGAGCAGTCGTTACCAGCCCACGCCCGGGATCAGACGTGTCTTTCTTTCGTCTGGTTCTTCTGGAACCTCCTGTCTCTGATGGCCACGCCGGCCCGGACTCCAGCGACGATGGGGACAGCCGGGTCCTCCGAACCGTAAGCCGCTCGCCGGCGCGTCGGCCATCACGTCTTTCTTTGTAGTTTAGTTATAGCGCGGGCAGTTAATACTGCCCGCGCTATAAGCGTTATTGTTCTCAAAACTTCTGTACTTTGACTGTCGAACGCAAAACTCTATTTGAAATCTAAGCCTATTGCTGGCACCACACATCTTGAACGCAAGAGGTGCTAAATCTTCTGCATACGGCGGTGCCAAGGAACGTGGCTGCTCACCAGCGAAAGCGAAGCACAACGCAAGGTAGCTTCAGCTGAAATCTCTTGGCGCGTGCGGGCGTTTACTTTCTCTGAAGTTGTGTCGTGAAAGTCATATGCTGCAGAATACCTAGGGTTTGCAGGGGAACCAGGCGCTGCAGGAACATGAGATGCAGCAGAAAACCGGGCCTCACGTGAAAACCAGGCGCTGCACTCTTTCATCTCGGCGAAGTGTCGATAAAGACGGGTGGCCATCTTTCAAACAGTCATGTCGGGAGGCAGGAGCTTGCGGCCATCGTGGGCACTGACTTGGATCGGCGTCAGAGCATCACGACGATAAAAAAATGCAGCTTGAGCGTAATTACGCTACACTTCTGAATCCTCCGGACCTCAGCCTGAATGTACAACACAAAAACAAAACTCGATTTGAAGAAAGTCCACGTCATCGCAGGGTGGACGGGATGAAAAAAAATTGCTGCCTCTGAAGGCCAGCTGCTCGGTCAGGGCTTATTTCTCGCCTAGAACAATGTTCACGTCATCGCAGGGCGGACGGAACCAAAAACAGAAAGCTGTATCACAAGACCAGCTAACTCTCTCAGGGCTTATTTCTTGCCTGGAACAATTGATTCTGGAACGCGCTGCGTCAAAAAAACAAAAAAAAAAACAGTAAAGCTACAAAAAAATGAACTCCGCGTTCGAAACGTTAGGTGTGCTGGAGTTCCGAGACGCTCTGTTTCGGAGAAACGAGTACTACCTGGCTCGAAGTAGGCCGCACGAAAAGAAACAGAGAAAAGTAGAAAAACCAAACGCGAGCTCGACTGGCCCGAAATAGTTATAACGAAACGCCGCAAGGCTGCGAAGAAAAAAACGTCCAAGATGCGCCGGTTCTTGCCAACTATGCGACCGGGACGCAGTGCTTGCCTTGAAACTTTCGTTGCTTTTTTTTCATCCCATCCTCGTCGCCATATTGTATTTTAGAAGGTGGCCGGTGTTGGAAGTGAGGTGGCGGTTAAAGAGGTGCTGTCGGGTACCGCCCCAAGGCTACGTGGATATAGCCTTGAATGCCGGTGGTGGCGATGTCTTGCCTTGTCAAAGTCGGGAAATAGGTGGCACCCGCTGCTGCAGCCGTCGTCGTGGTCGGGGAGTAGAAGTCGGACTCATCCGCGAAGGCGACCCGGTAGCGGCGGGGGCCCGCGTCCTCGCGGGCCCCGCCGAGGGCGAGGAAGGACACCGGCCGACTGTCTGACTTCTTTATTCCAAATCTCAGGGTCAACTGTTCCAAACCGATAGCAGCATGCATGATCTGAGCACGCGACACTGCGTGTGAGGCAGGCGCTTCTCTGGTTCAAAATACGCACCCGTACGACCGCTAAACTCAGAATACAACACTGTGCTGCGTGTGCAAGCACCCGAATTCGGCGCTGCAAGCCCATGTTCGCCACCGAAACCCCTCCCGAGTCATGGGAGCGGGTTGCGGCTGATTTGTTCTACCGGGATGTCCAGCACTTTCTTCTCGTCGTCGACTAGCATCGAGGTCATAACGCTACGTTCAACGTCCGCTGGTGCCATCATCGGTGCCATTAAGAGCACCTTCGCCCGGTAGGGCATTTCGCAGACGTCCTTCAATGACAATGACCCACAGTTCGCCTCCAAAGCGTTCCGAGACTTTGCAAAACGCTATGAATTCGCATGCCTCACGAGTAGGCCTTGCTAACCTCAATAAAACTGGGAAGCTTAGATAATGATCTGCAAAAGCTAAGACCTGTTCACAAAAGTGGAGGACCCCTTCCTGGCTCTGTTAACGTACCGGAACATTCTTGGCGTGTCGGGGTACAGCCCGGCCCAGCTTCTTATGGGGCGTTCTCTACGAACACGTCTGCCCGTCACCGCCGCAAGCCTTGTTCCGGAATGGCCCCAAGTCCAGGACTTCAACGAGCGCGACTCCCTCCAGCGCCGTAGGCAGCAGAGACTTCAATGCTCGCCACGCTATTCGGGATCTTCGCGCCCTTTCCAAGAAGGGGAGGAAGTGTGGGCGCAAGACGCCAAGTCAACAACAACGGTTCTGAGCCCTGCTCAGAGGCCACGTTCGATGTCGTCATCAGCCGTCATCAAGCGGAACTCGAGAGACCAGATTTGATGGCGCGGTAAACACACCAGTCGAAGACGCGTTCCAGACAGCACAAGCATTTAGCGGGAAAATTTACACGTGAAACGGGGAGATAGCACCACTTACTCTAACTAGCACAAACTTGAACTCAAAATTTAACTCTACCTAGCTCTAACTAACACTAACTCCCCACTAACCTCATTAAACACTTGAGTTAGCACTAGTGGTCTAGCACCACTAGCGCTACCCTTAGCGAAAAGTCGTTCAAATCAGTATACTGAAAGTATACTAATAGTGAACTTAGGGTATGTACTGAAATCGTACTAGTTTCACACTTTTATGAAACAAAATAGAGTACACCCCAAGTACATATGTATATACATATACATATGTATAGACAATAAAATAGAGTACACCCCAAGTACATATGTAGTATACCATAAGTGCACCTCGAGCGTACTTTTAGCATACTTTAAGTGCACGTTTAGTACACTTCATGTATGCTTTTAGGGTACTAAATGTACACTATTAGTACATATATGCGGAGTGTCCCAGATAACTTGCACCAAACTTTAAAAAAACAAAAACGGAGCGTTCTGCGGGAGTGAAACCATCTGTACACTGTTAGAAAGTCTCTTGCGAAAGTGCACGAAATTGTTTTAGTGCGCCTATTTATTTAATTAACAGTAACAAGTTAACTTTTGAAATCTTTGTTTAAAAGCCGAGGTGTGAAATGGAAAGTTGTAGAGCGCATTAAGAAACACCCAATTAAACCATGCTCCTTTTTCCTAGCCTTCAAAAAAACGCCTGCGAAATACAAAAAAAATACCGCGTGACAACTTGCTTCCCCAATCACGGCGTGCGAGCGCGCCGCGAATGTACGCTCTTTGCAGGCCGGAAAAAACCACGAAAACATATTATGTTTCAAACACTTTAATTGGGTGTTTCTCAATGCGCCTTGCAACTTTACAATTGACATCTTGGCTTATAAAAGAATATTTTAAAGGTTAGCTCATTAATCTTAGTTATTTACATAACCAGGTGCATTAAAAAAATATGTGCACTTTCTCAAGACACTTGCTAACGACAGTTGACTTCACTCCTGCAGAGCCCTCCGGTGTTTTTTTAAGTATGGTGCAAGTTATCTGGGACGCCGTGTATGTCGGGCGTTCTGAATGGAAAGAACGGTCTCAAATTGACCAGAAAAATCGGCGCCTGCATTTAAAAAGCTGACTTTTAAAAGGTGTTTCTTTGAACGGCTGAAATGTTAACGCCGTTGACAACTCAGTTGATGATAATGCAGAGGCGCAACCACCATCTTTTAAGAGTGCATCACTCTTGAAAATGAGTCAGGAAATTAACGAGGAAATCTTTGGCAGCTCTATTCCTCGTGAGAATGACGTACCGGCGTCTTCTGAAACTGTGTGAGAAAAGCCATAAAGAAGAGGTGCATTGCATTTTTCAACTGAAAGTATGTATATGTAGCCTACAAACATTATGATCAGTGTTCTTCGAGTAATTGAGAAGACAGAAATTGAAATCCTACTTATCACTTTATTCAAGTTTCCGAGCATGCCTCACTGTACACTCTCGTTTGTGATGACGGTATGCTATTACATCCTGCGTAAAAAGAGAAGAGAAAATTACCCTATGCCACTCTATGATATAACATCACATAATTCGCTCAAAGGACCACTATGTGAGGAAGGCAAGATAGTAACAACTTCATCCTGACAAAAGGGCGAGGAAAATCGGACAATATCGTTTCTGAAAACCTGATACCTGAAAGAAGCTCTAACACATAGTAAACAAAATGATTGGCATTTTCTTAATGCCTCCTTTTCTTTTGCTGTGAACACAGATACAAGTCATACGCTATTACACATTCAGTGGTGCGGCTTAATTTATGATAAGTACTTTTTTTTATATAACTTCGAGCTTTTAGAGAAAAGATTCAATATAATGGGTCGGACATAAATGGTTGCTGTGAACTATCCTATATATTTACATATTATCTGATATCATAAAAGCACTAGAGCAGGGTAGGGCTGTACTGCATCAATTATACATTTTTAACCAATTAAAAGTTTGCATTTATTTAATTTATTAGTATTGGCTATTATTCTTTGACGAAGAATAACTGGGCGAGTTGGTACGTTGGTAGTCTTTCAACTCCATCGAATATTCAGGTCCTTTTAACATTTTTTTCATGCTTTTGCTTTTTCTAACTGCTCTGACTTTTGTAGCGGCTTTCGCCGCCACTAAAAAACGTGACATCCAAACTCACTTTATTCACAACACAAAATCGCAAACTTGGAAAGCGTGCCGCTTCGCCATACGCAAAGAGATCGTCCGTCTCTACGGCACAGGCATCAGCACGGGCAAGAAATCATGCTGCTCGCTCTTGTAACGTTTTTCGCGCTCCCGCTTTATGAAACAAATCGTTGACGAGAGACTGTTGGAACCACACCTCAGAACTAGCATGACCTGTGATTGCTTGAACTGCCGTCAGACTGTACTTGAACGCTCCGCAAAAGCGTCGTCGGGCGACCGTGGTAGGCACGGCGCCCAGGACAGGCCTGCGGCTGGCCCTCGGTTCCGCCGCACGCGAATCTTTCTCACTCTGCGGAGAGAGGCATAAATTTTGAAGATACGTTCTTTTCAAATAACGAAATAAAACCGGGTATAGCGTAGTAAGAGTCAAGCATAGCTTAGCAAGCACACGGTACAAGACAAAGTTTGAAACAGCGGCGCACTTCGCAGAAACAAAAGGAACTTCCTCACCTTCGCTTGCACCAGTCGGCCATGACTGTCCGCCACTTGCGACGCTGTGTCTCACAGCTCTCAACGCTGTGTCTCACAGCTCTCAACGCTGTGTCTCACAGCTCTCAGTAATCGCTTGCTATTGTTGAACACGGTATTCGTAAGGAAGATATCTAAAATATCCGCAAAAACGGCTAAAACGTAAAAAGGAAGCGATGCTCGAACTCTCCGAAATCCAACGGCGGCCGAACGGAAGCTGATTGCAATAGCGATGGTCTTGCGCAGTTTTCAAAAGTCTCTTCTTTTTGTTCTTTTTTTTTTTTTTTAAGACAAAACTAAGCAAATCAATATATTAATAATAATAATGTCACTTTATTATATTCGTAAAATATTAACAAAACGTTTAGTCTATCTTAGGTTTTATCTAAACTTTCGGTTTTCTTTTTCAGTGTAAAACCGAAACTATCTCAAGCAATTTATCCCTTGTCGCCAAGGCTATTTTGATTCATCAGCGGATGCTTGCACCGCTGGTATTTCGGCTTTTGTGGAAGGATCGGCTCTCGCGGCACATAAATAATGAGGGCAACCTCTTGTTTTGAAACAATGAGCGTGCCCGTCTTTTTTGACGAGGGAAAGACACGTTAAATTTACGTCGATTTTTTACAGTGTGGAAATCTCGATCGACGGTGTTGGTCGTTGTTGCAATTGTCAATCTCTTTTCACGTGAATTGAGATGTCTTAGAGTTTTGCAAGATAAATCTACACCATGAAACACTTTTGGTGAAAGCTTGAGGTTGTTACATAAAGGCGCCGATTTCTCCAGCCAATTTCAGAGCGAGCTTCCATTCATAACATCACTTCGCTTACGCAGTTCGGAAGTTGATTTGCGCTGCATGCGACCATGCAAGGTGGAGGATCTTATGTCCCCATTATTAGCCGTGGTTTCTTTTGCCTCCTGTCCTTTTGATTGCTGTGGATGCAGATATCTGAAACAGCGTATAGTACGCTGAGACCTGCATTACAAAAACACCGGATTATCCTAGAAACGTAATTTGTCTACTAGCCTATGAGGCAGCACGCAAGTGGCGGTGCACTTTGAAAACAAAGTCATGTGCATGCTTTTTCATCAGCAGCATCAAACACTTAATGCGATTGCCCTCGATCGCCCAGCTTCCGAATAGTGCTAACAGTTTTTTTACAGTAAACTTTTATTCTTCAATAAAGGTAACAAACACAGCTCAGGGAAAATAAAAGCTATCTTTGCAATAAAAGTAGACTGTTCAATTGATAAGTATAGTAGAAATGACTAGCTAAAATAATTATTGACAAGTTAGATAACGCTACTTTCCGTGGCGTACAATGTAGCTAATTTTTCTATTTGTGCTTTTTTTTAGGCGTAAGTCCATGTTGCATTTGCAACGTAAGTATGCTATGACTATGCCGGTCGTTTCCCCGGGGAACTTTTGGACCACGTGGTCTGCACTGAAATAAGAAATGAAGCATCCCTTTGTCACATTATGTCAGCTATACCCGGTGATATTTTTTAATCAACTGGTTTTAGGAAAACTGGGGGCTCATGTCATGTTGATGCACTTTTCATGTGTGTCGTGCGACTCGGCGGACATTACATGGGTGAATAACCGTGGCAACATCTTTTTAAGTAATTAAAATCCGTAAATTTACTTTTTTTTTATAATTGCTGTTTTAGAGGCAGTCGTTATTGGAGCCTAACGCAATCAAAACTATTCACGAAACAGCAAGGGGCTTTAAGATATTTATTTATCAAATTTCGCACTTTTTCTCTCGATTCAAGAACCACGCGCGGCAGGGGCGGGCAAAGCGGAGAGTGAAATTAGCGGTTTTGACATGGCATATCGGTGATGGCATGTTTGTTTGTGTTAGCGAGAACTTCCCCTACTGAAGTTCTATGCATTATTTAATTTTCTAGTGAAGTTACAACCCTCATAAAGTGCTGTCGCATTCAGCATGAACGAAGTTGCACTCTTTTGAAAGCGTGCCTTTGGTGGATGCTCCAGCATCATACTTCCAACGGTTCGACTGAAGGGAATACATAAGAATAGCATCCTGCGCTCTGTCCAGTGCGCTGTTTTTAATCAGGCGACGAAAGGCAGAGTTTTAGCTATGAATAACCCAAAACTCGTCACCTTTTCGCAAATTGTTTCAGTTGGGCTAGAGTTTATTCATAGCCCCTTTAAAATTGAAAATTCAACATGGTCAATTACACTGTCAATTAAGAAAGCTAATTAGACAACGTATATGACGTTTATTTACTCCTCTAATGTCCACCGAGCCCCACAAATAATCTGTGAAAACGGCATCGGCCTATCTATCGCGTTTTTAGTGTGTTGATGTTAAAAATCGCACTATATATATATATATATATATATATATATATATATATATATATATACCCGTTATTATAATTTGAGTACGCCGACTGCAAGCACTGAAAGTACACCTTTAGTATACTTAAGTGCACTTCCTGTATACTGATTTTGAACTACTTTTTACCGCGGGCACTACGATTCTACTACATGTACTAGTTTTGTACGGACGAGTATACTTTCAGTCCACCGCCATTTTTACTGGAAGTATACTTTAAGTACACTTAAAGTATACAATCAGTACAAAGACCGCACTGAAAGTATACTTTTAGTATACTTCAGTACACTTCGAGTGTACTGATTTTGAACGACTTTTCGCTAAGGGTAATTGAGAAGATTTCACGTAGAAACACAATTGCAGGGCAATTTGCGACCCATTTTTTCTCCTATCCAGAAAATATCTTTCCAAAATCACCGTCAGGTAAGCCCAATCGCCCTGACTGGGAGTAGTACAGCTGCGGGGTGTGGCCGCGTGCCTCGTGCCCGCTTGTAACCGCTCTTGTCGAGAGAACGTACGCCAACTACCTGGCAGTTCTGGAATTTTTCCGGTCTCCGTATTATAGACTAAACGTTTCGGAGTTTTCGTGAGTATTAAATCTACTCGCTACTTCCGCCAAAGGGTCGGCTTTGACCTTGTCGAGGTCATTTTGAGCTTACGATGGAATGTCTAAGAACTAGGAAACACGCTCATCGTAGGTGTTCCAGGGCTTCCTCGTTGGTGCGCCAGCTCTCGTCGTAAGCGGCCACAAGCGGGAACAACGCACGCGGTCAGCCTCAGAGATGTTTGGGCCAGCCTCGAAGCCGGCAACACATTGCTCATACGTCATACAAAAGATACGCTGTTCGCTGCAGATATTGCGACAGCATTATCTGCGGGCGCGCTTTAGACTTGTTCGAACCGAGTTTACTTCATACACACGTGTGCCTCCAGCACATTTGGAGACACTTTTTGAATGACCAATGTGGCGGGAGCGTCACACAAGAAGGACACACGCCTCAGACAGTAGAGACTTTTGTGTAGCTGGTTTTGCAGGTCCGATACAATACGATGGGTCTTCCGGTACGTACTGCGCATGCGCTACCGCAGAAGACTCGCATATGCGTTGTTCGTACCGGACGGCACATGGTACCGTATCGGGCGTGCAAAAACGGTTCCCTAAATTCGGTAGTTTCTGCAGGGTGTCTTTCGTACGACATGTCAGCAGTCTGACCACGACTCGATGAGACTTTTCTCGGCTCCCGTCTTGCAGGTAACGGCTCTGACCTGTTTTCCGACGCGCCTTGGGAACCTGGTGCAGTACGCTCGGTCCGCCGACCGGAGGCTGAACACCTTGCTGCACATCGGTGTCGGCGGTGGCGTGCTCTCGGTGCAGTTGGCAGAGCTGTCCTTGAGCACCTTCGGGAACCTTCGGAGCCTGAGGTATATTTACGGAATGAGTGAATCGAACGGGGCGATCTGCGTTCCGCCCAGGGACGTCGTCTGTTACACTGACGTCGGATGGCCTTGCGCCATGGTGGAAATTAAGGTAACATATTGCGTTATTTTGTTTTAGAGCGCAGCTCTTAGGGGCCCGTTTCCGGCTTGAGTGGCGCCGGCGTCGCCGTCGCCGTCGGCGTAACTGCGCGGTGCATTATGGGTAAATTTCCCCCGCTAAATCTAGCGGAAAATTTTCCCCCGCTAGATTTAGCGGAAAAAATTCCCCGCTAAATCTAGCGGAAAAATTCCCCCGCTAAATCTAGCGGAAAAATTTCCCCACTAAATCTAGCGGAAAAATTTCCCCGCTAAATCTAGCGGAAACATTTCCCCGCTAGATTTAGCGGAAAAATTTCCCCGCTAAATAAGCGGAAAAATTTTCCCCGCTAGATTTAGCGGAAAAAATTCCCCGCTAAATCTAGCGGAAACATTTTCCCGCTAAATCTAGCGGAAAAATTTCTCCGCTAAATCTAGCGGAAAAATTTCTCCGCTAGATTTAGCGGAAAAGTTTCTCCGCTAAATTTAGCGGGAAAAATGCCCCGCTAAATCTAGCGGAAAAATGAACCCGCTAAATCGAGCGGAAAAATTTCCCCGCTAAATCTAGCGGAAAAAATTCCCCGCTAAGTCTAGCGGAAAAAATTCCCCGCTAGATTTAGCGGAAAAATTTCCCCGCTAAATCGAGCGGAAAAATTTCCCCGCTAGATCTAGCGGAAAAAATTCCGGGCTAAATCTAGCGGAAAAAAGCACCCCGCTAGATTTAGCGGAAAAAATTCCCCGCTGTCTAGCGGAAAACTTTTCCCGTTAAACATAGCGGAAAAATTTTCCCCGGTAAATCTAGCGGACAAAATTCCCCGCTAAACCTAGCGGAAAACTTTTTCTGGGGGTCGCGTGACCCCCAAAGTCACATGACCCGCCCCCCCTCCCCCCCCGAGGTCACGCGACACCCCCCCCCCCCCCCCCCCCCCCCCCCCCCCGCCCCGAGAACCGGTGACCATCAGTACCCTTCCCTCCTCCTCCTCAAGAGCTGCGCTCCAATTCGATGTTACAGGGAGTTAGTTGTAAAAGGCTTTCATTTTTTGACCACTAGACACGTGACCTTATAGTTTTACGTCTAAATTTTAACGAAGTACCGCGCACAAACAATTGCTTATTGATCTTTATTAACAGTACTCACGAGGCAAGTTATGTGCTTTTACGACAAAAGCTCGGGCAGCTTCGCAATGCCTCCGCTAGATGCCATCAACCGCGGTGCTGTATTTTGGGTTTTTATCGGAACAAGACACTGATCTCTGGGGCTAACAGTATTGAAAACTAGTTTATTATGTTTTTACAGCGATGACAATACAGATCTCGACTCAGTTTTGCGTAAAACCTGAGGATTTGGTACGGTCACGTTTTTATTGGTCAAAATTGTACAACATGGCAGCGGCTAAGTGGTCGTCATTTTGCCTGGTGACATAGCCTCCTCTATACGGAGAAAGCCTGGCACATCGACGGCGGAGCCACAGGGCGCGCGGCCGCAGAAAAAAGGAGAGGAGGAGCGCGCGAAGCGGTGACCAATATGGTAGCGCAGAGCAGAAAGGGCAGAGATAGTCTGCGAGCGCTTGGGTCATGAGCGGCCGCCCCCCGAACCACGTTTGTTTTCGTGTTTTCGTCGCCGTCGTTTTCGTACTCCGGGAGAAACGGCTGCGGCGATTCGAAAGGGCGCTGGCAACAATGCACCATGCTGGTGGCGTCGGAAGAGTTGTCGGTGTGCCAGCAGAGTGCGCCGTCGTCGGACCATCGTCTCGTGCCGCGGAAGAACCAAAAAGTTTTGACTAAGTAGTTTCGACGCCCAGGTGCCGAGGATACAAGCAACAGCGCTACAGGATGAAAGTTCGGCGTGTTCCAGCGAGCACTGCGGCCAACTGCGACGGAAAACGAAGGTGCGTGCGCGCGTCGCGAAGACGAAAGCTTTCAGGCAAGAGACCTCCAGCGCAAACGAAAGCGACGACCGGGACCGTTGCGGAGACGCGAACATGCGGACGCAGGGACGGCGAAAGGAAAGGGTTGACGTTGAGTTTCTCCTTTCCGCAATTCCGAAAAGAGGAAAAAAAAAAAAAGACTGTTTCTGCGTTTGGCTGCTCGCACTTGTGTGGCGCTAGCAGACAAGCTTCCCTCCGCCCGTGCCTCCGCTCCCGATTCCTCGCCCCTCCTCTCCTACTTTCGGCGGCCACTTTTTTTCGCGACGTGCCAGGCTGTCTCCGTATAGAGGAGGCTATGCTGGTAAACGGGATAACAGTTTATCGCTCTAAGTCCCTCTACCTGGTTAGTCATGACCAACGTTACTAAAACACTAAGCTGGGAAAGTCATCCTTGAAAGCTGGGTCGTTGGCGTCCCCCGAGACCGAGCTAAATACGATAACAGCGCCACCCTTTAGCGAGTCACTGAATGTTCCCAGAGTACCGAAACTCCCAGGCTTGAGGTGCCAAGATGACCGCTCAATTTCTTTCTTTACTGTAGTCACCATAAACTTTTAGAAAGCATGTTTTTGTGTAAAAACAGACGGAAAAAGCTCTTTTTGTGGGG